>NC_090372.1:22581599-22889932 GCF_036365525.1 Heterodontus francisci
GGGGTGATCTGATCGGTCTTCAATATATTAACAGGAAAAGACAGGCTAGATAAAGATAAACTATTTCCATTGGTTGGAGATTCTAAAAACTAGGGGACATACTCTAAAAATTAGGAGCAGACGGTTCAGGAGAGATGTTAGGAAGCACTTCTTCACGCAAAGGGTGATAGAGGTTTGGAACTCTCTCCCACAAACAGCAGCTGAAGCTAGAACAGTTGTTAATTTTAAATCTGAGATAGATAGATTTTTGTTAAGCAAAGATATTAAGGGATATGGGCCAAAGGCAGGTATATGGAGTTAGGCCGCGGATCAGCCATGATCTCATTGAATGGCGGGACAGGCTCGAGGGGCTGAAAGGCCTACTCCTGTTCCTATCTTCCTCTGTTCCTATCTTCCTATATGCCCAGCGGATGGCATTTTTGGTCAGTTCATAATTTGATGAACTCTCATCTGGCAACAGGGAATAAATCTCATGGGCTTTTCCCATTAGCTTGCTTTGTAGTAAAAGAGACCAGGTCTTAGCTGGCCATTTTAGTTGCCTTGCCAGTTTCTCAAAACACACAAAACATTCCTCCACATCTTCCTTATTGAATTTTGGAATTAGTTGAGCGAGTTTTAGCAATTCAATACCCAGCCCTAAATTATGCTCCTCCATATTGGCCATGCTTTCACTGGGGTTACTCTGTCACCCCCTAGTTAACTCAAGCTGCTTCAACTCTTTCTCTCTTCACATTCTTTCTGGAATATTCTTTCTCTCTCTCTCTCCTCTCTTGTTCCTTCTATCATTGTTTCTCTTCGCATTCCATCTGGAAGGCTTTCTCTTTCTTCCTTTCCCTTTCCTCAAATTCAAGTTTCCTCTGTTCCAATTGTACCTTTGCTAACAATACCCTGTCAGAGTCTGCTTCTAACCCTGTTTCTGCTTCTTCAGATTCAAGGGGAAAATGGTTGGCCAATAGCCTTAGGAGTTCCGATTTCCCAGCCTTGCCACATACAGTGATCCCATACTGCTCTCAACTCCTCCTTAGACAGTGCTTTTAACTTATCCCAAGGAACTTCACCCTGGCTTGGAGAGCTACTAGCTTCAGTTACAGAAATGTCTGTATTTAATCACACACAACCGCAAAAATGCCTGTATCGAAAACTCGCTTTTTTTTTGCTTAGGAACAATTTGGCTTCCCACTTCCAATTTCTCTTGTTTGTCTGTGGGTCAATTCCAGACCCTAGCATCCAAATTTCTACGATGACCAAGTGAGAAAGAGGTCTAGGGTTCCCTTTTAGCCCTCACCTGGTCTTACTGTAACAGGGTTTCATTTTTAAACGCACTGTGTTTTTAGCTCCTCCTTGGTGAATCCTTGTTCACCACTTTCCAATTATAGGGCAAAGAAACAAGCATGAACAGGCTTTCTTAGGTTTAAAGAAGAAAGGTGAAATTTTATTAAACTTAAACTCTAATTCAGTTGACATCTACGGATACACGACGCGCCCACACGAGCATGCATATGCGATACACCCATGCAAATAGAGACAGAAAAGAGCAGAAGAAAATGTAAAATGGAAAAGTTTGAGGCAATATCTGAAGAGTTGTTGTTGCGGTTCTTCGAGCTCACTTTAGAGTCTTTGATTGTAGGTGGATCTTCTTCTTAAACCTTGTTCACTGTAAGAGACTTTTCTCTCTTGGGGTTCATGTGTCTTGAGTGGGTTTTTGGAGTTCCGTGAAAAAGAGATGGGAGCAGACAGGAGAGGCTGTGGCAATCCAGCCAGGAGAGGTCTTTTCAATCCAGGAGCCAAGAGCTTTCTGCCCAAACTCTCAGTTCAAAACTGTACAATAGCCAGTTAGTCATATGACTAACTGGTCTGACCACGTCTGTTTGTGGATTGAATTGGAGCTTCAAGTCAAAGATCAGGAGTGCAATGGAATACTCCCCACTTGCCTGGAAGAGTGCAGCTCCAAGAGCACTTAAGAGGCTTGATACCAAAGCAGCTCACTTGATTGCCCATCCACCACCTTAAGCATTCACTTTCTCCATCACCTGCACACAAGTGGCAGCAGTGCATACCATCTACAAGATGCACTGCGGCAACTCACCAAGGCTTCTTTGACAGCACCTCCCAAGCCCATGATCTCAAGCGCATAGAAGGACAACTTCTCAGGGGCAAATTTAGCTACCATGCCATCACTCCCCTCATCTAAGTCATTGACATAAATTGTAAAATGTTGAGGCCTCAGCTCCTACTTGGCGCAATAATCTTTTATGTGGTACCTTGCCAAATGCCTTCTGAAAATCCAAGTACAGTACGTCAACAGGCTTCCCTTTATCCACAGAGCATGTCACTCCTTCAAATTGGTTGAACATGATTTTCCTTTCCTAAAACATGCTATTCCTGATTACCTTGAGTTTTTATAAGTGCACAGCCACAACCTCCTTAATGATCGATTCTAATACCTTCCCCATGACAGACGTCAAGTGAACTGACCTGTAGTTATCTCTTTACTGCCTCCCCCACTTCTGGAATAGAGGGGTTATATTAGCTATGTTCTAGTCTGATGGAACCTTTCCAGAATCAAGCGAATTTTGAAAAATTAACACCAATGCATCTACTACCTCATTAGCCACCTCTTTTAAGAGCCTAGGATGAAGTCCTTCAGGACCCGGGGACTTGTCAGCCCACAGCTCCAGCAGTTTGGTCGGTACTGCTTCCCTGGTGATTGTAATTTCACCAAGTTCTTCTCTGCCTTCCACCTCCTGATTTACAGCTATTGACGGAATGTTTTTTGGATCCTCTGAGTGAAAACATTTGCATCCACCATTTCCTTATTATCTACTGTTAGCTTCCCATTCTCATTCTCTAGAAGAACAATACTCACTTTATATACTCTTTTCCTTTTTAAATACCTGTAGAAACTATTGCTTTCCATTTTTACATTTCTAGCTAGCTTCCTCTCATATTGTAATTTCTTTCTCCTGATTAACCTTTTAGTCATTCTCTGTCATTCTTTATATTCTGACCAATCATCTGAACTGCCAGTCATCTTTGTGCAAATATATGCCTTTTTCTTAAGTTTGATGCTTTCCTTAACTTCTTTAGTTAACCATGGATGGGGGGTCCTCTCCTTAGAATTTTTCTTTATAGTAGGAATATACTTATCCTGAGTATTCTGAAATATCGCCTTAAATGTCTGCCACTGCTTCTCTATTCATTTATCTCCTAGACTAGTAACCCAGTTCACTTCAGCTAGCTCAGCTTTCATGCCCACATAGCTGCCCTTATTCAAGTTTAAAATACTAGTCTTAGACCCACTCTTCTCTCTTTAAAACGGGATGTAAAATTCAATCATATTGTGGTCACTGCTACCTAGAGGTGCCTTTACTCTGAGGTCATTAATTAATCCTGTCATATTACACAATACCAAGTCTAATATAACCTGCTCTCTGGTTGGTTCCAGAATGTGCTGCTCTAAGAAACTATCTTGAAAGCATTCTATGAACTCCTCATCCAAATATTAGAAATGTAAAAGGTTTTAAGCAAGTAAAGCAGGGGTGGGGCAAGAGATAACAAAAGAGAAGGTGTTGATAGGACAAGATCACAGAGAATAACTGACCAGAAGGTCATGGAGCAAAAGCAAATGGTATGTTAACAGTGTGCTGAAAGACAAAGCGTTCGTACAGACAGGGTGTTAATTGACACAAAACTGAACAGCCTGGCTCCAAGCACAAACATGAAAAAAACAGTGGGTAAGCACAATAGAAACAAACTAAACAAACTAAAATAAAATAATCACATAAAAACGAAAAAAGAAAAAAATAACTAAAAATAAAGGCTCTGAAATTATTGAACTCAATGTTCAGTCCGGCAGGCTGTAGCGTGCCTAATCGGCAAATGAGATATTGTTGCTCGAGCTTGCGTTGATGTTCACTGGAACACTGCAACAATCCCAGGAGAGAGATGTGGGCATGAGAGCAGGAGGGCGTGTTGAAATGGCAAGCATCAGGAGGCTCGGGGTCATGCTTTCGGACTGAGCGGAGGTGTTCCACAAAGCGGTCACCCAGTCTGCATTTGGTCTCCCCAATGTAGAGACCACATTGTGAGCAGCAAATACAGTATACTACATTGAAAGAAGTACAAGTAAATCGCTGCTTCACCTGAAAGGGGTGTTTGGGGCCTTGGATTGGGAGGAGAGAAGAGGTAAATGGGCAGGTATTATGCCTCCTGTGATTGCAGGGGAAGGTGCCGTGGGAAGAGGACGAGGTGGTGGGTATAATGGAGGAGTGGACGAGGGTGTCGCGAAGAGAACAATCCCTGCGGAATGCTGACGGGGGAAGGGAGGGAAGGGGAAGATGCGTTTGGTAGTGGCATCACGCTGGAGGTGGCGGAAATGGTGGAGGATGATCCTTTGGATGTGGAGGCTGGTGGGCTGGAAAGTGAGGACAAGGGGAACCCTGTTGCGGTTCTGGGAGGGAGGGGAAAGGGATTTTTTTTTCTATTCATTCCTGAGATGTGGGCATCGCTGGCTAAGCCAGCATTTATTGCCCATCCCTAATTGCCGTTGAGAAGGTGGTGGTGAGCTGCCTTCTTGAACTGCTGAAATCCATGTGAGGTAGATACACCCACAGTGCTGTTGGGAAGGGAGTTCCAGGATTTTGGCCGGCGACAGTGAAGGAGCCAGAATTGAACACTGCAGAGCCAGTCGGGGTACAAACGTTCAATGCTCTCAACAAGAGTCATCCCAAGGGGCGACTTGGGACCTGCATAGAGCAGTTGTCACCTCGATCGTGCACAGTGGAAGTGAACAACCAGATGTACTGTCACAACCGTGGGCACATAAGCACAACTGGAGAAGCTGTTCCTTCACTGCAGGTGGCTAATCAGGATCTGCACAGATCACAGACCAACCATCAATCCCAGAGGTCCACAGCATCCCAATGGAAATGGAACAACAGTTACCGCGGCAACAAGTGACATGGGAACGACACTCCCGGGAGAAGGAAAATCACCCAGATGATGAGGGTAGAGGTGCGGGAAATGGGCCGGACACGGTTGAGGGTCCTGTCAATCACAGTGGGGGGGGAATCCTCGGTTGAGGAAAAAAGAAGATATATCAGAAGCGCTGTCATGGAAGGTTGTATCATCAGAACAGATGCGTCAGAGATGGAGAAACTGGGAGAATGGAATGGAGTCCTTACAGGAGTCAGGGTGTGAAGAAGTGTAGTTGAGGTAGCTGTTGGAGTCGGTGGGCTTATAATGAATATTAGTAGACAGCCTATTCCCAGAGATGGAGACAGAGAAGTCGAGGAAGGGAAGGAAAGTGTCGGAGATGGACCATGTAAAGATGAGAGAAGGGTGGAACTTAAAAGAAAAGTTGATAAAGTTTTCCAGTTCTGGGCGGGAGCAGGAAACGGCACCAATACATTCACCAATGTACTGGAAAAAGAGGTGAGGGAGGGGGCCTGAGTAGGACTGGAACAAGGAGTTTTCGACACACCCCACAAAAAGACAGGCATAACTATGACCCATGCGGGTACCCATAGCAACAACTTTTACTTGAAGGAAGTGAGTGGAGTTGAAGGAGAAGTTGTTCAATGTGAGAACAAGTTCAGCCAGGCGGAGGAGTGTGGTGGTGGATGGGGACTGGTTGGGCCTCTATTCAAGGAAGAAGCATAGAGCCCTCGAACTGTCCTGGTGGGGGATGGAGGTGTAAAGTGATTGGACGTCCAAAGTGAAGAGAAGGCGGTTGGGGCCAGGAAATTGGAAATTGTCAAAATGACGTAGGGTGTCAGAAGAGTCACGAATGTAGGTGGGAAGAGACTGGACCAGGGGAGAAAAGACAGAGTCAAGATAGGAAGAAATAAGTTCAATGGGGCAGGAACAGGCTGAAACAATGGATCTGCCGGGACAGACCTGTTTGTGGATTTTGGGAAGAAGGTAGAAGCGGGCTGTCTGGTGTTGTGGGAGTATGAGGTTGGAAGCTGTAGTGGGAAGATCTCCAGAGGAGATGAGGTCAGTGATAGTCCTGTGGACAGTAGTTTGATGTTCGGTGGTGGGGTCATGGTCCAGGGGAAAGTAGGAAAAAATGTCTGAGAGTTGGCGCTGAACCTCTACAAGGTAGAGGTCAGTACACCAGACAACAACAGCACCATCCTTGTCTGCAGGTTTGATGACAATGTCAGGGTTAGACCTGAGAGAATGGGGCACAGCAAGTTCAAAGGGGGACAGGTTAGAGTGAGGGGGGCGGAGAAACTGAGATGGCCGATGTCTCATCAACAGTTTTCAATGAAAAGATCAAGCGCAGGTAAGAGACCAGAGGGAGGGGTCCAGGTATAGGGAGAATGCTGGACGCGGGTGAATGGGTCTGCCAGTCAGGGGGAGGACTCTGGGTCAAAGAAGTGAGTCCAGAGGCGAAGGCAATAGAAGAAGAACTCAAGGTCATGCCGAGCGCGAAATTCATTGAGGTGGGGGCATAAGGGGATAAAATTGAGTCCTTTGCTGAGTACAGAACGGTTCAGAGAGGAGACGGTCAGAGGGTATAGTGAATACACAGCAAGGGGTCAGATCAGAAGGGTCAGAGGGAAGTGAAGGGGAAGAAGGATCTGCAGGGGCATTAGTCCCCATCGGCTGCTGGAGCCTGCGTTCTTTAACACCTGAAAGGAAGAAAAAAGGTTTTTTGTTAATGCGTTGGATAAGACAAAGGATGAAATGAAACTATGGAGTAGAACAGCTTTGAGATAAGGTGAGGCGGTGCTTCTGGAGAGAGAGGTCCAGTGTGTACATATGGCGGCGCATGGCACTGAGTGTGGATCTCAGGATGCGGCGAGATCAGCAGTCCGAGGAACGTTGTATTTCTCAGAGATACCTGTAATCCTGGGTGGATTCAAAACATGAAGGGTGAAACTTCAGTTGGAATCCATGTGGAATAAGTCGGAGCCGGAGACAGTCGCTGCGGAAGGAGATGTGGCTGTGAAAACGAGTTTTGGTAGACATTTTATCATTTTCTTTAAATGGGTGAGCTGCTTATGAAAGTGCAACAGCTGTTGGCAACTCACCTAATTAATAATGAGAGTTGAGGCCCAATTTTGGACCAGCCTTGGGCCTCCCAGTTGGGACATCAATTTCAAGCCTGCAAATATCCCAAATGGCATTCCAACCTCTTTGTCTTCAACTGAGTTCCTGATAACTAAATAAAAAGATTGTTTTAAATAAGACATATGAAAGGCTTTGATGTAACTTGAAAGTCACATGGTTCGCCCCTTACTTCAAGCGGTATGCTCAATGGCATATAACTAAGCAGCAAATATTGATATGGTTGCTGTGATACCAACATTGTCGCTGATTTAGCTGCTTGGTTCCATTTCCAAGCACCCTGTAGGATTTGGCATTGTAACATTTGTACTCGATGTAAAATAATGAGAGATGATTGGAGTCGTTACCTAAAAGGAGCTGGCTTACACCCAAAAGATCTTTTGCAAAATGTTATGAAACATTTATAAAGTCTGTAACATACTGATAAGGAAGGCAGTAGAACAAATAAAAAGTAAAATAATGATGATGGTAAGTATGGTGTTAATGATTCATTATAAACTATAATGTAGGAGATTTTGAATTGTTGGGGTGTGCTTTGAGATGCAATGGTTGTTTAATAAAAAATATTACATACCCCTCAGTTATAAATAATTATGTTAAAGCATGCGCTAAATGCACTCCAGTAACATCTAATGTAGACTAGCACTTGTAGCTGTAATAAAAATATAACTGTTCATGACAATTGCAATAACCTCAGTTGAAGATTATCGTCACGATTCATTTGACACAGTACTCCAACTTAGTTTGTTGTAGTAAATATTTTGTATACCTGTTGATAGTGCTACTGAATAGAAGGGGTGAAATGGGCTTGGATCTGTAATGTAAAAAGAGTAATAGCAAAAGGTCAACTCGTTTTACACCTCACCCGACACATTGTTGCATTGATAAATACCTGCCCATCTTCCGCTACATTCCTGGGCCATGGGAGCAGTCTCTTAGTCAGATTTTCCACCCTCCACCTCCCCACCACCCCTCACCACCCCCCACCACCCCACAACTGATAATCTGCTGCAACTATTTACACCTCCTCTGGACCCATCTGTTGTTTCTTTTCTTGCCCCTTTTCCACCCACATTTGCCTTGCACCATCATCCATTTTGTCATTTAGTCATTCCTCTTCTCCGTCCTATCACAAACCTATCCCCTCTTGTTTCTTCCTCCCCCTTCCCTTTTCCCTGGCTCTGCATTTGCTTAAAGCTGTTCATTTCTAACATCCTCCAGTTCGAATAAAAGATCAGTGACCCAAGCTTTAACTCTGATTTTCTCTCCACAGATGCTGCCTGACTTGCTGAGTATTTCCAACACTATCTGGTTTTGTTTCTCTTGTATCAAGTTCCGCTGACAGCCCTCATTCCTGTCCAATTGCTTCTGCTGAAAAGTGGATGAGCACATCTCAGCTAAGATGCTCCCACAGTCGAACAGCCTGACGACATTCACTGTCTAGGCTCATGGATGAAGAATGGCCTGTTCAGTGAGGTACCGGAAAGTTATTTGCATCCCAGGAGCAGTCGGAACTTTCATAAAAGGAGGAGATGAAGGGGACGTGGGAAGGGGTGCAATGCTGTCACCAGAATGAAACCGGGGCTAAAGGGATTAAATTATGAGGACAGTTTGCATAGACTCGGCTTGTATTCCTTTGAATGTAGATGATTAAGGGGTGATCTAATTGAGATGTTTAAGATGATTAAAGGCATTGATTGGGTAAAGAGAGAAAAAATATTTCCTCTGGTGACAGAGTCAAGAATAAGGAGGCATGAGCTTAAAATTAGAGCTAAGCTGCTCAGGGCTGATGTCAGGAAGCACGTCTTCACACAAAGTTAAGTGGAAATCTGGAACTCTCTCTCCCTAAAAATTGTTGAGGCTAAGTCAATGGAAAATTTCAAACTGAGATTGATAGTTTTAAGTCGGGCAAGGGTGTTCAAGTTGGAGGTTTTGAAGCGCATTAAGGTGGATAAATCCCCAGGGCCTGACCAGGTGTATCCTAGAATGCTATGGGAAGCAAGGGAGGAGATTGCTGGGGCCCTGGCAGAGATTTTTGTATCATCGTTAGCCACGGGTGAGGTACCAGAAGACTGGAGGATAGCTAATGTTGTGCCTTTATTTAAGAAGGGCAGCAGGGATAAGCCAGGGAACTACAGGCCAGTGAGCCTTACATCAGTGGTGGGAAAGTTATTGGAAGGGATTCTAAGAGCCAGGATTTATATGCATTTGGAAAGGCATGGTCTGATTAGGGATTGTCAGCATGGCTTTATGCGTGGGAAATCATGTCTCACAAATTTGATTGAGTTTTTCGAGGAGGTGACCAAGAGGATTGACGAGGGCAGGGTGATGGACGTTGTCGACATGGACTTTAGCAAGGTCTTTGACAAGGTCCCATATGGTAGGCTGGTCCAGAAGGCTCAAACACATGGGATCCAGGGTGAGCTAACAAATTGGATACAAACTTGGCTTGGTGATTGGAGGCAGAGGGTGGTAGTGGAGGGTTGTTTTTCAGATTGGAGGCCGGTGACCAGTGGTGTGCCGCAGGGATCGGTGTTGGGCCCTCTGTTGTTTGTCATATATATTAATGACTTGGATGTGAATGTAGGGGGTATGATTAGTAAGTTTGCAGAAGACAACAGAATTGGTGGTATAGTGGCCAATGAAGAAGGTTGTCTAAGATTACAACAGGATATAGATCAACTGGGAAAGTGGGCAAGGGATTGGCAAATGGAATTTAATGCAGACAAGTGTGAAGTGATGCATTTTGGGAAGTTAAACCAGAGCAGGACATATACAGTGAATAGCAGGGCCCTGGGGAGTGTTGTTGAGCAGAGAGACCTTGGGGTGCAAGTATATAGTTCCCTGAAAGTGGTAACACAGGTAGATAGGTTGGTGAAGAAGGCGTATGGCATGCTTGCCTTCATCGGCCGAGGTATTGAGTACAACAGTTGGGACATCATGTTACAGTTGTACATAACGTTGGTTAGGCTGCATTTGGAGTACTGTGTGCAGTTCTGGTCGCGGCACTACAGGAAAGATGTGATTAAGCTAGAGAGGGTGCAGAAAAGATTCACAAGGATGGTGCCTGGTTTGGAGGGCTTGAGTTATAAAGAGAGATTGGATAGGCTGGGTCTGTTTTCCCTGGAGCGAAGGAGGCTGAGAGGGGACATGATAGAGGTATATAAATATTATGAGAGGCATAGATAGGGTAGATAGCCAGAGTTTGTTTCCCATGGTAGGGGTGACTAAAACTAGAGGGCATAGATTTAAGGTGAGAGGGAGGAGGTTTAAAGGGGATCAAAGGGGTAAATTTTTCACACAAAGAATAGTGGGTATCTGGAATGAGCTGCCGGAGGTGTGGTGGAGGCAGGAACAGTAGCAACATCTAAGAGGCATCTGGACAGGTACTTGAATGAGCAAGGCATAGAGGGATATGGAATTAATGCAGGCAGGTGGGATTGGTCGGCATGGACACAGTAGGCCGAAGGGCCTGTTTCTATGCTGTACGACTCTATAAGTTACAGAACCAAGGTGGGTAGATGGAATTAAGATACAGATCAGCCATGATCTAATTGAATGGTGAAACAGGCTTGAGAGGCTGATTGATCCACTCTTGTTCTTAAAACATGTGATTACAAAAAATATCTTGGTTGAAAAGGTCATGGCGAAGATTGGTACTTCATAACAAGTGCATCTGATTCAGCAAGTGTAAGAGGACACAGGGGTAGCTGGACATCTGGACAAGTACTTGAATGAGCAAGGCATAGAGGAATATGGAATTAATGCAGGCAGGTGGGATTAGTATAGATAGACAATATGGTCAGCATGGATGCGGTGGGCCGAAGGGCCTGTTTCTATGCTGTACGACTCTATGACTCTATTGGTGCAAAACGGGTGGTATTGCCTGTTAAAAGCAGCTGCAATGGAATTGAATGTCAGGCGCTGTGTATAACAGACAACCAGCCCAATACCGTCCATTTTGTGCAACCACCCGAGATGAATTTCTACCCTATAATACTCCACTACAGCTCAAAAGGCTTCAATATAATTTTTCATCTTCCTGCTCGAGATGGGTCCAGAGGGTGAACAGTAAGCCTAAACACAGCAGATGCTGGGAATGTAAAGTGGGCAGTCAGCACTTGAAAGAGAAAGGAAGCTTCGCTTCTCGGTTGTAACTCTCCATCAGAACTGGCACGGTTAGGCTGAAGTAGCCTGGCAAGGGCAAGTTAGGACACACCCAAGGAAAGATTAAAGGGACACAAGGCAACAAAGCGATGCAAGAGCTTTGAATCAAATGAAACAAATTGCAAGAGCAAAACCTAGGGAAATATATCAGAAAGAAGCCAGGAGATTATTCCTGATGATACTATTTTAAACAGGCTACTACCTCTCATAACACAGCTGACAAAATGAATGTCCTATAAGATAAAAACTAGGGGTCATCAATATAAGATAGTCACTAATAAATCCAGTAAGAAATTCAGGAGACATTTCTTTATCCAGTGAGTGGTTAGAATGTCAAACCTACTACCACATGGAGTAGTTGAGGTGAATAACATAAATGCATTTAAGGGGAAACTAGATAAATATATTAGGCAGAAAGGAATAGAAGGTTATGCTGATCGGGTTAGATGAAGTAGAGTGGGTGGAGGCTCGTATAGAACATAAACACTGGCAAAGGCCAGTTGGGCTGAATGTACTGTAAGTTCCATGTACAAAGGCACTCAGCATCCATCCAATAATATCAGCAGCAGTAGACTCTAGATAATCGTTACACCATCAACTGCATATGGACCAAGGTCATATGATATAAAACCTAAATAATAGCAGATCATCTAGGGAAAAAAAAGCATAGAAAGAGTCAGCCAGTCCTCAATAAATCAAATAATTGCTGCACCGTCACTGTGCAAAAAATGATTCATTCAATAGAAACAAATTAACTTCCTGAAATAAGTAACAGATGGTTCAATATCTATTTTTTTTTCAGTAGTCCAGAACCTAATAGAATTCTTGGGAAAATCCCAAATGCCATTAGCAGTGGGTTTTTAGAATAGGAGCAAGCAGATGGCTGTTCTCTTCCCAAAGGGCTGTGCAGGAACCCTGAACAGCTGTTTATAGACAGGAATAGCATTGCCACATGTCCACTGTGGATTCTTTGTAGGAAGCTAAATACTAAGAGAGGACAACTCTATCCCAAGAGAGTTATTTTATTAAACATAACACGTTTGTTAGCATTCCACTAAATTTCATTACAATTCATCAATCAGAAGAAAACATTGGTAGGTTATTATTCCTCAATAATAGCAGCTGTAAAGGGAAAACATGTTCAAAATCAAATAAGAAGTCATTACGTGACTCCTAAATGATCTGGTGGATGTTTTTACCTGCACAACAAAGACAAATGTTACAGAATTGGCTGCTGATAAGATTTAGCTGTAGAGACTACTATGATGGGGAGGCAAACATTTCTACGGATGAGATTTTAACTCATTCAAAACCCATTCACTTGCACAGAGTTCAAATCAGGCCCAGACATATCCCAGGCCCAGATTTTGCAGTAGGAATGACTGTAAAACTGTCAGTGCTCACCTTCATTACTCCACTAAAACTGACTGCAACTTTTGGAGTCAGCACATGTGCAGAATAACACAGAAATCCAGAGGTTGCTGTCAGTGATTCTGTGCTTCTCCAGAAGGTGGACTTTTGAACACCTCCACCCCCACCATTGACTGCAATCAATGCAAATCATTTGAACTGACGAGAACATCTACTCTTATGCTTTTAGTTTTGCTGTAAAAATCCTTGAAAAAGTTATACCTTGTTGAATAAGATGTAACTGGGTTTTTAACAGTGTACGAAGTTCATAATTACTGCGCTGAAAGATTAATTTTATATTTGTGAATATTAAATTTCTCCATTATTGTAAGAAAATCCACATATTTTTTAATTAGTAATTTTATTAAAAAGTTTGTTCATATTGATATTTTTGCTTCTATTTTAATCGAATCATAATAATTTATTTCACTATCCAATTATTTAAATTAAAAGTGAAGGATAAAGTGCTTTTCATTTCTTGGTTTGCTGTTTGTGAGGATATTTCAATGTGTTTGGCTGCTTACCCTGCTTTCTAACTGCTGCTAGACGCCTGGAAATCCCCTTGACATGGCACCAGATTTAAAATGCCATCAGGAAAGGGCAAGTCTGTGCCACAAAGATTGCTAGATCTTTGATGGCAACTTCCTTCCAGGCCAGCAGTGAGAGCTATAGTTTTGCCACTGACCACAAAATCAAAGCCTCTCTTTCTTTATTTTCTACTCACTCAACTGGGCCTCCTCCTGAAGTCCCCAGCATCACAGATGCCAGACTTCAGCCAATTCAATTCTCTCCGCGTGAGATCAAGAAAGGCTGAAGGCACTGGATACTGCAAAAGCTATGGGTCCTGACAATATTCCGGCAATAGTACTGAAGACCTGTGCTCCAGAACTTGCCGTGCCCCTAGCCAAGCTGTTCCAGTACAGCTACAACACTGGCATCTCCCCTGCAATGTGGAAAATTGCCCAGGTATGTCCTGTACACAAAAAGCAGGACATGCCCA
This sequence comes from Heterodontus francisci, assembly GCF_036365525.1. Taxonomy (NCBI): domain Eukaryota; kingdom Metazoa; phylum Chordata; class Chondrichthyes; order Heterodontiformes; family Heterodontidae; genus Heterodontus; species Heterodontus francisci. The sequence continues at coordinate 22,595,254 of NC_090372.1, forward strand.
ACCCCATCAGCCAATTACCACCCCATCAGCCTACTCACAATCATCAGTAAAGTGATGGAAGGTGTCATCAACAGTGCCATCAAGTGGCACTTGCTTAGCAATAACCTGCTCAGTGACGCTCAGTTTGGGTTCCGCCAGGGCCACTCAGCTCCTAATCTCATTACAGCCTTGGTTCAAACATGGACAAAAGAACTGAACTCAAGACGTGAGGTGAGAGTGACTGCCCTTGACATCAAGGCAGCATTTGATCGAGCATGGCATCAAAGAGCCCTAGCAAAAAGTCAATGGGAATCAGGGGGAAAACTCTCCGCTGGCTGGAGTCATACCTAGCGCAAAGGAAGATGGTTGTGGTTGTTGGAGGTCAATCATCTGAGCTCCAGGGCATCACGACAGGAGTTCCTCAGGGTAGTGTCCTAGGCCCAACCATCTTCAGCTGCTTCATCAATGACCTTCCTTCAAACATAAGGTCAGAAGTGGGGATGTTTGCTGATCATTGCTCAATGTTCAGCACCATTTGTGACTCCTCAGATACTGAAGCAGTCCATGTAGAAATGCAGCCAGACCTGGACAATATCCAGGCTTGGGCAGGTAAGTGGCAAGTAACATTCGCGCCACATAAGTGCCAGACAATGACCATCTCCAACAAGAGACAATCTAATCATCTCCCCTTGACATTCAATGGCATTACCATCGCTGAATCCCCCACTATCAACATCCTAGGGACTACCATTGACCAGAAACTGAACTGGAGTAGCCATATAAATACCGTGGCTACAAGAGCAGGTCAGAGGCTAGGAATCCTGAGGCAAGTAACTCACCTCCTGACTCCCCAAAGCCTGTCCACCATCTACAAGGCACAAGTCAGGAGTGTGATGGAATACTCTCCACTTGCCTGGATGGGTGCAGCTCCAACAACACTCAAGAAGCTCGATACCATCCAGGACAAAGCAGCCCGCTTGATTGGCACCCCATCTACAAACATTCACTCCCTCCACCACCGACGCACAGTGGCAGCAGTCTGTACCATCTACAAGATGCACTGCAGCAATGCACCAAGGCTCCTTAGACAGCACCTTCCAAACCCGCGACCTCTACCAACTAGAAGGACAAGAGCAGCAAATACATGGGAACACCACCACCTGCAAGTTCCCCTCCAAGTCACACACCATCCTGACTTGGAACTATATCGCCGTTCCTTCACTGTCGCTGGGTCAAAATCCTGGAACTCCCTTCCTAACAGCACTGTGGGTATACCTACCCCAAATGGACTGCAGCGGTTCAAGAAGGCAGCTCACCACCACCTTCTCAAGGGCAATTAGGGATAGGCAATAAATGCTGGTCTGGCCAGTGACGCCTACATCCCATGAATGAAAAAAAAATGTTAACATTTGACGATTTTGTTCAACAGGTGATATCAGCTTGTCTGCTAGTTATACACCCTGCCCGCCACACAGCCCCACCTGTCACACACTCTGTCTGTCATATCCCACCAGTCACACAGCCACCCATCAAAATTGTGTCTGTTCAGTGCCACTGAGCTCTTTGGTGCGTGCAGCTAACTGGTAGCATGGTACTGTTGCTCAGCTCTCAGAATTCACAGACCACCTGCTGTTACTATCGAATGCCCAGCTGGCACAACCCAATAGTTGAAATCTACCCCAAAAAGCCTTATGTCTCTTCAAGTTCACACCTGCCCAATGTATACATCAGCCCAATGTAAAACAAAGAACACCCAGGTGATCTACTGAACTTTCTAAACTTCATTTTAAATCTTGTGAATATTAGCCCCAGCAGCTCTCTGCAAATATAAAATTTCTAAATGTTTGAATAATGAAGATGTAGCAAGGATCCTATGTAACTTCCAATGAGCAATTTACTGCAATCAATTGTCAGATCTAGGCCAGCATAATGCAGCAATCAAAAAGCAAAGTGTAGAGTTTTCACCTTGTAAACGGAAGGTGTTAGACCACTTGAACGTGAAAACAAGTCTTGGAAGATGCTCAAATTGTAACAGTAATGAGGATAGTGGCAATCTTACTGATAGAACTGGTAGAGATTGGGAACCAAAGTCTGCATTGTCAATAGCCAGCAAAGTTCCAATAAGGAAATAAAAACAGAAAATGCTGGAAACACTCAGCAGGTCAGGCAGCATCTGTAGAGCTCCAATAATGAATATCGAATGTTAATAGAACAAAATACTCAATAAATATTTGCAAAAAGAATTGCAATTGTTGGAAATCCGAAACGAAATCAGAAAACTCTGTTTATCTCTCCGTAGATATCGACTGCCCTGCTGGGTGTTTCCAGCATTTCCTGTCAAGTCTATCTAACTGTTTTGAAAATTCCTCTCATATGGCACTTAGGAAAAGATATACAATCACATATTAAAAAGGCTAGTGGAATGGTCGGCCTTTATCTCAAGAGGTCTGGAATACAAAGAGGTGGAAGTTATATTAAGATTATATAAAACTCTGATTTGGCCCCATTTAAAGTATTGCATTCAGTTCTGGATGCTGCACCTCTGAACGGATGTACTGACCTTGGAGAAGGTGCAGTGCAGATTCATCAGAATGATAAGGGGACTAAAAAAGGTTAAGTTATCATGGCCAGTTGCATAGACTAGATTTTTATTTCCTTGTGTATGGACGATTAAGGGTGATCTAAATAAGGTGTTTAAGATGATTAACGGATTTGATAGATAAATTGAGAGAATTTACTTCCTCTGGTGGGTGAATCCAGAACCAGAGGGCATAAGCTTAAAAATTGCGGCCAATCGGTGGTGCTGCCAAAAAGCATTACTTCACACAAACAGTTGTGCCAATCTGGAACTCTCTCCCCCAGAAAGTTGTTGAGGCTAGGTCTGATGAAGGTTTAAAACTGTGATTGATAGATTTTTGCTAGGCAAGGATATTAAGAGTATTACGGGTTAAGGAACCAAGGCAGGTCGATAGAGTTAAAATACAGATCAGCAATGATCTGATTGAATGATGGAACAGGCTCATGTGGCTGAATGGTCCACTCCTGTTCTTAGGTTTTATACAGTCATAGAGTTTTACAGCACAGAAACAGGTCCTTCGGCCCAACGTGCCTGCACCAACCATCAAGCACCCGTCCTAACTAATCCCATTTCCCCGCCTTGTATGTTATGGCGTTTCAAGTGCTCATCTAAATACTTCTTGAATGTCGTGAGTGTTCCTGCCTCTACCACCCCTTCAGGCAGTGTGTTCCAGATTCCAACCACCCTCTGGGTGAAAAAAGTCTTCCTCAACTCCCCTCTAAACCTCCTGCCCCTTACCTTAAATCTATGCCCCCTAGTTATTGACCTCTCTGCTAAGGGAAAACGTTTCTTCCTATCTATCCTATCAATACCCCTCATAATTTATTAATTGTTTTGGCTTTCAGTTCTTCATGCTGAATTTATCATCACAAAGCTAGCATATCTAGTTTGCAAAATACAGCTGGAGTCACTCAATGGCCCCATACACTTGCACTTGACTCTGCATTAAAGATTCCAAAGGATATGTCTCATTTGAATTATTTAGAGAATTTCTGTATGCAAACCTTACCAAGGACCTGATGTAAATTCAATGATGTCAAATTACATCTCCATAAATAAAATATTGTTTTGTCACATGTTGCAGTCAAACTTTCTCCAGGACCAGGCCCTGTTATATTTCATGAGGACATTACAGCCTATAAAGAATCTTTAACTATGTTGATGAGGAACACAACTTTTGAAAACTATCTCTCAGATGGAAGCAGACATTACATTGCTGTCATGCTAGGCCCCCACCTGCCAAGAATGAGGTACATTAATTTTGTCATGAACATTAGAGAGAGATACAGCACTGAAACAGGCCCTTTGGCCCACTGAGTCTGTGCCAACCATCAACCACCCATTTATACTAATCCTACATTAATCCCATATTCCCTACCATATCCCCAACTTCCCTCAATTCTCCTACCACCTACCTACACTGGGGGCAATTTACAATGGCCAATTTACCTATCAACCTGCAAGTCTTTGGCTGTGGGAGGAAACCGGAGCACCTGGAGGAAACCCACGCGGTCACAGGGAGAACTTACAAACTCCGCACAGCTGTTACTGGAGTGAAGAAGGACTTGTTAAACAGATCAGCTGTGGTTGGAAAAACATTTACATATTAACAGATGGTGATTGGAAGGACACAGGACCATTCCCTGATACATCCAACCCACAATGGACCTTGATCACTAGGTATTGTGTGTAAGAGGAGCATTCCAGAGACTGCTAAGGTGATGCAATCCAAGATGTGGTCAGACCAGTCACATGACTAACCTGCTTGGCAACCTGGGGTTTTCTGAATTGTACAAACAGTTTGAACGCAGAAAGACTTTTTGTTTCTGGACTGAGAAAATCTCCCCTGTCTGCTCGCATCTCTTTCTCACAAGCCTCTGAATCCGCTGAAGACCCATGAATCCCAAGAGAGAAAAGTCTCCTACAGCAAACAAGGTTTAAGAAGAATACTGGGCCCCAACGAAAAGCAAGATCTACCTACAATCAAGGATTCTACAGTGAGCTCGAAGAACTGTAACAAAAACACTTCAGATATTGCCTCAAACATTTCCACTTTATTTTTCTTCTGCTCTTTTCTGTCTCTATTTGCATGTGTGTAACATATATGCATGCTAGTGTGGGCGTGTTATGAATCCGTAGGCATCAACCGAATTAGAGTTTAAGTTCAAGTTTAATACATTTCAACTTTTCTTCTTTAAACCAAAGAAAGCCTGTTTGTGCTGGTTTCTTTGCCTTATAATTGGAAAGTGGGGAACAAGGATTCACCAAGGGGGAGCTAAAAACAGTGTATTTAAAAATAAAGCCCTGTTACGGTCAGACCAGGTGAAGGCTGAGAGCAACCCCGAGACACCTTTCTCCCTTGGTCGTAACAATTGCACTTTTTAAAATATAACACTGTTATGTTGTAGTGTTTTGAAATTGCAATTGAATTGTGCAATGTGTACACTTGGGGCAGCTGTAGAACACACGTGTTAAAAATGTGAAAGTAAAATGGAGAATAAAGAAGAAGCCTTTGTGTTCAGCTGCATGCTGTGCCTGTCTTTGCCTCATACCTTATACTAAACTCAGCTAAACCTCACTTAAGTCCTGAGGACATCACAAACATTATGGGTTGAATTTTTTGCTGCCGCTGCCGCTGCCATAATCTGTGGTAGCCGTAAAAAAATGGTGACCCGCACACACGGGCTTTACTCCACGAAGCCACCGCGATATTAAACGCAGTGGCTCATTTACATGACTGGGGTGGATTGCTGTCCTCCCCACCCACCCGCCCGATAACGTGAAGGGGGTGAGCAGTCCGTCCCCAGGAATGGCGTCCCGCGCCATTTTTAAAGGGTTTCTAGCCCTTCAATGTAATTTACATTTTTAAAGGTTTAGGCATTTTAGATTTCATTTAAAAAGTTAAAGAAATGTTTCTATACCCTCTCCCAGCCTCTCCCCCCAATATCCATTTAGTTCATTCCTTGCACTCTGACCCCCCACAAATAGTTCCCTTGTGTACCTGACTTCCCCCCCCCCAAAATTCATTAACTTTTACCTCACCACCCCCTCACCAATCAGAATAGTTTTAGCCCACTCCCCCCGAACCCCCGCACTGAAATACTTACCTGCTCCTCCCTCCCCACCAGTGTCCCGCATCGGATCTCCAAATGGAGACCCAAAGGCACAGGAGTGCCAGCCGCCGCCACCAATATGGCAACGGAACGGACGGCAGGAGCGGTTAAGTATTTCATTTTTTGACTATATTAATGCTGCTCCCATCGCCAAGCAGTAGGGGGGTGGCTGCCACGAGGCCTCGCCACTGCCGGCAATATTGGGCTGGGCCTTCCCGGCGTCGAAGCCTGTGGCGGGCCTCCCCGGAGGCATTTTCCAGGCCCCCCCGCCACAACCCCCAATGTCGGGGAGCCTGTAAAATCCAGCCTTATATCACAAATGCCTGTCAAATCTTGGACAGTTGTAACTGTAGGTTTAAGAAAGAATTGCATTCAAATAGTGCTTTTTTGGACCACTAGATGGCTCAAAGAAACTTACAGCCAATGAAGTACTTTTGAAGTGTAGTCACTGTTGTAATGTAGGAAATGCAGCAACCAATTTGCGCTCAGTGAACTCCCATAAACAGCAACATGATAATAAGCAGATAATCTGTATTTGTAATGTTGGTTGAGGGATAAATATCGGCCAGGACACCAGGAATAATTGCCCTGTTCTTCTTCAAAATTGTACCATGGACTCCTTTACATCCACCCAAGCAGGTAGATTAAGTTTAACGTCTTATCTGAAAGATAACACCTCTGACAGTGCAGCACCCCCTCAGTACTGCACTGGAGACGTCGCATTGATTTATGTGCTTAAACCCTGGAGTGGGACTTGAACTTGGAATTTTATAACTCAGAGATGAGAGTGCTACCAACTAAGCCATGGCGGCTTTACTTCTATTGAGAAGTTGTTGTAGAATTAGAAAACATTTTTAAACTTTTTGTATTTATATGCCAAGTGACAGAATTAAATCATTACACTAGCAACTTGACTTTTTGCTGAATCAAGTCGCATTTGGAATTGAGAGAGCTTTGGGATTTCATATTTTCTAGGCACTTATTGTTCTTTCAAGGTAGCAATCAGTAGGTATAACTATGTATGGATTTACTTCTGCATTTTTAATTAAAGAGCGGGTGATATCGTTAGACCCAAAGTTTAAAGTGGTTTGTTTTAATGATTAATTAATTGATTGAAAGGCACTTGTTAGTTGTATCTGAATCTCTGAAGACAAGTCTGTATTTTGCTTGCAAATCCAGTCCAGCACCGCAGTTGCATGATGCATTTATTTTTGTGCTCGTGTGTAGCACTGACGAACTATTATTTGAGTGCAAGTTTTGTCTGAAAATCTCTGCTTGAAAAGAGTTAAAAGTTTAAAAATCAGAGTTTCAAAGAGTTCAGGAATCCTTTTGGAATTCTGCTGCATGATCAAAGGATTTGGTTTAGCGTTTTGCTTTAGACACTGTGTTCTAATATGTGATTTTACCATATGCCAAAAACAAAAGTAGTCTGAAAAGATGAAACATCTTATATATAACTTTGCTTTGCTTAGTGCACTCAATCCTTTGGGTGTCATATTTATAAAGATTACTTCATTTCAGTGTTTAGTTATAAAAACATTTCTTAGTTGTATTTGTTTATTAAAACAGTGGCAAAAGACAATGCTGAATCCAATAAACAGTTTACTATCAATAAGGCGATTGTTAATCCTTGGGAATCACAGGAACAGAGGTAGGCCACTCAGCCCTTCAAGCCTGTTCCTACATTCAATTAGATCATGGCTGATCTGTATCTTAACTCCATTTACCCACCTTGGTTCACTGTTAAACCTTTTAAACTGAAATTATGGCCGGAAGTTTTCATTGGACAGAAGGCCCTGTCCAGCAGCTGAAAAGTCGGTGGTGAGCCCACTTCCACTGGGCCTGGGGAGCCAAAACAGGTTTTTTTGCTCGTTAGCCCTTTAATTGGTGTTGAGCAGGACTTCCACCTTCTTGAGGCAGGAAGTCCCATCTAATGGAGCTGCCGGCCAATCAGCAGGCCAGCAGCTCCACCGGGAGCTGTGGCCACTGCTGGGATGACACCCAGCCATTGCTAGAAGATGAAGGACAGCACCAGAAAAAAATACAGTTTTTAGGCTCTCACCGGGGTCAATCGGTCGGGCCCCAGCAAGGCAAGAGGGGGGTCAGTTAGTGGGGCAGGGGAGTGTTGTGCGTTGGGGACGGTTGGGGATTCGGGGGTGGCCCTCCGTGAGCACAGGGTGCCCGATCAGGACGGCCCCCCCACCAGCCTGCAAGAAGGTTGCCTGGTTTCACCAGGTGGGCTTGTTGAGGCTTCTGCCATCTGGCCACCAATGGTAAAATACCCGCGGTGGCAGGCGTAGGCCCTTAAGTCCCAGTTAATTGGTCACTTAAAGGTTTTGATTGGCCTGGGGCAGGTGGGCCATTTCTCGCTGCCCCCAGCCACACACAAAATTGCAGCAGGGACACGAGGGGGTTGGGAACGGCAACCCCCCCCCCCCCCCCCATGTCCCCCACCACCTCCCACCCAATTTTACACCTACCCCACACAACCATCCACCCACCACCCCCCCCCCCCCCACCCCCCGTTGCCAACAGCCTGCTCATTGGGGAAAATTCCAGCCTCGGTGTATAAAAAATTAACTTGCAATAATTAAATTAAGAGCCAAAACAAGCATCAACCATGAAGTAACTTGAATTAGGACATTTTACTTTCATTAAATAATATCCAAATTCCCTTCAGTTTTCAACATTTTAGATTCAAATTGGCTTCCTCAGAGAAAATTAATATATTCATCTGTGCTTGCTCACTGCTGTTTCTCTAATAGCATATCCAGTCTGAGGATGGAAGCTAGTTTTCTTAAAACACTATAAAACATAGCTGTTTACTTTGTTATTAGCTGGTAGTCTAATGAGATACAGCGAATGAATTCCTGGTGGTCTTATTGCAACTACAGGTCCCTAGAAATTTAGCAACAAAGCATTTATCCATTTTTTCTGGGAGTGTTGTGAGATTCATCAGTCTTGATGTGGATGTTTCAAAACCTAGTAGTAGGGAGTGTATGTCCCTGCTCCCTGTGGCTTGACAGACTGATCAGTCATAGAAAGATAGATTTGCATTTGCCTTCTGGTGATGAATTGATCATAAATGATTTATTTTCTTTTTGTGCTATAACCAGCAATTTAATCCAATCCCCTGGTGTTGGCGGAAGCTTTTGTACTGTCCCTTGGGAGATCGGTTTGGATTTTCGGAGTTAATTTCTCAAATAACTAAAATTTGAATCTCAAAAGTGGAGCTGAAAGCAAAGTTCCAAAGAATGTCAATTTGTTTTATTGCCAGCAATTGGTCCTTTCTGAAGAAAAATAGGATACGATTCATCTGAACCACCAGCACAATTTTGTTTTCTCATTATGGTTTTCATCAAAGTAATTAAATACATTTAAAAAGAAGGCTTAAAAGAAAGTAATATTTAAAAATTCGGTTATATTCGTCAAGTTGACTTGGTTTGTGTTGCTGCCACCTCAGATTGAGAAGGTCATGAGTTCAAACATCACTATGGATGAGCATATAATCTAGACTGAGACTCCAGTGCTGCATTGAGGAAGTTTCCATCTTTTGGATGTGAAGTTAAACTGTGTCCCTTTATGGTGAATGTAAGATGGTTAGATTTTTGTTATGTTTGGGTATCAAGGTATATGGAGTGGAGATGGACAAATGGAGTTAAGATACAGACCCTGCCATGATCTAATTGAATAGCAAAACAGGCTTGAGATGTTGAATGGCCCACTCCTGTTTCTAATGTTCCTATGTTCCATCCTGGTCTATAAGCCACAAAATCAGGAGGCCCGGATATTCTCCAGAGCCACTCAACTCTTGCTCAAAACTGGTGACCCATCCCAATACTTTTTTTAATTCATTCTTAGGATGTGTGTGTCACTGGCAATACTGGCATTTATTGCCCATGTCTAGGGATATATCTGAGTGGCTTGTTAGGCCACTTCAGAGGGCAACTAAGAGTCAAACACATTGATTTAGGACTGGAGTTGCAAAAAGGCCAGACCCAGTAAGAAGTATAGGTTTCCTTCCCTTAAATGGCATCAGTGAACCAGTTGGCTTTTTATGACACCCTGACAGCTTTGTTGTCACTAGAATAAAAACAAAGTTAAAAGAACATTGGTTCTTAGTGTCCCATTGCCAAAGGGATTTTCTACTCGCATTGCCTAACTTGATATATATATATAAACATCTTCATTTGATTGAGAACGCAGCACTAAAACTAGTGGGTACAAAGCACGTCTTCATCATTGGAAGGACTGATGTCCTTTTTGCAATTGTTCCCTTCATAACTTTTGGTTAACTGTAAATTTCTCTTCATAAGTTAAGAAATATTAAAAGTTTCATCTACGCATGATGCCTATAGTGTTCTAGATCCTGAAAATCAGGTGGAAACACAATATTTGTCTCATAAACCAGTTCCAAAACTAGAGGTCATAAGTATATGATAGTCCCTAATAAATCCAATAATGAATTCAGGGGAAACTTCTTTAATCAGAGATTGATGAGAATATTGAAATTGCTACCACATGGAAGTCGTTGAGGTGAATATCACAAGATGCATTTAAGGGGAAGATAGATAAGTACATGAGGGACAAAGGAATAGAAGGATATGCAGATAGAGTTAAATGAAGTAGGGTGGGAGGAGGCATGAATGAAGCATAAACACTGGCATGGACCAGTTGGGCAGAATAGCTTGCGCTGTAAATTCTATATTAGCAAGGGAAACTTGGGGCAAGAAATTTGACTCATTAGCACTGTTTTTTTTGGGCACTATGTGTGACTTTAGAGCTCCAATATGACGACTGTGGCACCCATACATACTTTTGGGATGAATCAGGCCAGGCACCATATTGGTGAGGGCATTAGTGTGCATACAGTGAATGCCCGCCAGACGTATGCAGAGCAGGTAGATCATGATGTTAATCAACATGCAACACTAATTTGACACCAGCAGTGCCATTTGGAAGCTCAGTGCTTCAGGTAACATGCTCTTCTAACCTCACACAGTTGAAAGTGTGTGTTCAGCAGCAGGAAAGACCCCTATCACCTTCTCCCTCCCCCCCGCCCCCTCCTCACCAGCACTATTTAAAGGGATCATCAACTACTAACAGGTTAGCTATTGGTTGAGTTCTTCTGGTTGTTGTTATGATTCTACAAGTGTTTGGGGCTTTCTATAGTTATTTCAATTTGCAAAAGTCTACAGGGAGTGGTGTGGTAGTTGCTGAAGGACGTTTTGCTGACTTCAAAGCTTCCGTACAAACCAGTTGCTCCCAGACATGAGTGAACTATTAGGCATTCCCCTTGGAAATAAGCTGCTGGAAGTGGGGATAATAACATTAGAAATAGGAGCAGGAGTAGACCATATGACCCCTTGAGTCCACTTCTCTATTTAATAAGATCATGGCTGATCCTATACCTCAATTCTGCTCTCCCACCAAATCTCCATATCCCTTGATTCACTTAACACAGTGGTTCTCAAACTTTTTTGTCTGTGGACCACTTAGGCAGGACAAAAGACCCCATGGACCACCTACCAGTCTACCCCACCCACATTCATTTGCCACCACAAAAAAACTCATCAGAATTAATGGGAAGAACGGCGCTGCTTTTGCTGAGACACCAATGAGGTGATGTCTGGTTCCAAGTTGAAGAGATTCAGTCTCATATTGGGCTCCACATTCAGCCGGTTCCTCTTTGTTTTCTGCCCCACAAGTGTTGAAAATCCAATCTCACAGCTCTATGTTGTTGCGAATGGCAGCAGGTGCTTCAGAGCTGTGTCAGCAAGTTCAGGAAACCCAAACAGTACATGGAGCCCAAAGTCCGTCAAACCTTACCCTCAAAATACCAGCTTTAGGCACTTGCATTTTGGATCATCCTGCACACCACCTGGAGGACCCCACTTTGCGAACCACTGCCTTAACATCCAAAAATCTATTGATCTCATCCTTGAATATACCCAACGACTGAGCATTCACAGCCCTCTGGGGTAGACGATTCCAAAGATTCACAACCCTCTGAGTGAAGAAATTTCTCCTCATCTCAGTCCAAACTGGACGTCCCTTTATCCTGAGACTGTGCCTCCTAGTTCTAGACTCTCAAGCCGGAGAAACACCTTCACAGCATCTACCATGTCGAGCCCTCTCAGAATCTTATATGTTTCAATGAGATCACCTCTCATTCTTCTAAGTCGCAGAAAATATAGGCCTATTCTACTCAATATCTCCTCGTAGGACAACCCTCTCATTCCAGGAATCAATCTAGTGAGTAGGACCAGCAGGCAGTTCAAAGGAATGACATCAGAGAGAGAGAGAGACTGGGACCAGCGAGCAGTGTAAAATAGCAACGGCAGAGAGACAGCGAGAGAGAGAGAGAGAGCGGGACCAGCAAGCAGTGTAAAAGAGTGGCGGCAGAGAGAGAGAGCGGGACCAATGAGCAGTTTAAAACAGTGGCAGTAGAGAGAGAGAGAGAGAGAGTGGGACCAGCGAGAAGTGTAAAAGAGCGGCAGCAGAGAGAGCGAGCGGGACCAACGAGCAGTGTAAAAGAGTGATGGCAGAGACAGAGAGCGACAGAGAGCGAGACCAGCGAGCAGTGTAGAAGAACAGCAGCAGAGGGAGCGAGTGGGACCAGCGGCTATTCTAGCCAGTCCAGGCCAGCAGAGCGTATCGACCTCTTTCTGAGGAGGGAGAAAAAGAAATCAAAGTGTGACGTCACAGGAAAACAGGCAGTTGACTGGTTGGTGAGTTTTCTTATCATTTATCTTTCAAAATTTGGATAATTTTACTAATTGTAAGGTTTTATTTACTAATACTAGTTAAGCTTAATAGATTGGCTGGTGAATATTTCCTATTAATTAATTAAGTAAATAATTAGTTATTTAAAACACAATCAGGATGGCAGGGCAGGTGATCTGTTGTGGCTGCAGTATGTGGGAGCTCATGGACGCCGGTGTGATCCATGGCAAACATATCTGCAGTAAGTGTCTGTGGCTTGAGCAGCTTCAGCTCAGAGTCAGTGAGATGGAGGCTGAGCTGCTGACACTGCGATGTATCAGGGAGGGGGAAAGTTACCTGGACAGTTTGTTCCAGGAGGCAGTCACATCCCATACAGTAGGGTTTTATGATTTGGCCTGTGGCAGGGACAGGAGGATGTGACTGTGAGTAAGGCAGGTAAGGGGATCAAGACGGCAGAAGTGGAGGAGCCTCAGCCCTTGCGATTGTCCAACAGGTTTGAGGTTCTTTCAGCTTGTATGGATGAGAGAGAGGGCTGCAGGGTGGATGAGCAAACTGACCATGGCACCGTGTTACAGGAAGTCATTCAAGCATGGGGAGTAAATAGGAATGTAGTGGTGGTAAGGGACAGTATAGTCAGGGGGATAGACACTGTTCTCTGCAGCCAAGAGCGAGTGCCACGGTCCAGGACATCTGCTCAGGGCTGGAGAGGAACTTGCAGTGGGAGGGGGAGGATCCAGTTGTCATGAATCACATGGGTACCAATGACATAGATAGGACTAGGAAACAGATTCTGCATAGGGAGCATGAGTAGCTAGGGGCTAAATTAAAAAGAAGAATCTCAAAGATAATAATCTCTGGGTTATTGCCCGAGCCAGGAGCAAATTGGTGTACGGTAAATAAGATTAGGCAGTTAATTGCATGATTCAAAGATTAGTGTGGGAGAAATGGGTTTCGATTCATAGGGCACTGGCACCAGTACTGGGGAAAGTGGGAGCTGTACCATTAGAACAGTTTACACCTGAAACGTGCTGGGACCAATGTTCTGGAGTAGAGAGGGCTTTAAACTAATTAGTGGGGGCGAGGGATCAAGTGAGGGAAGATGTGATAATTTAAAGGGAGAGGAGAAGACAAGAGAGAAAGTTAGCAATAAGGATAATGATAATAAGGGTGTGACGGGAAGGGACTGTGCATACAAACTCAAGAGTGAGCCAGCAGCTAAGACTAGAGGTTGTGACCTAACTGAGTGGAGGGAGGGTTTAGAAAAGGTGAGATTTTGAAATCCAAAGAGAAAGGCCAAGGCACGGAACAGTATGGCGTTGTGGGTAAAGACAAGCAGAATGGGACAGAAAGGGACAGAGAGTTTAACAGAAATTGTACATCAGCAAATAACGTCATTGAAGGGAATAGAAGCAAAAAAATGAAATTAAAGATTCTATAACTGAATGTGCGAAGCATCTGCAATAAGATAGATGAACTAGTGGCACAAATAGAGATATATGATTTAGATCTAATCGCCATCCCAGGGACATGGTTACATGCTGATTAAGGCTGGGAAATAAATATTCCATGGTACACAATATTTTGGAAAGACAGAATAGCAGAGGAAGAGGGGTAGAACTGATGGTAAAGGATGACATAAGTGAGAAAAGATGTGGCCTCAGAAGATCATGAAGTAGAATCAGTATAGGTGGAAATAAGGAATAGCAAGAATCAGAAAACACTGGTGGGTGTAGTTTATAGGCACCCTAACAATAGTTATACAGTTGGACAGAGCATTAAACAATAAATTATTGGAGCTTGTAACAAACACAATATAATAATTGTGGGGGTCTTTAATCTTCATATAGACTGGGACAATGAAATTGGCAGGAGTAGTCTAGAAGATGAGTTTTTAAAATGTTTTCAGGACAGTGGAGCCAACTAGGGATAAAGCTATCTTAGATCTAGTGTTGTGTAATGAAGCAGGTTAATAAGCAATGTCATAGTAAAAGATCCACTGGGAAACAGTGATCACAATACCATTGAATTCCATGTTAAGTTTGAAAGTGGCATGCTCCAATCACAGACAAGAATCTTAAACAAAACCAATTACGTAGGCATGAGGGGAGAACTGGCTAAGGTAAATTGGGTAAATTGACTAAAAGGTATGGCGGTAAATGAATGGTGGGAAACCTTTAAAGGAACTATTCAAAATGTTCAACAAAAATACATTCCTTTAAAAAACAAAAACTTAGCCAGAAAGACCCATCCATGGCTCAATCAGGAAGGTAAGGATAGTATTAGATCAAAAGAAAAGACTTACAATATTGCAAAAACAGTAGCAAGTCTGAGGACTGGGAGTGCTTTAGAAACCAGCAAAAGTCCACCAAAAAATTGTTTAAAAAGTAAAAAATAGAATAAGAGAAAACTAGCCAGTAACATAAAAACAAATTGTAAGAGCTTTTATAGGCACATAAAAAGGAAAAGAGTAGCGAAAGTAAACATTGGTCCCTTGGAAGCAGAGAGAGGAGAAATCATCCTGGGGAATGAGGAAATGGCAGAGGCATTGAACAAATATTTTGTGCCTGTTTTTACAGTGGAAGATACAAGTTCCATACCAGAAATAGGCAGTAACTTAGGGGCTAAAAAGAGTGAGGAAATTAAGGAAATTCATATCAGCAGAGAAAAAGTATTGGAGAAACTTGAGGGACTAAAATCTAACAAGTCCCCAGGACCAGATGGCCTGTATCCTAGGGTTCTAAAAGAGATAGCTGCAGAGATAGTGGATGCGCTAGCTATGATTTTCCAAAATTCCTTAGATTTGGGAACAATCCCATCATATTGGAAGTTAGCAAATGTTATACTGCTTTTCAAGAAAGGAAGGAGAGAGAAAACAGGGAACAACAGGCCAGTTAGCCTAACATCAGTCATTGGGAAAATGCTGGAATCTATTATTAAGGAAGTCTTAACAATGCACTTAGAAAAGCACAGTATAATTAGAACAAGTCAACATAGTTTTACTAATGTTTTTGTTTATTAAGAGTTTTTGAGGATGTAACTAGTAAGGTAGATAAAGGGGAATCAGTAGATGTAGAATACCTGGATTTCCAAAAGGCATTTGATAAGGTGCAACACAAAAGGATAATAGGCAAGATAAGGGTGCAGGAGTTGGGGGTAATATATTAGCATTGATGAGGGCAAGTAAAGGGTTGAGATTAAGTTAGTTTTATGAAAAGCAAAGCTTAGCAAAAATACATAGCAGTGTTGCACAAACAACAGGTGTCGACACAAGAGAGAAGTGTAACAGGAAGCCTGATGAAAAACTACAATTGTTCTGAGTACTGACTAGACACTAAATCAGGATGTGAAGCCTCGTATCAAGACTTGCTGAGGTTGCAGAAAGGAAACCTGGAGAATTGTGGAATTACTTGTTTACGTGCTTCCAAGTAGTAGAAAGAATTTTGTAATCATTGTGCACATGCTTTTAACTGTGATTGGATAAGATTAAAAGATGCACTGTAATCAATATAACGCGGAGATAACGATTGCTCATTAATGAAGTCATGCTTTGTACTTGAGGAAGGGGCCAGCAGAAATGCATAATTGCCAATGTCTGTGAATTTTCGGGGAGTCCGTCCTCGATCACTGATTGAGTCACGGCTCCCATGTATTTGCTTGAATAAACCGGTGAAAGAGAACTCCCGTCCTGTCTGCTTACTGCAGAGTGAGGAGAGGAGAAAACTCCCGCAACAACATAGATAGATGATTGGTTAACAGACAGGAAGCCACAAGTGGGCATAAACGGGGCATTTTCAAGTTGGCAGGCAGTAAATAATGGAGTGCCTCAAGGATCAGTGCTTCGTCCTTAGCTATTTACAATCTATATTATTGATTTAGTTGAAGGGAAAGAGAGTAATGTGTCTAAGTTTGCTGATGATACAAAGTTAGGTGGAAAGGTAAGCTGTGGGGAGGACACAGAGAGGCTGCAAAGAAATATAGACAGGTTAAGTGAGTGGGCAATAAGATGACAGATGGAGTATAATGTAGGGAAATGTGAAGTTATGTAATTCAGTCGTAAGAATAGAAAAACAGAGTATTTTTTAAAAGATGTGCAACTTGCATGTGTCAATGTTCAAAGAGACTTGTGTGTGCTTTTACAAGGAACACAGAAAGTTAACATGCAGGCACAAAAAGCAATTAGGAAGGCAAATGGCATGTTGACCTTTATTGCAAAGGTATTGGAGTACAGGAATAAGGAAGTATTTCTACAACTGTATAGGGTTTTGGTGAGACCACATCTGGAATACTGTGTGCAATATTGGTCTCCACATTTAAGAAAGGATATACTTGCATTGGAGACAGTGCAGTGAAGGTTCATTAAATTGGTCCCTGGGATGAGGAGGTTGTCCAATGATGAGAGACTAAGTAAATTGGGCCTGTATTCTCTGGAGTTTGGAAGAATGAGAGGTGATCTCATTGAAACATATAAGATTCTAAAGATGCTGGATAGGGTTGACACTGAGAGATTATTTCCGCTGGCCAGGGAATCTAAATTACGGGGGCACAATCTCTGTTAAGGGGCCAATCATTTAGGACTGACATGAGGAGAAATTACTTCACTCAAAGAGTTGTGAATCTTTGGAATTCTCTACCCCAGAGGGTTGTGGATGCTCTAACGTTGAATACATTTAAGGCTGGGATAGAGAGATTTTTGGTCTCTCAGGGAATCAAGGGGGCGGGAAAGTGGAGTTGAATCCTAAGATCAGCCATGATCATTTTGAATGGTAGAGCAGGCTTGATGGGCTAGATGGTCTACTCCTGCTCCTATTATGTGTTCTTGTGAACCTTAGTTGCACCCCCTCTCATGCAAGTATATCCTTATTTAGATATGGAGACCAAAACTGTGCACAGTGGTCCAAAGCCCTGTACAATTGCAGCAAGACTTCTTTACTCTTGTACTCCAACCCCCTTGCAATAATGGCCAAAAAAGGGAGGTTGAGGAGGAGAGGGAGAAGGGCACTCAGCAGAAGGCCATATCTGCCCAGAGCAATTCTCCTACCTGAACCTCAAAGAACAAAGAACAAAGAACAGTATAGCACAGGAACAGGGCATTCGGCCCTCTAAGCCTGTGCCGATCTTGATGCCTGCCGAAACTAACACCTTCTGCACTTCCAGGGCCCATATCCCTCTATTCCCTTCCTATTCATATATTTGTCAAGATGTCTCTTAAACGTCGCTATCGTATCTGCTTCCACCACCTCCCCTGGCAGCAAGTTCCAGGCACTCACCACCCTCTGTGTAAAAAACTTGCCTCGCACATCCCCTCTAAACTTTGCCCCTCGCACCTTAAGCCTATGTCCCCCAGTAACTGACTCTTCCACCCTGGGAAAAAGCTTCTGACTATCCACTCTGTCCATGCCGCTCATAACTTTGTAAACCTCTATCATGTCGCCCCTCCACCTCCGTCGTTCCAGTGAAAACAATCCGAGTTTATCCAACCTCTCCTCATAGCTAATGCCGTCCAGACCAGGCAACATCCTGGTAAACCTCCTCTGTACCCTCTCCAAAGCCTCCACGTCCTTCTGGTAGTGTGGCGACCAGAATTGCACGCAATATTCTAAGTGTGGCCTAACTAAGGTTCTGTACAGCTGCAACATGACTTGCCAATTTTTATACTCTATGCCCCGACCGATGAAGGCAAGCATGCCATATGCCTTCTTGACTACCTTATCCACCTGCGTTGCCACTTTCAGTGACCTGTGGACCTGTACGCCCAGATCTCTCTGCCTGTCAATACTCCGAAGGGTTCTGCCATTTACTGTATACCTCCCACCTGCATTAGACCTTCCAAAATGCATTAGCTCACATTTGTCCGGATTAAACTCCATCTGCCATTTCTCCGCCCAAGTCTCCAACCGATCGATATCCTGCTGTATGCTCTGACAATCCTCATCATTATCCGCAACTCTACCAACCTTTGTGTCGTCCGCAAACATACTAATCAGACCAGCTACATTTTCCTCCAAATCATTTATATATACTACAAACAGCAAAGGTCCCAGCACTGATCCCTGCGGAACACCACTAGTCACAGCCCTCCATTCAGAAAAACACCCATCCACTGTTACCCTCTGTCTTCTGTGACTGAGCCAGTTCTGTATCCATCTTGCCAGCTCACCTCTGATCCCGTGTGACTTCATCTTTTGCACCAGTCTGCCATGCGGGACCTTGTCAAAGGCTTTACTAAAGTCCATATAGACAACATCCACCGCCCTTCCCTCATCAATCATCTTCGTCACTTCCTCAAAAAACTCAATCAAATTAGTAAGACACGACCTCCCCTTCACAAAACCATGTTGTCTCTCGCTAATAAGTTTGTTTGTTTCCAAATGGGAGTAAATCCTGTCCCGAAGAATCCTCTCTAACAGTTTGCCTACCACTGACGTAAGGCTCACCGGCCTATAATTTCCTGGATTATCCTTGCCACCCTTCTTAAACAAAGGAACAACATTGGCTATTCTCCAGTTCTCTGGGACCTCACCTGTAGCCAATGAGGATGCAAAGATTTCTGTCAAGGCCCCAACAATTTCTTCCCTTGCCTCCCTCAGTATTCTAGGGTAGATCCCATCAGGCCCTGGGGACTTATCTACCTTAATGCTTTGCAAGACACCCAACACCTCCTCCTTTTTGGTAATGAGATGACTGAGACTATCTGCACTCCCTTCCCTAGGTTCATCATCCACCAAGTCCTTCTCCTTGGTGAATACTGATGCAAAGTACTCATTTAGCACCTCGCCCATTTCCTCTGGCTCCACGCATAGATTCCCATCTCTGTCCTTGAGTGGGCCAACCCTTTCCCTGGTTACCCTCTTGCTCTTTATATATGTATAAAAAGCCTTGGGATTCTCCTTAATCCTGTTTGCCAATGACTTTTCATGACCCCTTTTAGCCCTCCTAACTCCTTGCTTAAGTTCCTTCCTACTGTCTTTATATTCCTCAAGTGCTTCATCTGTTCCTAGCCTTCCAGCCCTTACAAATGCTTCCTTTTTCTTTTTGACTAGGCTCACAATATCCCGTGTTATCCAAGCTTCCCGAAACTTGCCAAACTTATCTTTCTTCCTCACAGGAACATGCTGGTCCTGGATTCTAATCAGCTGAGGTTTGAAAGGCTCCCACATGTCAGATATTGATTTACCCTCAAACAGCCGCCCCCAATCTAAATTCTTCAGTTCCTGCCTAATATTGTTAGAATTAGCCTTCCCCCAATTTAGCACCTTCACCCGAGGACTACTCTTATCCTTGTCCACAAGTACCTTAAAACTTATGGAATTATGGTCACTGCTCCCGAAATGCTCCCCCACTGAAACTTCGACCACCTGGCCGGGCTCATTCCCCAATACCAGGTCCAGAATGGCCCCATCCCTAGTTGGACTATCGACATACTGTTTCAAGAAGCCCTCCTGGATGCTCCTCACAAATTCTGCCCCATCCAAGCCCCTAGCACTAAGTGAGTCCCAGTCAATATTGGGGAAGTTAAAATCACCCACCACTACAACCCTGTTACCTTTACATCTTTCCAAAATCTGTCTACATATCTGCTCCTCTACCTCCCGCTGGCTGTTGGGAGGCCTGTAGTAAACCCCCAACATCATGACTGCACCCTTCCTATTCCTGAGCTCCACCCATATTGCCTCGCTGCATGACGCCTCTGAGGTGTCCTCCCGCAGTACAACTGTGATATTCTTCTTAACCAGTAATGCAACTCCCCCACCCCTTTTATATCCCCTTCTATCCCGCCTGAAGCTTCTAAAGCCTGGAACATTTAGCTGCCAATCCTGCCCTAACCTCAGTAAGGAACAATGCGTGAGACATTTGTGCTTTGGCAAGGATGTCCTCTCTGAAATCTACTGCCTGCTGCAGCCACAACTGCAATCTCAGAGCAGGGTGAGGACAGCGTTGCCAGTGGCTGCGAAGGTGACTGTGGTGTTAAACATTTTTGCATTTGGTTCGCTGCAGGCAGAAGCTGAAGTTATTTGCAACAGCTCGCATTTTGCCATCTGCAGTTGCATAAGGGAGGTCACTAAGGATATCCATTCAGAGCTAACTAAATTTTTTCTTGCCAAACAACAGGCAGAGTGAACTAGGGGCTTTGTTAGGATTGGAGGCTTCCCCATGGTGCAGGATACCATAGACTGCATGCATTTTGCTTTGGGCGTCATATATCAACATTGAAATGTAATGCAACTTAAAGAGCTTCCACTCCCTCAACATTCAGCTGGTGTGCATCATACACAGCATATCATGCAGGCCAATGTCCGGTATCCTGACAACATGGCTCCTGACTTTAGTGTGCAACCCATGCATACTTGGGCAGCATGCCTATAACCATGCTGCCACATAAAATGTGATAGAGCAGATCATTGGTATGCTTAAACGATATTTCAAGTGCCTGGACCGCTCTGGAGGAACCCCGAGGTACTTGTCAGAGTGGATGTCAAATCTTGTGGTGGCCTGCTGCATGCTGCAAAACCTCACCATCATGATGGGACAGACCTTGCAACCTGCTATGTGGTGAGAAGCAGAGGAGCAGGAGCATGAGGAAGAGAAGGAGGACCAGGAGATTGAGAAGGAAGGGGGGGCTGATAAAGGATGAGGAGGAAGACAAAGGGAGGAGGCAATCTAGAAAGGCTCTTTCTGTCCAGGCTGTCTGGAAAGAACTCATCCAAATGTGGTACCAGTAACCACGACCCCAATTCCCCATTCCCCAACAGCAGGTTTATGCTCCTTGAAGCCGCTGTCACTCCCCAGGGGCAGTGCCTCAGCAATCCTAGTAATCTTTTGGAGAACAGATTGCTGAACTGCTGTGACACCCTGCAAGTGCCATTGCACATTTTAATACACTGCCAACATGACAGAAGATTGACCTTCCACTGCAGCATTAAGAAATTGGATGCCTGCTGCTTGTGCTGCAGTGGAAGCTACGACATTGGCTATCAGATGCTGCATCATGGTTGGGTCCAAAACTGTGCAAGTGGAATTGGCCACCACTTTCATGCTAGAAAGGATAGGCTCCAAGCTCTACGCAAAGACCTGTGACAACTTGGTGCTGGACTCCTCCATGTAGTCTGTTCCATCAAAGCGCTCTGCAGTGGAACCTCTGTGCAACCTCACTCTCTGGCAAACTGGCATTTGGACTATCTTTGCCCCTGCCCTTGCTGCAGTCCACTGCTGCCCGGTGTCTCACCATATGCGGATCCCGCCTCTAATCAATTCTGTAAGATACAAGCAGTATCAGTATCTGAACTCATGGCTGCAAGTGTGAAATTCAGTGACCAGGCTGTGTCTTCATTATCATTCTCTTCTTGATGATCGTCGGCTGCCTGGCTTATCCTTAGTCATATGAAAGGAAAAAAGCACAAGGGTACGGTTGTGGTGCAGGGAAGAGGTGAAAAAAAGAGGGGCATGCTTACACCATTCAATTTGATCTGGGGTTCCCAAACTGCAGCGAGGTATCCAAGACATTTTCGTGGGCTACGTGGGTGAAATTGTCTAGTGATGAATTTTAGTTATTAATTATTGTATTTATTTATTACATGTTGTAATAGGTTACTCAGACAAAGCTTTAAAAGTTTGTGAGCATTTGTTATATAAAGTACTTAATTGTCTTCAGGCTGTATCAATGAGAACATAGCTAGACAGAGACGATGACATACAGAGCCCTCACCATGCCCGACAGCATGGTTTCAGGCACCCAGCAACTGTCCAGTCTAACTGAGCTCAGAACCAATTCATGGTATTTTTGGTTGTATACACCACACTATAATTATATCTTTCGGGGTGTAACAGTGAAAAATAGATGGCTAAAGACAGGTAGTGTTAAGAAGAACACACAAAGTAACAGTGATGAGAAGTAAAGTAATGAAATTTGTCTTGCCAGTACCTGCGCACTTGCTGAAATCACTGGTGAGATAATGATGAGATTAACTGACTGAACACGCAAATCTCAGCCTGTGAAGGGAAACATTGACAGCAGGCACAAAACATGATCTATATCAAGGGGGCGTAAATGTGACAAAAAGTACATCAAAATGGGATTTAGTTGGACAGGAGCCAGTGAATGCCATCGGCCACAGTTATGTAGTAAAATCCTGTTGAATAACGGCCTAAAACCATCGCTTCTACACGGATACTTGGAAAAAATATATGAATAATAAATGGACAAAATGCCAAAGTTTTTCAAGCCGACACGGACACAACTAATGGCGAGTAAGAAAGTTTCACACTGCTGATCACAATATTAAACACCTTGAAGCCTCATACTTAGTGAATTACAGAGTTGAGAAGTCAGAAAAACCTCACACCATGAATGCATAGCAAAGGAATTAATACTGCCTGATGCTGCCTACCAGAACAACAGCTGAGGAGATGTTCCAGTTGTTTGACAGCTTCATAAATCAATATGATATTGCCTGTCATAATGTATTGGCATCTGCACTGATGGAGTAATGTCAATGACTGATATGCATACTGGAGTTGTGAAGCATATCAAAGCAACCATTCCCAGTATGATGTGGCTGCATTGCAGTATACACAGGAAAGCACTCACTGCCAAAAGCATGCTTACCAACTTAAGGGGGGTGTTGGACATTGCTGTGAAGATGGCAAACTTTATTAAAGCTGGACCCTTGAATTTCAGAATATTTCTGACCTACATAATGAGATGGGAAGTGAGTCCATCAATCTATTGCTCCACACCAAGGTTTGATGTCTGTCATGTGGCAAGGTCTTGGCACATTTCTTTGAACTTCACTCCGAGGTCAAGTTATTCTTACAGATCATCCATTCCCACTCTCTGGCCTGGATCTCATGGGTGGCTATTTGTCAGATGCACTTTCTTGCCTGAATGAGCTAAATTTTGGACTTCAAGGGCTGAGTGCAGCTATAATCAATGTCCGGGACAAAATTGAGTCAATGATTTAAAAAGGCTGGAATTCTGGGGTCACTTTGTGGAGGAAAACAACACTGAGATTCTCCCCATGAATTCCTAACAATAAATGAACTATACAGTTGCAGGACCTTGTTAAAGATGGCTTCAAGAGGCATCTCAGTGAACTGGTGAGGCAATTACATGATTACTTTCATTCAATGGGAAACGCAAAGAGCTGGGTCCACTGCCCTTTAACAGACTTTTCTTTGGTGCCCATGCCACAAGACTGGTTAATAGAAGAACAAGATAACCTCCTGGACATCTGAACTGAAGGTGGACTCAAGACTGAGTTCCAACAAAGGCAGTTGGCTGAGTTTTGTGTCCAAATTGTCAGACAGGGCTGTCAAGGTTTTGATATCATTTGCCTCAACTCTCCGGTGTGAAAGTGGATTTTCATCACTCAGTGGAATGAAATCAAAGTATCATCAGCATCTTTGCATAGAAAACAACTTACGACTCAAAATATTGCCTATCACTCCAAACATTATATGCCCGAGCACGAACAAAACACCTCATTGTTACATTAATGGCAAATAGTATTATTAAACCATTGTTTAAGTTGTATATGTTTATCAGTATTTGTACCAATTGTACAACGCTTGGTTAGTAAAATATTAAGCCTGTGCGCTGATTGGGGTCTGCGAGCACCTGTTAGATCTGGAAGGGGATACACAATAAGTAAAGTCTGAGAACCTCTGAATTAGATTATGATTGACCTCCTCAACTCCATTTACCAGGCTTAGCTCCCTATCCCTTGATACTCTCACCCAACAAAAATCTAGTGACCTCAACCTTGAAAGCTCCAACTGACATACAATTGATCCACAGGGCTAAATCCACAATGGATTTCATCAGAATAGAGGTCAGGAAGAGAATCCAAAACAGTGAATTTGGAGCTTAGAAGGAAGAACTAAGAAGTTCAAAGGAAACATTACTCTTGTAGTCTCGCCTAAATGGATAAAGACAAAGTAAGCTACAACACAGAGCAACTTTGTACTCTGAAGGTAACAGAAGGATTGTCCATTCAATGATGAGCGTTTCCTTGTACCCTGTCCAGGAATGTAATTCTTGAAGGACTTGGGCTTTACAGAGAAGAAAATGCATGTTTGATCTGAACGAGGAAACAATGGAGTGAAAGAGATGTGAGGGTCCCATGTGAGGTCAGAGGAGATTGTGAGACCAAGAATGTGGAGAAATGACAAAGAACCAAAGGCAGAGACAAAAGTTAAGGTGGTAACTGAGTTAGAAACTAAGGGAGGAATTTAACATGCCTGAGTGAGTGAGATTGGGAGTGAATTGGAGGGTTAAATGAGTGAAAATTCCAAGTCTGTTGGGAAAGCGGCTCCAACTCATCAACTTCTGGATTTTACTGAGGCGGGTCAAGAGGCGGGTTAGCATTTTAAATATGTTCATAAGGCTGGAAGCCTCGAATTTAATCTTCTTTGAGGGTTTAACTCTGGCTGCAGCGCCGTGATGACAGCCTCGGAGAGAAGGCAAGTGCCTTCACAGCATTCCTTGGGGCCAGGAGGAGCAGTACTTCCCCCCAGCACCCAATCTCCCCCACCATCAGGAACCCGCCCCCCCACAACCCGGGATGTGAATCCCCGGTTCAGGGATCAGACTTAACTGGCCTTGCAGCCTCCTCTGGAGTGCTCCCTGCCCGACTGGAAGCTAAGCCTGTCAATCAGGCTGGACTCTGTTTGGGGAACCTCTCCAGGCAAAAGGTACATGCTGTGGGGAAACCAAGCTTCTGCTGCTGGATTTCCCATCCCCTGCTCCCAGCATTTCGGCAAGTAAATATACCCCACTAAAAATCAAAATTGATAATTCTGATTGTCGTTTGGTGATATTTTAGAAATGCGGGTGGTAAAATAAATCAGTGCTTTCAAACCACTGCCTTCTGTTCCTGTTAGGATGATAGTTTTCAATGTGTAAAATTACTTTTGCTCCTATATATGCTTTAAAACTCCAATTTTTTCCATTTCTCACACACCTGGCTGGATTTTGTGCTGGAGGCGGGTCTCCTGGTGCCAGGCTGAAAAGGCAGAGGGAATGCCACCCCCGGAGCGATCCTCAGCTTGGTTTGATTCAAAGTTTTAGGAGGAGGGATCACCGTCCCTTTAAAATCTTTTAAGATGGGGATCCCGCCTCCAAGAGCTGCCAGCCAATCACAGGGCCGACAGTTCAGCAGTATCGGCAGCGCCACTGGAAGCAGTGCCCACTGCCGGTACTGCAGAGGCCTTGGACCCAGGCCCAGCAGTGGAACCCCAGAACAGAGGTAAGTGAGGCAGGGTCACCGGGGTCAGTCCTAAAGGTCCCGGCGAGGAGCGGTAGGGGGTGGTCATTCAGTCCAGGGGAGGGGAGTCCCTCCAAACCCGCAGGGAGGAAACCTCATTTTCCAAGGCATCCTCCCTGCGTGGCAGAGGCCCACCGCCCACCGCCAGTGGCGCGGGAAGAGGCCCTTAATTGGCCATCAATAGGCCACTTAAGGGCCTCAATTCGCTTCCAGGCAGGAAGGCTGTCGTCGGCCTATCCCAAACCCGGGTAGGTCGCTGGATGATGGGGCCTCCACCCTGCTGCCCCCCTCCCCCCTCCTGCTACCCATCACGATATTCCATGCCCCCGCCCCCAACCTCCAATTCCGCTTCGGGGGGAGCCCAGAAAATCCCGGCCACTTAGGCTGAGGGAAAAAATTGTTCAATTTACATATTTCAGCAGATCAGGATTGCATCCAATCTAGCAATTGTGACCTTATAAGCTACTCATTGCACTTGTTAGAAGAATGATAATGATTATCGAGACAGATGTCTGCCAGGTGCTTATTTCATGTGTCTGCACAATGAAGGAAGCATCTTATTGCAGTGCTAAAGGTGTTGGTGGAATGTTGATTTAATTAAACCTCTGGGAGCTCATTGTTTTTCTTTCTGGTTCTCAGAAATAAACACATTTTCTGTCAGCAGTGAGCGAAGTCATCTTGCTTCGAAGTTTCTGATTAGTTCAACTTGAGTTAATCCGTTTAAATTAGTCATAAGTTTATAAATGGCACTTTTGGTTTTGGGATTGTTCTGCCAGCAAGGAGGCATTTTGCCTCTGTAATGTTTATGGATTAGAAGTTACTGTTGCTGTTAATAACGTAACATGTTTGTATAGCATTCTGTGGTCACCGCTAACTAAATTATATCAAATGGGTTGATGCCTCTGTTAAAACAACAACTTTAATTTATATGGTGCCTTTATAGTAGTAAAACATCCCAAGGCATTTCATAACAACAATAACTTATATTTACATAGAGCCTTTAGTATAATAAAATGTCCCAAGCCACTTCAGAGGATCATTATAAAACAAAATGTGACACCTGTCATAGAAGGAGATATTAGGTCAGATGAAAGTTTGATCAAAGAGGTAAATTTTAAGGAATGAAAACAGAAAATGCTGGGAACAGTCAGGGAACATCTGTGGAAAGAGAGAAACAGAGTTAATGCTTTTAATTCAGATCTCCAGCAGGTTTTAAGAAGGGAAGTTTAAGATGTTTAAAGAGGGAAATCAGAGCTAGTGACCTAGTCAGCTGAGGGATGGCCACCAATGAATGGAAAAGGAGGTGAGAGGTGCACAAGATGCCAGAAATGGACAAATGAAGAGTTCTTGGAGGGTATTAGGGCTGGAGAAGGTTAGAGAAATTGGGAGGAACAAGGCCATGGAGGGATTTGAACACAATTTGAGGTGTTGATGGACATGGAGCCAATATAGCCAAACAGCTTCCATAGGAATGCATTAAGCTTCTTCCAATCTGTGACAATTTATCACATGAGGCACTGGCTGACCTAGATTAGTCCCAGACTTCAATACCTGAATGGGTCCGACCCAATTTCCCTTCCCGTTCCACTGTACTCCCAGAGGATTTATACCAAGAATATGCCCCAGGCCCTGAACGAATACCTTTGTCCTCTTTTTAAGGTGCATTTTTCACATTTTGAAGTGTAATATTTTA
This sequence comes from Heterodontus francisci, assembly GCF_036365525.1. Taxonomy (NCBI): domain Eukaryota; kingdom Metazoa; phylum Chordata; class Chondrichthyes; order Heterodontiformes; family Heterodontidae; genus Heterodontus; species Heterodontus francisci. Next base: position 22,622,605 of record NC_090372.1, read on the forward strand.
TCTGATAGCTTGAAAAGTAAAGGCATTAAGATTATGATATCAAGAGTGCTGAATTCTGCCCTTCTTTCTGCTTCTCTGTACTTCAATCCACAAATGCCAATCTCAATGTGACACAACAGTACTTCATATCCTAACCATTTTATATTCTGCTAGAATAGATGCACAGTTCACAGAAACACAACAGTAGGGCTATTAAAATTAATTGTAATAGTTAACAATGGGCTCGATTTTGAACGCCTGTTGGGGGTGGAAGTAGGTGTGTGCACGCTTTGAAGGTCGTGTTCTCGGTGGTCGGCACTGGGTCCTGCAGCCTCTGGAATGCAAAGCTATTTTTAAAGGGACGCCAGGAGGGAGAGAATGGGATGCCTGCAAGCCGCCTCCAATTAATTACCTGTTAAGCTCATTGTGGATCCCATTAAAAGGCTTGTCAGGAGCACTTTGTGAATTTCAATGGAAGGGCACGAGCAAACCACCATGTCTGGAACACGGCAGATGTAGAGGACTTTAATAATGCGGATGGCCATGAGGGCTTTCGGAAGGGCTGATTAGCATAATGCAGAGGCCCAAAATAAAGCTCAGCTACTCAAAGAGTGCCACAAAGTAACCAATGCTGGAGCTGAAGGACTTGCATTTTTCCTTGGTGAGTGGTAGGAATCTGGAGGGGAACGTGAGGCTGCTGGCATCACTTGGGCAGCTGGGGTTGGCGGGGAAGGCCTGGTGAACACATAAAACCCAGCTGAAGGAGTTCAGATGGGAACAGGCTACTCTGATATTGGACAGAGAAGCTATGATGAGCTTCAGCAAATGTAACCTTCTGGACAGCATGAGGCCAGAGGAGCGCAGCAGAGGGCTATGGGGAAAGATGGTGCCTCCCGAGAGTCAGCTACCTGTAAATGGCAGAGCACCAGTGCCATAGGAGGCTACACCTAGCCAGGCAGATGGTCTCGGACATTGGTGCTCTGATCCACAATGACCTGAGGCCTCGCAGACCCATGGCACTCCCTTACCTGCAGCCATCACCCTGAATTTTTATGCAACTGAATCATTCCAGGGATCAACTCACAGTCAGTTGCTCATCATGTCATCAGGCAGGTCATGGATGCCACATTCAGGAGGGTGGGAGACTACATCCACTTAGACACAGATGAACCAGCAGACACACAGGGCTTTGGGCTTTGCCGCCATCGAAGAATTCCTTCAGGTCCAGGGGTTATCAATTGCACCCACGTAACCATCCATGACCAGACAGCTAACCAGATTCCTAAACAGAAAGGGCTACCATTCATCAAATGTTCAGCTAATCTGTGACCACAGGAAGTGAGTCTTGCAGATCTGCACCCGGTACCTGGGCTGCTGTCATGACTCCTCTCTCCTATGAGAGTCCCAGGTGCTGCACCTCTTCAGGCGCCCAGACTCCATGGGTGGCTGCTGGGAGATAAGATCCCCTAAAGATGTAGCTCCTGGCACCCGTTTAAATCCCAGACACAAATGGAGGGAGATACTACCACCAGAGCCATCTCCTAACACGGACCTGCATTGAACAGACCTTTATCCTCTTGAAGATGCTCTTCTGTTGCCTTGACTGGTCAGGTGGTGCCCTCCAGTATGAGCTATTGTGTTTTGTTGTTGTATTTAGTAGCATAACAGGGACATTCTGGAGAAAGTCTCAGACTCAGGATAAAGTCAACTAAGAACTGTTTATTATTTACCTAATACTGTATACACTCTCATCAAGCCTCCTAAGCTAGCATCCTTCATGCTGCTTTCTCTTCTCTCCAGCCTAACCTCATATGACTATGACATCATCACTATTACAGTGGAAAGGGTTGCTCTCACTGTCTTCAGCATTAACCCTTTACATCCGTATATTACATCACCCCCAAGTCTTTATCCAATATTTTATTAAACATATTTACATACTTGACTAACCTCGCTCCCCGCCAAGTCTCGGACTTCACAGATTTAGTCAGTTAGGAGGTTTGACAACTCTCCGGATCTGGTTGTGGTCTTACTGGGATGATCCAGTAAGTCTGGATCGCTGACGTGGTTGCTCTTTACAACGGTTGTAGCCTTGTGTTCAGATTGGGTTTGTTCCTCTTCATCTGGATCTTCCAAATGAGTGACTGGCTGTTGATTTTGAGAAATAGGGATGATAGTTCTCCTATTTCTTCTTATGTTTCCTTCGGTTGTGTACATGACATATGATCGCTGGTAGTTCCCGTATCTATGGATCACTGTATCTTCTCTTTCCAGGTCACGTATCCATACTCTTTGACTATTTTTTAGTTCAGGTAAGTTTCTTGCTCCAAATCTTCTACACACAGTGGCGCAGTGGTTAGCATCGCAGCCTCACAGCTCCAGGGACCCGGGTTCAATTCTGGGTACTGCCTGTGCGGAGTTTGCAAGTTCTCCCTGTATCTGCATGGGTTTTCGCCGGGTGCTCCGGTTTCCTCACACATCCAAAGACTTGCAGGTGATAGGTAAATTGGCCGTTGTAAATTGCCCCTAGTGTAGGGAGGTGATAGGGAATATGGGATTACTGTAGGGTTAGTATAAATGGGTGGTTGTTGGTTGGCACAGACTCGGTGGGCCGAAGGGCCTGTTTCAGTGCTGTATCTCTAAATAAAAAATAAAATAAAAAAATAAAAATAATTCCAGGTCAGGTGCCTTTTCTAAGAGTTCTCCCAGTCTCTTGCTTTTTTGTAGTCCTGGACATTCAATCTGGGAAGCAAATTCTTTGGCAATATAGGAAGCTGTGTTCTTATCTTCCTGACCTTTGGTAGTTCTGCTGGTAATAATCCACACATCAGTGGCGTAGATCTATAAATTAAAAGTGAAATTGGAAGATCTTTGTTCTTTTTTAGTAATGGCTTAATGGTTCTTTCACCTCCTTCCACCTCGCTGTTCAACTGTGGGCACCTTGGTGAACTGATGAGAAGTCGAAATCCCATCTTCATCGCAAAGTGAGAAAAATATTCATTCGCAAATTGTGGTCCGTTGTCTGACAATATTTCATCAGGGAAACCAAGCATCACAAAGGTGGCTTGAAGAGTTCTGATGACAGTTTCTGTCGTCGTAGAATGCAATTTTCTGACTTGTATCCACCTTGAGAAGTAATCGATGATGATTACCTGCCGAACATAAATAAATTTATACCCAACCTCTGTCATGGTCTGGTTGGAAACTATGTGGTTTACAGGGGTTCACGCTGTTCTGGTCTCTGTACTGTGCATGTCTGACAGTTTTGGATCACGGGTGGCACAGTGGTGCAGTGGTTAGCACCACAGTCTCACAGCTCCAGTGACCCGGGTTCGGTTCTGGGTACTGCCTGTGCGGAGTTTGCAAGTTATCTCTGTGACTGCGTGGATTTCTGCCGGGTGCTCTGGTTTCCTCCCACAGCCAATGACTTGCAGGTTGATAGGTAAATTGGCCATTGTAAAAAAATTCCCCTAGTGTAGGTAGGTGGTAGAAGAATTGTGGGGATGTGGTAGGAATATGGGATTAATGTAGGATTAGTATAAATGGCTGGTTGTTGGTTGGCCCAGACTTGGTGGGCTGAAGGGCCTGTTTCAGTGCTGTATCACTCTGACTCTACGTTCTTGATATCCTTAGATATTCCAGGCCACCATACCAAAGAGTGTGCCCTTGTTCTGCAATTGGTTACACCCAAATGGTCTTGGTGTAAATGATTTAAGATCTCTGATCTCAGTGGACTAGCAATGACTAGTCTGTTGTTGTATACTAACAAGTCATCTACAATGATAAAGTATTTCTGATACTCGTGAAAGGTTTTCATTGATCTCCCACCTGGACATTCTTATGGCCACCCGTGTATGCAATACTGCCTTACATGACTACAGTCCTCGTCACTCTTTTGGGCTTTGCATATTTCCTGCAACTTCTGTGTGCTCGCTAGCCAGTTTTGTGCTGTGTGTTGGGAATATGATTCTATCTCGCATGCAAAACTCACATCATACTGTGTTGGATGGTCTACCATCACTGTAGAAAGCGCATCGGCTGATGATTGCAATTCCCTTGGACGTATATTGTCTCATATGCATACCACACCAACCTTAGAGGAACCTTTGTATTTGTGGAGGCATTTTTGCAATCTCCTTCTCGTCAAACAAAGATACCAAAGGTTTATTGTCTGTCTCGATGTCGACATTCAATCCAACAATGTAGTCGGAACATTTTTCATATGCCCAAATAACGGCTAGAGCTTCTTTTGCTATTACTGCATATCGTGTCTCTGTGTCTGACAAAGCTCTTGACGCATAGAATAACGGTCTACTGGAACCATCAGGTTGCTCCTGAAAAAGAATAGCCCTTAACCCAGTTGAGGAGGCATCTGGCGCTATCGTCACAGGTAGTGTAGAGTTGTAGTGTGCCGAGATGTCTGGTGAGAAAAGCATTTCTTTTATTCTCCTGAATGCTTGATCCTGATGAGAATTCCAACACCACGCTTGTTGTTTTCTGAGGCGTTGTCTCAGTGGATCAGTTATCTGTGCTAAGTGAGGTAGAAGCTTGGCTGGTTGGTTGACCATTCCCAGGAATCCCTGGAGCTGCTGAACAGTAGCAGGAGTAGAAAATTCTGTAATGGCCCTTGTCTTCTGTGGATCTGCCATTATACGTTCTCTGCTCACGATGTGTCCTAAGAAACGAATTGCGATCTTGGAAAATTCGCACTTCTCGTTCAGATTGGGTCCTGCATCTAGAAGTTGCTGTAGAGCCATTCAAACTCTGTGGTCTTGTTCCTTTACTGAATGCCCATGTATGAGGATGTCATCCATATGACAAATAACTTCTTTGAGCCCTCCTAAGATGTTAGACAAAGACCTTTGAAAGATCTCTGGTGCAGAAGTTATTCCAAACAGTAACCTATTAAAAAGAAATCTACCGAAAGGCATTTTCAGTGTAGTCAGTAATATTGAGCTCCAGGGGTACCTGCCAAAACCCACTATTGGCATCGAGTTTCGTAAACATGGTGCTCTGAGAGAGTTTTGCTCAGCTGTCATCAATTGTGGACATTGGGTGAATCTCACGTGCTACTGCTTTGTTGAGCTGTGTTAAATCCATGCAAATGTACAGAGTTCCATTCTATTTCAGGACAGGAACCATGGCCGAACATCACTCCATTGTTTGTGTTACAGTAGAGATAACGTCCATTCTTGTCATCTCTTCCAATTGTTCTTGAACTTGGCTTAATAATGGATGAGGTATCTTTCTGGGTGTAACAATACACACTTGCCTGGCCCCTTCTTTAAGTGTGTTTCTGTATTCCCTCTTGAGTCATCCGAGCACTGTGAATAGCTTTGGGTATTCTGCTTGGAAGTGATTCTTTACTGCTGTTTGCTTGACTTCGTCTATCTTCTTGATCAAATGCAGGTCGAAGCATGCTTTTCTACTCAGTAAGGAAAATTCTAGATTAGGCAAGACATATAAGGTCTTCACGATTTGTCACCCTTTGTTTTGAAGAGTTGCTTCTAGTTTACTTTTTACTCTCAGTTGTGTCCTGCTTGGACCATGCAACTGTGTATCTTCTGGTTGTAGGCAATGTCTCATCAACCATGGCTCTTGGTCTGACAGAACTGTGACACTAGCGCCAGTGTCCAGTTTAAAATTTGTGAGGTGTCCATTTACAAACATGTCTGTCATCCAGAATCCTTGATTTGGGTCATTTATTTCTCCTTCTGGATATTGATGCACTTGATTCACTGCTCTCTGTGTGAAAGTTTTCTGCTTCATACTCTTGAGTGAAGAAGTTTTGCTCTGGCACATTTTCCCATACTGTCCAGTCTTTCTACAATTGAAGCACTCAGCTTTATTTGCTGGACACTGCTCCCCTCTGTGGGTCTTCCTGGCTCCACAGTGTTGCCATGGTTTCCCGGTGTCATGCACCTTCTCATCTGTGTGCGTCTTCTTTTCCACAAAATGTTTCTCAGACCTTGGTTTCACAAACTGTACTGTTACTAAATTTCTTCTAATCCACGGCTTGCCTTCAGCCCACAAAATGGCCCTATTTTGTTTGCAAACTTCAGCCTGTCTTACAATCTGAATGGCCTTTTCAAGGTCCTCCTTCGACTGAAATAGTCTGGCAAAGACTCATCAGCTACGCCAACAACGATTCAATGTCTGAATAGTTCTGCCTTTAATTCACTGTGTTCATATCCCTCTGTCAAAGGGTATAGATCATTAATATAAGAACCTACAGATTCTCCTATCTTCTGAGCCCATTTATTAAATTTGGCCCTTTCCAGGATTTTATTGCTGCAAAGGTTAAAATATTTATCAAAAGCTTGAAGGACGTCTTCAAATTTATCAGACGCCTCGTTAACCCCTTGCCTCATAATTACATCATCTGCAATCGCACCTACTGAATATAAAATGATGTTGACCTGTTCAACTTCTGACTTTGTATGGAGTTGGGAAGCAATCCTAAACCTTAGGAATCTCTTCCTCCAAATAGACCAATTTGAAATCTGATTGGGACATTCTAGATCTTGAAAACTTTCTGGCATTCCGAATTTTGAATTCATGGTACTTTCTTCACTTTAGTAAGGCTTTCTATGTTGTTCCCCTTTGTTTTAAAATCTTGCAGAATTGAATGGAGGTTTTTCACAGTCCTTGGAGGATTTCCTGCACTTTCCGTGCTTTCTCTCCGCAGTCTGGCTGAGCAATGGCTGCCGACTCCACCTGAATCCCAAGTCATCTCTTCGCCCGAGATCGACTTCTCTACCTGTGGTTTTGACTCAGTGCGCCGTTAACCGTTACTGGCCCCCATACAAAATCTCTCACCCTATCCTGGACTGTCACCCAGTGCTGTAACTCGGACCTGATCGCTGGACTTGGATGTGCCGATGCACGCCCCACGCTACTGTGGTGTGGTGTGAGAGGCTGCAGGGCTTTCTCACCAACTGTCCGCATCATTTGTGGCTACAGAGCAGCTCCTCGATTCATTGTACTCCCTTGACTAAATCTGCTGTTTTCCTGGTGCTTCTCCACGAGATCGGGAGATCTTCAAATTTTCTTGGTCATTTTAACCGGTGCCACTATATTGTGTGCTGTTGTATTTAGTAGTGTAACAGGGACGTTTTGGATAAAGTCTCAGGCTCAGGATAAGGTCTTCTCTCCAGCCTAACCTCATGTGACTATGACATCATCACTCTTACAGTGGGAGGGCTGCTCTCACTATCTTCAGCATTAACCCTTAACATCCTTATCCTATACGAGACATGCAGAATGTCCCGTATCGTGGTCATCTGCTGTGCCCTGCACTACATGACAATGCAAAGAGTCCTGGGATGGATGAGAAGGAGCTGAAATGCCACTCCACCTCAGAGGAGAACTGGGAGGAGGAAGAACAGAAGAAGAAGAAGGGGTCTCTCAAGAGGTGGCCAATGACCAAGCAGCAGAGGATGATCGGTGACACCATCCCAGACCTCAGGGTGAACTACAAGCTGTCTTGGCAGCAAGGGTGACTCAACTTCCACCACGGAGAGCTATCTTACTGCAATGATCCATAGCTGTGAGGTCCCATTACTAGCCATCAGCACACTGAATGAGGGTTTCTCTGTTAACATTCATCAACATCACAAAACATGGGCACGTAACATTCCCAGGGCCCAACAACCACCCTTCAACCACCACCCCACCCACCCCACAATGCCACATTCCCCTTCTGAGATGAAACATCAATAACACATATATCAGAGTCATTACATAAACAAGTCATATCGTGATGATAACAAAAGAAGAGACAAATGTATGGAATAGCACCCAGGTAATCTATTAAGTGAAATCAATGCCGTGGCGCCTTCCTTTCGCTAACACTTCTAAGAGGTGCTCCTCCTGTGGCACAGGATGAGGTGGAGGCAGCCTGCTCCCTAGTCTCTGCCTCCAGGTGAGTTGCCCATGGCTTCCGTTTTTGTCTTGGAGGTGCCCGTGGGGGCTGCCTCTGTCTCAGGGCCTCGGCGCACAGATGGTTCCTGAGTCAGAGGGGGCGGGGGCCGAAGGGTGACGCCAGTGCCTCGTAAGGGATGGCTCTTCATCTGCCACTTTGACTGCCTCAGCCCTTTCCTGGTGCCCTTGGATGCTGCATGAGGCCACCGACTGGGACATAGCTGACATCCGTTCCGAGCATGTCTGCACCATCAGCAACACTGAGTCGTCGATGCTACAGAGAGTCTCACTCTTCCTGCGCATATCAGCGCGCTGTTCCTGCACTCACTCAGAGTGGTGCTGCATATGCCTCTTCAAGCGGTTGCCCAATTTCTCAATGGAGGAGCTCATGCAATCGAATCCCCGAGTCATGACAGAGCACATGTGCTGCATGGACTCCTCCATTGCCTGCCCATGGCTCCTCAATTCCTCAGGAAACTCCGACAAACGGGAACTTATCTGGCTCTGGTTCTCGAGGAAGACTCTCCTTGTTTGCAACACCCAAGTTCCAGCATCTTCACCCAGCAGAGCTCCACTGTGTCTGTCCTCCATCCTCCACGGGGGACTGCCCAAAGCTGACTCTGCCTCACCCTCCTTCTCCTGCTCACACATGTTGTGAGGTTCACCCAGTGCTCCCCGTTCTACGTTAATCTGGGGCCCAACTGAGGTGAGTGTGTCCGTGCTGGTGGAAGGTGCTGAGGTATGTGATGGTGCTGGTTTCGTCAAGCTTCCCCCTGCCAAGCATGATGCGCCGATTGGGCAGGTGCACTCCCCCTCTATAACTGGCCGGGTGGGAAACACAAGAAAATGGAAATGAGAACTTTTCCGACTCAACAAATACCCCAGCACAACCATCCCCTCAGGTGACACTGGTCTTAGATCCATAGCATGAATTGGACAGGAGTCTCCTCCATGTCCTTCACCTCAAGAAACAGCTATCCAATCACCCTGTTGCTCACAGCCTCGCTTCTTGCACTCCCCCACCGAATGCCTCAAGCGCACCCTGGCGATCTCCAGCGCTACCTCCTCCACTGATCTCAAAGTGTGGAGCTGGGCCACTACACCACACGATCTGGCCATCGCCCGAGACTTATGGGCTCTCTTCTCCTGAAGGATGAGAGGAGAATGATACATAAGTCAGCTGTTCTCCCTCATCTCTTCGCTTGTCTCTTCTAGCATGACATACATGTGGGCTGACATTCCCCTCAGTGATGGCCTCATCTGACTGTTGCCCCATATGTGAGGGTGGCTGCCAGCCCTGTGTTGTGACTGTGCACTTGATCTGACAATGTTAGGGAGAAATATGAGCATTCCACGAGGTCATCCCACTTGCATTCTGGTGTTTAGAGAGTTGATGCCCGATCAACTAGGTGCTGCTGGCCATTCACCTTACCAAACCGCAAGAGGTCATTGAACCATTTCCTACACTGGACCCACAGCCTTCTCTTGAGTCCCTAGCTGCTGACTTACGTGACCACATCCATCCAAGCCCTCTTGGACCGGAATTTTATGGGCCCCCAATGAGCGGGCTGGTGGGGGCCGATCCCAACCCCCTCCCGCGTCCTCTGCAATTTTATGCGCGGCAGCAGCGGCGCGAAATGGCCCACCTGCCCCTGGCCAATCAAGCCCCTTAAGTGACCACTTACCCACGTCAGCTGGACAGCAAAGGCCCCAAGAACCCTGCCTGGTAAAACCAGGCGGCCTTCATGCAGGCTGTGGGAGGGTCCCTCCTGATTGGGCACCCTGTACCCCAAAGAGGGCCGCCCTTGAAGCCCAAAACACCTCCAACACACAACACTCCCCCTCCTCTCCCCAACTGATCACCCCCCCCCCCCTCCTCCCGCTCTTGCCACGCCGAGGCCGTCCTTCATCTTGCCTTTGATGGCTGGGTGTAGTCCCAGCAGTGGCCACCACTCCCAGTGGTGTTTCTGAGACCAAGAGCTGCCAGCCCGCTGATTGGCTGGCAGCTCTATTAGGCAGGACTTCCTGCCTCAAGGAGGTGGAAGTCCCAAGCAAGACCAATTATGGGCCCGGGGAATGAAAAAACCCAGACTAGCTCCACAGGCCTGGCAGAGGCAGGCTCGCCATCGACTTTTCGGCCGGTGGGTTCTGCCCAACGTAAAATTCCGGCCTAGGTCTATCAGGGTGGATTTCTCATCTTACAGCCTGGAAAAACACCTCTCTCCTGTCTGCAACTGCATCTGTCAACCCCTCCAGGGAGACATCAGAAAAACAGGATGTTGCCCGGGGATGCATGCTCATGCCAACACTGGCCCTCCGATCTCCCTGCTGCTGCATATCTGAAGGCAATGGCAAGCGCAGTCATGACCACCACTTGCCTTTTATAATCATCCTCTGTAACCAGATCCCGCTTCCCGGATGCTTCCAGTGCCTTTAATTGGGCGGCAGACTTGCCTCCAGGCAAATTTGACCCATTTCATATGAAGAAAGCCCCACAGCAGCAATGCGGATGTGGCACGAGGTCAAGACCCAGAAATGTTCCGGGCGTCAGGTTCCTGACCGCAGAATGATAATTTTGGCCAATGTTTCACTGCATAGGATTCGTCAGGGAATTTGTCAAATTCATTACAATTGAGAATATGCTTCACTTTTCAATTGCTTTATCAAAAATATCAGGAAAGTCTTTCACTAACAATTGCCATTCACTGTTGTGAAGGGCAATCTGGTAAGATCTTCTGGGATAAAATTAACATACGAGCAAAAAGGGACACACAGAGCAGGAGCCACTGCCAGAGGGAGGGAGGGAGGGTGGGTGTTTAAGTGGTTCAATATCAATGATTCTGCAGTGAAATGAGATAAAACAGAAGGTTTCCTCTGTGCTTTGTTTAGTGAAAATTGAAAAGTTGTTCTTTACAAACTGAGTTATGATTTTGCTACACCTCACACTGAGGATGACCTTCCCTGTACAAGTAAGGCTTTAACAGTATTTTTTTTTATTTATAGATACAGCACTGAAACAGGCCCTTTGGCCCACCAAGTCTGAACTGACCATCAACAACCCATTTATACTAACCCTACATTAATCCCATGTTCCTTACCACATCCCCACCTTCCCTCAATTCTCCTACCACCTACTTACATTAGGAGAAATTTACAATGGCCAATTTACCTAGCCACCTGCAAGTCTTTGGCTGTGGGAGGAAACCGGAGCACCCAGTGGAAACCCAGATGGTCACAGGGAGAACTTGCAAACTCCGCACAGGCAGTACCCAGAACTGAACCCGGGTCGGTGGAGCTGTGGTGCTAACCACTGTGCCACTGTTCCTCCAATAAGTAAGTGCCATAAAATTGGCATTCGCCTACATGCAAAAGAAACAGCTTGCCCTAAAAATAAGCAATTGGAGCTCCCCATGAGCAACCATAGTCCAGGCCTTTTACAGGCCTATGACTTGAAAAGGGACTGATTGGGTTTCAAGTATTAATAGCTTTTCCCTTTTGAACAGAAGTTGTTCCTTTTGTGATATGAGAGTGAGTATAAGGATGCACTAACCTGCTGAATAGTCTCAATAACTTGAAGTGATCATTTGATTTTATCATTGTTCTTGCTCTAGAGAAAGGCTGGACACTTCAATAATCTAATCATAGAATTATTTTTTGTTCACTCAGGGGATGTGGACATCGCTGACCAGGCCAGCATTTATTGCCCATCCCTAATTGCCCTTGGTGGTGGTGAGCTGCCTTCTTGAACCGGTGCAATCCATGTGGGTAGGTACACCCACAGTGCTATGAGGAAATGAGTTCCAGGATTTTGACCCAGTGGCAGTGAAGGAATGGCGATATAGTTCCAAGTCAGGATGGTTTGTGGCTTGGAGCACACCAAACACAGAAGGAGGCCATTCAGCCCATCGCGCTGGCTCTTTGACAGACAGCTCTCCAATTAGCTCTACTTGTCTGCTCTTTTCCCATAGCTCTGGTTACCGACCCTTCTGCCAGTGGAAACAGTTTCTCCTTATCTACTCTATCAAAACCCTTAATAATGTTGATGACCTCAATTAAATCTTTCAACCTCCTCTGCTCTAAGCAAAGCAATACCAGCTTCTATCATCTCAGCAGATAGTCCGTCATCCCTCATTCATTCTAGTAAATCTCCTTTGCACCCTCATCTTTCCGAAAGTGTGCTGCCCATATTTGGACACAGTGCTCTAGCTGAGGCCTAACCAGTGTTTTGTAAAGGTTGAGCATAACATTCTAATGTAGAATGTTATCCTCCTGTTGTATCTGTAGATTGAACAGTTATATACAGAATTGCTGGCACAAATTCTGCTGATTACTCTTTACAAGATTTAGATTTACTCCCGCTATCCCTATGTAAGTCTCACTCAGCCCACTGCTCCTGGAGCTGCATTCACAGGGCCAGCATGCCACAGTTTCTGTGCACTGTCTATAATTGCCAGTTCAATAAGGCCTGTGGCTACATTTGCCTGCAGCTAAATAGTTGAATTATTCCCCTTGTGAAGCAAATGATGGGAAAATTGAACATTAAAAATCTGCCAGATTCCCACATTTACAAAATCTCCAAATGATATGATTGAGAAAAACAGCGTACTGGCTGAATTTGCAATCATTTGTCTTATTTACTATGTAAACTAGGCTTATCGTTCCCGAGCATAATTAGTCATTTTATGACACAACGAACATCATGTTAATGGATTACTATTGCCAAGTAATTGGTGTTGTGGAATGGCTCTGCTGCTGTTGTGTTGCAGGAACAGACGTGACAGCTAGTGATTAGGTGAATATTATTCTTCCTCCACCTGCCCCTGTTTGTTGTCAAATTCATTCAAATGAAAACTTCACAACACATGAAGTTATTGTCATTGGCATCTGTTTGATGAACCGTCGAAATGAAGCCTAGATCAATACAGATTTACTGCCCACAAAGTTTCTTACAGTTTGCTTCGCTTGGGACCAAAACCAACTCCTGCAGATTGGGCATAGAATACAAGAAAACGTAAGAAATGCTGAAAAAGCCATTTGGTCCATCGGGCTCACTGCCATCTTTGAGGGGTTTAGGGATAGAATTCAATACATCTTCAGCCTTGGGACAAAACCGATATCTTTCTACTCCTTTGTCCATTTCCATTTTGAATGCTTCAACCCAGGTGGCAAACTGTTGCACATGTTTAACAATTCAAAAGTTGTTAAAAGGGTTAACTTGTGAGGACAGTTTGCATAGATTAGGGCAGAAATTTTATGCCCCCAGGCTGGGAGGTGGGGATGCATAAAATCGAGTGGGGGGAGGGGGGGGCACCATTCCTGTCGCCTGCCCGCCCCGCTGCCATTTTAACACCAGCGGGGGAGGAAGCAAACAGCCTTCCCGTCCCAGGCCAATTGAGGCCTTTAAGTGGCCAATTAATTGTCACTTGAGTGCCTCCTCCCACCACCGCTGGTATCTTGCCACTGGCTCTTCAGCACCTGAGGTGGCTGCCAAGTAGTACTTGGTGGCTTCCTTGCAGACTGGTGGGGGAGCCCTTCTGAATGGGCATCCTGTCTCCCCACGGAGGGCCCCCCCCCACCACAGCATTGGCTACCTCAGCTAAAACTACCCCCTTTCCCTACAGTCCAACCTCTACCCCACTTGCTGGGACCCAGCTGATTGTCCCCGGCGAGGCCAGAACCCCACTTACCTTTTTGGAGGGCGACATCCATCGCCTTCCTCTGGCTGGGAGAAGTCCCAGCAGTGTTCACTGCTCCAGGTGGCACTGCTTGGACTGAGGAGCTGCTGGCCCTCTGACTGGCCAGCAGCTCTTGGAGGCGGAACTTCCTGCCTGAGAGGGGTGGAAGTCCCTACTGAGGCCAATTGAGGCCAATTGAGGGCCTGGGCCATGCAAAATAGCAGTGTGGTTTCCAGGCTTGGTGGAGGTGGACTCTCCCCCAACTTTTTAGTCAGTGAGTGGGGACACCCCCTTCACGCAAAATTCCAGTATTCCCTTGAGCACAGAAGATTAAAGGGAAATCTAAATGAGGTGTATAAAATGATTAAAGGATTTGATAGGGTAGATAGTGAGAATCTATTTCCTTTGGTGGGGGTAGTCCTGAAAAAGGGGACAGAATGTTAAAATTACAACTAGGCCATTCGGATTGATGCCAGGAAGCACTTCCTCACACAAAAGGTAGTGAAAATCTCTCCCTCAAAAAAGTTTAAAAGGCTGTGTCAATTGAAAGTTTCAAAACTAAGATGAGTTTTTTTAGCCATTGCTATTAAGAGATATGGAACCAATATGGGTAGATAGAGTTAAGGTACAGATCAGCTGTGATCTAATAGGGAGATGAAACTGGCTCAAGCGGCCGAATGGCCTACTCCAGTTCATTTTTTAAAATTCATTCATGGCATATGGACATTGCTGGCAGGCCACCATTTATTTCCCATCCCTAATTGCCCTTGAGAAGGTGATGATGAGCCACCTTCTTGGATACAGCTGAGTGATTTGCTAGGCCATTTCAGAGGGCAGTTAAGACTCAACTATATTGTTGTGGGTTTGGAGTTACATATAGGCAGACCAGGTAAGGACATAGGAACATAGAGGCAGGAGTAGGCCATTCAGCACATCGAGCCTGCTCCACCATTCAATACGATCATGACTAATTGCCCACTTTCCTTCCATAAAGAACATTAGTGAACCAGATGCATTTTTATGATAGTTTCATGGTCACAATTAGTGATAGTAGCTTTTTATTGCATATTTATTTAATTAATTGAATTTAAATTCCATCACCTCCATGGTGGGATTTGAACTCATGTCCCAAGATCATTAGTCTATGCCTATGAATTACTAGTCCAGTACCAAAGCCATTGTGCTACTGCACCTCCTATGTTCCTGAGATCCTAAAGTGTGAAGGAGTTACTCTTTCAGTTAACAACACCTCAGCCTATAACTTTGCAGGTCTGAGCAATGCCAATCTCAAAGGTCCTTGGTCCAATCCCTAGTCTGTACGTAGTTGGACAATATCAGTTGGGATGGCTGAGAAGGGTCATAAGTGGTCTCAGGAACTATGAGCTAGGGAGCCAGGATTTCCATTCCCGTGATCTTTGTATGGACATTGGGTGGAGACAGTGTTTGGATTTGGCTGCATTATCTTATGAAATCAAGTTATGTTGTCAGTTCGTAGCACTTATAACCCTGAATCCACAGGTTCTAAGCTCAAACCCTGAGCTGAGAGAGATGAGATGCACCAGGCTACAGAAGCAAATTGGGTTCCTCTGGAGGGAGGATTCCAGGCCATCAAAACAACCAAGAGTCCCAAAGAAAAGGTTGTTTTTCTTTCAAAGACAACATTTCAGCCAGCTCGGGTTGGACATATTCCTGGAGAGAGCCTCACGTGACCTCCGACCTTCCTGCCCCCATGCTACCACCATTGGGTCAGTCCACACGTACATTCTCGTGGTGCCCCGTCTTCCCACGCCGATTTGAAAGCAAGCAGGCTCTCCTAATCGATTGGACAATTCTTGACTGTCAGTCAAATAGCATTTTATCCCCATCTCCAAGTGGTACATTTTTTAATGTCCCAATAATTTTTCTCCAGGCGTGGTGGAAGTAATATCTTAGGAATTAATCTTGAATTCCTAGAGAAGTACAGGACAATCCTGGAGGGTTTGCGAACCTACTGTCAGCTCCTCACATATAGAGCCAAGGATCGGGTTGCATGAGGGTTTTGATTTGCTTTAGTTAGAAACAAAGTGGTTCATTAAATTCTTTTACGTGTAAGCTGTCTGAGTTAAAGATAAATCAATTAGAATTAGAAAATCTGAACTGCACAAGGCTTTAGCAAGGGGACTGCAGAAAGCTGGGAAGGCTTCAGTAGGTCTCGCATCAGCTCGTAGAAGGGTGGAATTCCTGGGACAGTCCAAGACCCCCTTAGAACCCATTTTGATGTGGTGGGGAGGGTGGACAGATGACAGATCCACCCGTTCCACCCCCAGAAAAATTTAGAAGGGGTATTGCCAATGGGACAAAATCAGGTTTTATCTAAATTCCTACTACCCCACCCAGTGGGGCAAAAATATTGATTCCGGCCTCCATCCGACCCAGACATTTCAGGCCTCAGCTCCTTTAATTTGTGAATTTGATTTTCCTCAACAATACCCTTCACAATCCTTTCACAAGTCGCATAAAACTATGAAATCTCAGCAGTTTCCACTTTGTTTTTTAAACTGGGGATTATCCATCTTCAAGCAGGATTTTTTCTTGCATGGGACATATCAATGTGTTTGGCTCCATAATTCATAACATGCAGTGATTCTATATCTGCACATCAGTTTATCACCCAGTCAGTGGGCTAAGAGGGCCCCCTAGAGGACAGTCATGTAAGGCATAGCTCTTACTGTTAGTTGAAACAAAAAAGTCAGAGAACAAAAGAGTACATTCCACCATTTTGTGAAATGTGCACTTGAATCTGCTTCTCCACATACATGTTGATATAAATCTGTGCACTTGGACCTCATTGATTCCAGATTACAGTCCATGCCTAAGCAAGTTTGGTAAATTGTTGTAGATCAATGATCCGAATGACTTGCTTGGGGAAACAGAATTGAGGGCTGGATACTATCATAGATTCATAGGGGGGAATTTTACACTCTCCTCGTGGCGGGTTTGGAGGTGGGGAGAGGATAAAATCAGGTGGGATGGTGGCGGGGGGAGTTTCCACCACCATCCTGCCTCCACTGAAGTTGAGTCCGGGGCAGGAAGGCTTGTAAAAGGCCTCCCCACCCTGCTGCCAATTGAGGCCCTTAACTGGGTAATTAATCCCTAATTAAGGTCCTCATCACGCCACAACCGGAATTACCCATGTGGCGGGCAACCCTGTTGACGTACAGGAAGCACAGCACGAAAAACTGTGTGGGCTGCTTCCCGGCTCTGGGAGGACGGGGGCGTCTCTTGTTCAAAGGCACTTAGTGCCTGAATGAGGGACCTGGCATTGGGAAGGGGAGGCCCGCTTGCTGCTGACACCTCCTCCCCCCCCCCTCCCCGTAACCCCCACCCAGCGAGACCCGTCCCGCCCTGACCTACCTGAGGCCTGGGTCCAGCAACAATCCTCGGCGTCCTGGTCGGTCATTTCCAGCAGCAGCCACCGCCCACCACCTCTGATTGGCTGGTAGCTCTCCAAGGGCAGGACTTCCGGCCACGGGGTCCTAAATCCTATGGAAGGCCCTCCACTGTCCATTTAAGTGCCTGATTGACTGTAAATTCAGTGGGCCTTCTGGAACAGAGGTGATGCGGGGTCTCGGCGTCGGTTTCCCTGACATCAAGACCCCTGCCGCCAGCAAAAAATTCCCCCCATAGAGTGGTTATAGTTTTGAAGGAAGCCATTTGGCCTATTGTGTCCATGCCAGTTCCCTGCAACAGCAACTCAGCTAGTCCACTCTCCTGCCCTTTCTCCATAGCCCTACAAAATGTTCTCTTCAGGTGTTTATCCACTTCCCTTTTGAAAGCTCAGGCTGTGCATTCCTAATCCTCAACACTCGCTGTGTAAAAAGGTTTTCCTCATGTCGCTATTCGATGTTTGCCAATCATTCTTAAATCAGTGTGTTCTGGTTCTGCATCCTTCCACCAATGGGACAGTTTCTATCTATCTACTTTGTCTAGACCCTACATAATTTTGAACACTTTTACCAAATCGTCCCCCAACCTTTTCTTCTCTAAGGAGAACAACCCCAGCTTCTCCGATATATTCATTCTTGTAAATCTTTTATGCACCCTGTCTAAAGCCTTCACATCCTTCCTAAAATGTGGTGCCCCGAGTTGTTCGGGATAGAAATTAGACCTCAATGCACCAGTTTTATGGAAGTAAAACAGGCAAAACTGGGACCAAGTTCAGGGACAAACGACCTGCACCCCAAAGACATCTGACCCGAAATTGGATCAGACACTTATTCAGGTGCCTCTGGCAGTTAGCCTTAAAAGGGCATTAAGCACTTTGACTATGTAAATGAGGGGCCTAATGCCTGTTTTAAGCCCCCTGCCCCACCAAATTGGATAGTGTAGAGCAAGAGTCAAACAAGATTCTTCATTGGATTCGTTCAGTGTTTTTAAGTACAACTTTAAAAACTCTCCTGTGGAGCTAGAAGGAGCAGGAATGCTGCCCTGACTCCTGAGTACTTGTGAACAGTCAGCACTGGTGAGGCAACAGCCTCAAATTCCTGCTTAAAGTCAGGTGGTGGCAGCTCACCCAAACAATGTCAATGAGGGCCTCAGGCCTCCCGGTTGAAAATAGGAGGTGTTGGGGTTGGGTGAGGGGGCGCGGGGTGTGGAGGGTGTGCTTTGTGCACTCTGCCAATTTCAGGCTATAAAATGAGGCTAACAGAACTCCTCACAATTTCTAATTAAGTAATAGTTGGATGTGAACATTTTCAGATTGAGTATCCCACACAGTCTGCACTGGGTACTTGCACAATAACTGTATTTATATCAATACAATGTTTCCAGTGCAAACCAAATACAGCTCAACACTCTCATCTCCAGACCTTTTAGCTTTCAGGTATTTTATCGACTGATTTTTAACTCAGATCTGTGCCTTCAGCCACCTAGGCCTCTAGCTCTGAAATTCTCTCCCTAAACACGTCGGCCTCTCCACCTCCCTCTTGTCTTTTAAGATGCTCCTTAAAACCCACTTCTGTGATCAAGCTTTCAGTCTCCCATGCGACCTTCTCCTTATTTGGCTCAGCATGTTATTGCGCCTCTGCAAAGCACCTTGGGACATTTTTCTATGTTAAAGGCTCGATGTAAGTTAATTTAAGATATGGAGCACCACAACACCAGTTATTGGGAAAAAAAAATCCCTTGGCATAATTCATCTGCAATCTTAATTACTGCAATATTACTTATCTTTTCTCTAGTCAACTGCAAAGTGCCTCTGCATCCTGTTTTTAGCAGCATGCACCTTGATTGACAACTTGTCTAAACACTCAGCATGCCTGTGAACTTTAGTGCTGAGGTGTTAACATGATTGACACTCCATTAAGCCATCTAGAAATCTCAACACGTAGTTCATCTATGCAAGTAACCATAGCAATGCGGTGATGAAATGATAATAGACATCCGACAGAATCATTTGTCATTGCCTCAGGTTAGTGACAATACAGCACTGAAAGGGCTTGTATTTGTATAGCCCCTTTCATGACCTCAGAATGTCCAAAGTAATTTACAGCCAATGGAGTATTTTAGAATTGTAGTCACTGTTGTAATGTAGGAAATACAGCAGCCAATTGGAGCACAGCAAGATCCCATTGAGATGCATGACCAAATAATCCATTTGTTGGTTGAGAGATAAATATTGACCAGTATACCAGGAGAACTATCCTGCTGTTCTTTGCAATAGTGTCATAGGATTTTTTAAAAGACAGACAGGACCTTGGAGTAAGGACTCATCCGAAAGACAGAAACTCTGACTGTGCAGAACTCCCTCATTACTGCACTGGAGGATCAGCCTGGATCATCTGCTTAAGTCTGTGGAGAGGGTCTTGAACCCATAACGTTCTAACTCCGATGTGAGAGTGCTATTAACTGCTTAAGTGGAGGGACCAATTCCAATGACTTAGCTAACTCAGCACAGACCAAGAATCAAACCGAGGGAATGTAAGAACACACTGAGAGGTTTATCTATCCACTGACCCTTGCTAGTCTGTACTACTTAGCTGCTCACTGGAGAAACTCAATGAAGTATTGGGGAAATCTGAAATCAGGCAGTCTATTCCAACCCTCAAGTGTGCAATTATTCTATTTCTCCACAAATGCTTGGGATGTGAGGGTCAACAAATTGAGGCTAGTATATATTTCTACCACTGACACATGCTTCCTGGGGGGTGATGTACTGTATCCCAAAAATAAGCCTTAAATGCAACCTCAGAAGAGGGTATCTTGCTGTGCCAACAATTCATAGAATCATAGGATCATAGAATGGTCACAGCACAGAAGGAGGCCATTTGGCCCATTGGGTTTGTGTCAGCTCTCTGCAAGAGCAACTCACCTAGTCCCACTCCCCTGCCCTTTCCAGTAGCCCAGCAAATTGTTTCTGTTCAGATAATTATCCAATTTCATTTTGAAAGCCATGACGGAATCTGCCTCCACCACACTCACAGGCAGTGCATTCCAGATCCGAACCACTCGCTGCATTAAAAAAAAAATGTCTTCATGTTGCCTTTGGTTCTTTTGCCATTCTTCTTTACCACTGTCTTTTTCCTGTAGGACTTCAGCCTCCCACACCACTGCTTGGCCAGGTAGCAGTTCTTGGGTATTTGACAACACAAAGGCACAAGAGAAGGGTTGGGGTGAGGGAGGTGGGGGAAGGTGAGATATGCATGCTTACACCATCTGTAGCTTGTACATCTTAACAGATTGCGAGATGAGGGTGAAGTGGGATATAAGATGGATTAGCATACTGTCATCTTCGATGGTTTCATCCCCACCATTGTCCACGGCCTTCAGTCATTGACGCATCATTGATAGCTAGTATCATCTCCTCCATGGGGATGAGCTCATGCAGCTGCGCCTGCTTCCAGCCAGTTCGGTACTGCTCCCTCTGGTTATGTGCAACCTTCTTGTGCAGGATAAACAAGTTGGTGTAATATGTTTGGGTGATGTCCCTGCCACAGTTGAATAGCTGGCAGGATGTGCAGTCTGCGAGATGTGTGTGTGCAGCTCGCAGCAGTGCTAACCGTAATATGGTGAGGTAGGCTTTAAATGTGAGGTACGAGTCATGGTTCATATAGAATTTTGGTAGCTAAGTGAAGGGGGGCTTTTGTTGAATGGAGCAGTGTATGAGGCTTGTTGTGTATTTGTAAGAAGATGGTGTGTGAAGATGCATTCACTGACCTTGATCATTTGTGTGAGGTCATTGCACTTCTGGCAGCACTACATCCAGGTCCCTGGGTCTAGACCGCTGGCATTGGCTGCAACAGCTACCTACTTCCCCTGATGGGCATGCAGCCACTTGGCAGCGCGTTTAGTGCTGGGCTGCATGCCACTGTCATTATACTGAGCAGGTAGCACAAAGTTTGTATGCTGCCTGCATTACTTTGAATGGGTGTAGGCTAATTGTGCATTGTGATTCCTGCACCTGTTTTCAGGGGCTATCCAATTTTTCCCCCTTTCATCCAATCAGTCAGGGCTCAATTCAAATGCAAGTTCTAGAAATGAGAGGGCATGCTTCTACTCCAGTGTACCACATAGTCAACTGCCATTAAATCATTATTTTTCCAATGTGAATTGACTTTTCAAACCATATCTCTCTTGCCAGGTTATTAATATGTTACTGTGCACCCGTGAGCATATATTGCTTCAAAATATTACTTAAACTTCAGTTGTGGTCTCCATATCATATAGACAGGGTATACAGGGACTGAAGAAGTGCAAAAAGATTCATAAGGCTGATGCCAGAACTGAGATTATACTTATCAGGAAAGATTGGGGTTCTTTTCTCTAGAAGAGATTGCACAGATGTGACCTGGTAGAGGTATTTAAGATTATGAAATGGTTTGATAGGGTAGATGTAGAGAAAACATCTCCATTTGTAGGAAACTCCAAAACTAGAGGTCATTAATATAAAATGGTCAGTAATAAATTCAATCGAGAGTTCAGGAGAAACTTCTTTACCCAGAAAGTGGTTCGAATGTGGAACTCGCTACCACAAAAAGTAGTTGAGGCAAATAACCTAAATCCTATTCCCAAAGGAGTTTTTTTACTTACATTCTCTAACTGTAAAGATGTATATCTCACAGTAGGACAGAATCAGCACTGATTATTCTATCCAGCTGATACTTTCCAATACATAGTACACGTGTTTCCATTGCTTCTGTAGTTAGCTTCATTTGATTGAGAGCACAATGCTACAGTTAGTGAATACAAAGCACATCTTCATCACCAGTAGGACTTGTGTTCTTTTCACCAATTTTTTTCCTTCACAGCTTCGAGTTAACTGTAAATCCTTGTAGGAGTTAATTTCTAAGAGGACAGCTGAACCATCTAAGGGGCTAGGACAAAAAAAGCTTGTAGCTGAATGTTTAGCAGTTAACATTTCTGTCTGGTTACTTTTAATTTCATTGGAAATGAAATTGACACTTCTAGCCTTCGAACAGAAACTCACTTAGCAGGCAAAAGCGAAAAGTTAATATGAAGTTTGTATAATGGTGGTCCAGCCTATAACATTGATTAGATTAGATTAGATTAGAGATACAGCACTGAAACAGGCCCTTCGGCCCACTGAGTCTGTGCCGAACATCAACCACCCATTTATACTAATCCTACACTAATCCCATATTCCTAACCCTAACCCTAACCCACCTGTTCCTATATTTCCCTACCACCTACCTATACTAGTGACAATTTATAATGGCCAATTTACCTATCAACCTGCAAGTCTTTTGGCTTGTGGGAGAAAACCGGAGCACCCAGAGAAAACCCACGCAGACACAGGGAGAACGTGCAAACTCCACACAGGCAGTACCAGGAATCGAACCCGGGTCCCTGGAGCTGTAAGGCTGCGGTGCTAACCACTGCACCACTGTGCCACTGGGTTCTGGCAGTTCATTGGAAATGATCCCATGGGTTTCCAAATTGAAATCATATTTTCTCATCTTTATAAGCACGAAAGAAGAAAAAAAAACCTTAAAAATAATAAACTTAAAAAGGAAGAAAGAAATGTCCCTTTGGTCCTCTCCACATCTCATAGGAAGAATTTCATTGAACTGAAGAGGAGACCATGTGAAAGGATGTAAGGTTTTTAATATCTTGTGCATTCAGTACAAACATTGATGATGCACCCACTTTACATGGTGCTCTGTTCACACAGCAAGGAAAGGAAACGGTTTGTTTTGTAAAAGATAAAAATAAGCTTACACGGCAGCTTTGTGTCTGTGTTTGAAGTCATGTGGTGGTCAAGCGTCAGCTACACTTTGCAGACAGTTTTAAAGCAGTTGGTTATCATAGTCAACTGAAACAAGCAGAGGGCTAGTATTTTAAAAACCATTATAAGCTCAAGAAGACAACAGATCTTGCTATTGTTTGCTAATTCTTATATAGAGTCATTCTCCAGCATGATTTGTAGATTAGCATTAGTTGGCATAGATCGGGTTGCCAACTCCAGTTGGCTGTATTCCTGGAGATTTTATCGCATGATCTACAACTGCCCCAATTTAACCATTTTTCCCATCTCCAATTTTTTTTTTACAGCTAATAAACAAAAGTGTTCAATGAAAATGAAAGAAAAACAGTCAATTTTAATGCTCTTTTGATTTTTCTACCTGGTTAACCATTAATTCTGGAGACTCCGAGCCAATCCTGGAGGGTTGGCTAGCCAAGGCGTCTGCACTGAAATGTCACTGACAGGTTTGGCTAAGCACTGCAGGTGAAGCCACATAACCCAGTAGCCCAGCATTGCACAGCAGAGGTTGACAAGGTAAAAAACTGAATTCTGGTTGATGAATAATTCTGGCTGAAAATGAAATGTGCTAATCTGGTATTGCAACATATGTGGATGTCACAACACACTAAATTTTCCTCGCTTCGGGATATTACCACCAAAATGGCCTTTGATGGATTTTGGATGGACTAAAAGTGAGCTGTTTACACCGAATTTTCCTAGATCAACTCATTAGCATAAATTCAGATTAGATTTCAAAGAATTAAAATTATGAAGAGTTTTGATATTTGGGAAGAAACTATTTCCACTGACAGGAGGATCGGTAACCTGAGGACACAGATTTAAGGGAATTGTCAAAAGTGTCAGAGGGGACATGAGGCAACTCTTTTTCACGCAGCAAGTTGTGATTTGGAAAGCACTGTCTGAAAGGGTGATAGAAGCAGATTCAATAATAACTTTCAAAAGGGAATTGAATAAATACTTGCTGGGCTATGGGGAAAGAGCAGGGGAATTGAGACTAATTAAATAACTCTTTCAAAGAGCCAGCATAGGCACCATGGGCCGAATGGCCTCCTTCTGCACCATGAAATTTTAGACTAATGGTGGAAGGGGAACATTGAAGGAGACTTTAATTTTAGAGCACACCAGCTGCTCGGCTGTGCTGGGAGGGAAGAGGCTAGAGCCAATAGGAGGCGCAGACCTCAATTAAATTAAAATGGTGCACTGGAAGGAGGAGGGTAGGGGGACGCATGGTGTTGGCTCCTGATTTTGCTCTCCAAAATTGATCGACCCAGAGATGACCAGTTCAGCAGCAAGGTAAATCTGAGGGTAGGATGGGGAATGATGATAGAAGGGTAAAGCCTGGGGCCAACAGCAAGGTGAACCCAGGGGCAGCGGCAGGGGAAAGGATCATGATCATGGGCATGAGGTAGCCCAGAGCAGCAGAGACCCAGGTTAATTTTGTAGGGCCCAGAGAAGCATTTCTATACCTCCTGGCCCCATGAAATGAATTTAAAACTTACCTTTCCAGGGCCTCTTCTGCTGTACTGCTAGTAAACTGATCAACGCATATACAGTCCATTCAGTTCTGTTCTGAAATGGGAGCTGGAGCCCTATTTCAGTCATGGAGGCATGATTTGTATATTAAAAGCACTGAACGAGGCAGGTGATTCGACTGCCCAGTGGTATGCCCCTTTAAAGATGGCAACGGAGTGCCTCTGCGATATTGGGGTGGTATAGGCACCCACCAACCCAGTTTTGAGGCCATTACTTCCTCATTAATGCCGATTTGAACAAGTTAAAATCAACCTAATTGCATGTAAATCAAACATGAAGAGATGGACAAAGTGAAAGGAGAATGTCATAATAAGGAGGCAAAGATTTCTTGGCTAGCCTCAGATGCAACTTAACTCGAACCGTTTTTGCCAAGGCTGATGGGGCAGGGGACTAAGAGACGGGCAGAAATGATGAGAAAGGAAACCCAAAATACGGACATGACAGAGCCACCAGCACCTGACCTCCTGCTCGATGGCTGTTGAATTTGAGTTGTTGCTGAGTGAAGGGTGCCCTCTGTGCCTCTCCGCTGCACCAACCTCATAGATCAACGTTGCAGCATGGCTGCAAGGAGGTGCACTTAAGCATCAGACCAAGCTCACATTACAGTAAAATGCTCCCCGCTTGTAGTGAGTGGTTCTGTGGCACTAGTTGCACCGTCAGGCAAATGAGTATGGGGTGCAGAGTCCACTAAGGAGGGGATTACGTCCATTTGCTGAAACTGGCTGCCTAATTACTGCTTGGAAATCGGGTGGTGATGGGCAGAAAATTGTACAGCTGTGTGGGCCGACTGTCAGGAAAGTGCTGCTGACAGAATGACACAATGTCCAGGTGGTCCTCTTGTTTGGTTCACTTGCATCTGTTTCTAGTCAAACGCTATGTTGGAAACTGCAGACCTGTGATTCCCATTGATAAAAACCAAGTGGATCCAGATCCATGGCTTTATATTTAAGTGGAAACCCAGCACCAATTCACTTGGTTGGGGCTCTTCAATGCCAATGGAGAGTACAGATTTCAGTTGATTGCAGGAGAATCACAGTAATCAATGGCACTTAACAACATCTTGCATCTGTATAGTGCCTTTAACATTCCAAGGTGCTTTACTGGAGCAATATCAGACAAAATGTTGACATTGAGTTACAAAAGAACAGGTGGCCAAATGCTTGGTCAAAGACAGAGGTTCTCAAGACCATCTTAGAGCAGGAGGAGAGAGGTGGAGAGGCTTGGGGAGAGACTTCCAGAGTTAGGGGCTAGACAGATTAAGGCACAGACAATAATGGCTGTGTGAAAGAAATGCAGGATGGTCAAGAGGTTAGAGTTGGAAGAATGTAGAGATCTTGGAGGGTTGCAGAACTGGAGGAGGTTACGACACTAGAGAGGGGTAAGGGTTAACTAATGGATATGTGCCTGTGGAGCTGTAGGCCAGCTCACCGGCTGTTTCCTTTAATGGGGTTGGGGGAGGGGGGGGGGGGTGGTGGGGAGACTCATATCCTGGTGCGTGCAGCAGTAGAAAGTTGCCAGATGTAAGTTACAAATTCCCAATGATTCCCCACACCATGAACTGCTGTTTTGATGGCAAAGGCACTTATCCATGAGAAGAATGGAAAAGTCTTCAAACTGGTTGGTTAGATAGAGGCCATTTTCTCCTAGAGAAAATAATGAAAGCATGCAAGTATAAAAACATATAAATTTGAACAATTTAGACTTTCTTCAGTGGTTCAGTAGGTGAGCGAAGAACTGAGTCACACCAGCCAGGAAGGTCCCAGCTTCTATCCTTGGTCTGTCCTGTATTAGCTGATCTCAGCTTAAATGGTCGGGTATAGCTACAATTGATTTCAGGCCAGGGACAAGACAATTAGGTATCATGTGATCCAACCTGGATCATGTGTGCTTGCATACTATGCGTTTCTGTGTCTGGATCTCGGTCTGTGTGAGTGTGTGTGCGCGCATGCAAAGTTTGGAAAAAGACAAGATCACACTCTAATTATTAGACCATGCTCTAATAGATTACTGACACTCACTGTCAAGGTTCACATAACAAAAAATGGCCTCCTTTTTTGACGTAACGGAACCAGCTGTCAACCAAGACAGCAAACTTTGGCATGGATTACAGGATTCTGACGTAGGGGATAAAACTTTATCCTATAAATCATAACATCATACAGTGTAAAAGGAAGCCATTTGACTCATTGAGCTCTTTGAAAGAGTTGTCCAATTAGTCACACTTTACCGATTCTTTCCCCTTGGCCCTGCAAATTGTACCTTTCCAGAAATACAAGCAATTTTCTTTTGAAAGAAGTTACTGAGTCTGCTTCCACCACCCGTCCAGGCAGTTTTACAGATCATAACAACTTGCTGCGTTAAAAAAATCCTGTTCTATTCCCTGGTTGTTTTATGTGCAAAAATTAAAATAATCAGGTTTTACCACCTCTTAGTTTCCACAATGTGTTAATCCACTTTTTTCAAAGCAGTTAAAAGATTGGAAATAGCATCTGTGAATGACTGAAGCAATACAACACTAAGCTCATTGCTAGTCTCTTGAATGTTGGAATCAAAACTGCCAAACAATGGAGTGGACATGACAATATCATTTCGATTGGCCTGCGACAATATTACCATTAATTCATCGTTTATCTCCTCGAACCTTTCCCTATCATATTTCACCAGATTCTCATCGGTGAGTGGATAAATAAAGCTTGCTGGGTAGCAGTCCTTCGGAACTGGAAACTCAACTTTACAAAGCATGGGGAGCTCAGTAAACAGTTCAAAGAGACGACAAAGGGATCTTGATGTGAGCGGGTTCCCCAGGAAACTGAACTCTGTCAACTTTTTACAGGGCTCTATAGCGAGCATCAGCAGGTTGACATGCTCGTCGCCAATGTTGCATTCTTCGAGAGTCAGGCTTTTCAGAGTGCGGGATGCACGGCCAAGCAGCTTGAAGAAGGTCGATGGGAAGAGGTCAGCTATGCTGTGCCCACTCAGGTCTAGCACTTCCAGGTATTCAGCATGCAGGCTGTTGGCCAGATAGGCCATATCTGCATGATTCAGGCAGCAGCTGGACAAATTCAGGGAGTTCAGAGGAGTTTCTAAAGGGCTGCAAAGATATAAAGTAAAGAGAACAAAAAATCACAATTCAAATCAACAAAAAAGACATGCATTTATATATCACCTTTCACGACCTCAGGATATCCCACAGAGCTTTACAGTCAATGGAGTACTTTTGAAGTATAATCACTGTTGTAATGTAGGAAAAGCAGCAGCCAGTTCGCGCACAGGCTCGAGGGGCGAAACAGGCTAGTCCTGTTCCTACGCACAGCAAGATCCTACAAACAGCAATGCTATCAAGGCCAGATAATCTGATATTTTCTGTATGTTCATTGAGGGATAAATATTAGCCAGGACACTAGGGCTAACTCCCCTGCTCTTCTTCAAGATAGCACCATTGAATCTTTTACATCCAGCTGAGAGGACAGCCAGAGTCTAGTTTTAACACTTCATTTGAAAGTCAGCACCTCCGACAGTGCAGTGTTCCCTCAGTAGTGCACTGGAGTGGCAACCATGGTTTTTGTACTCAAACCCTGGAGTGGGGCTTGAATACACAAGCCTTTTGACTCAGATGAGAGTGCTAACAACTGAGCCATGGCTGGCAGTAACATAAGAATGAAAGGACTTACCATGATGCCAAGACATCCCAAAGCACTTCGCCGTCAATTAATTACTTTTTGAAGTGTAGTCACTGTTGTAACATAGGAAACGCAACAGCCAATTTGCACACAGCAAGGTCCCATAACAGCAATAAGATAAACCAGACAATCTGTTATTTTAGTGGTGTTGGTTAAGGGATAAATATTGGCCAGGACAACTGGGAGAACTCCCCTGCTCTTCTTTGAAATAGTACCATGGGGGTTTTTATTCACCTGAGACAGCAGACCAGGCCTCAATTTAACATCTATATCTTGAGTATATAAATGGCACATTCATATTGTTAACCCATTTAAGCATTTATAATGATCTCAAAATTTCTGTCCTTCTCTGGCTTGGTGTCAATTTTTTTCTGATTTAGCTCCAGGTGAGCTGTCTTGGACATGTATATGTTGTTACTGAGCATTCCCAGCATTTTCTCTTCCATTCTAGCCAGTGTTGGCTACTGGAAGGAGCAATTAGGAGTAAAAATGTGTCTAATTAAGGGATTCCATCATTGCCAAATAATAGGAAGTGTGAGCCTAGTGTTTGTGATCGTCTCGTCCTGTGACACAGTCAAGAAATCAGATATAAAGATTATGACTGTGTGGATCAGCTGTCTTGGCGCTTTTCGTCTGCCAGTATCTCTCTCGCAGCACCTGTTATTAAATACCTGCCATAATGAGGCTCTGGCCTGAGAGTTCAGCCTTAGGCCTGCGTCCTTGTGATGATACTATTTTAATAATACAGGTTATGCAACAGGGAATCTGGAAAAGGATGATGTCATTCGATTGGTCTGAGAAACCAGTTTCACTAAATGCCCCTATATTTTAATTTTTTTTTTAGATCTCGTTCACATGCTCCCCACGCTATATGTCCAGAATACGTGAGAGGTGAAAGAAACAGAGCGAACAGGAAAGTTATTTTAATAAGAGACCAAATATAAACTGGAAAACCCAAGTGATTTAGAGTCTAAGTTGGTAAATGTCACACATGACTGCCTCATGACCATGTGTGTCAAGGAATCCACAAGGGGCAGTGCTCATATTGATTTGGTGTTTATTAATGATCCAAACAAGACATGGAAGTTGCAGTAATATAAGAGCAAAATACTGCAGATGCTGGAATTCTGAAATGAGAACAGAAAGTGCCGGGAATACTCAGTAGGCCTGGCATTATCTGTGTAGAGAGAAACAGAGTTTATGTTTCAGGTCTGTCGATTCGTGCTTTGTCTTTTGCTATCCATGACACCTGTTATTTAATCTCTCCCCACTCTGTCCTATCACAGTCCTTCCTTCTTGTCCTTCTTCCCCCCCTCCCCCCTTTCACTTGCTCAAAGGCTGTTACATTTCTAACTATTGCCAGTTCTGATGAAGGGTTGCAGACCTGAAACGTTAACTCTGTTTTTCTCTACACAGATGCTGCCAGACCTGCTGAGTATTTCCGGCACTTTCTGTTCTCATTTCAGAGTTCCAGCATCCGCAATATTTTGCTCTTATTTTCGTATTTAATTCACTGCCACTTCTCTTCCAGGAATGCCTACCTTGAAGAAGTTCTGCTCTTCTATCCGACGGGATTTCCGTTTATCTCTTTTACCTTTCTCACCTTCATTGCTTTCCATTCCCCTCCTGGTGGTCGATAGGTTTTCTGCTAAAACTCGTTTTCCCAGCCACATTTCCTTCCTCAGTGACTGTCTCTGGCTCCAACTTATTCCATGTGGATTCCAAGTGAAGTTTCATCCTTCATGTTTCAAATACACCCAGGATTACAGGTATCTCCAAGACATACAACATTCCTTGGACTGCTGTTCTCACCGCATCCTGAGATCCACACTCAATGCCATGCGTCGGCACAAGTACACAACCTTCCTATCCAGCAACATCGACTCACCCTATCTCAAAGCTGTCCTGCTCCACAGTTTCATATTATCCTTCGCCTTATCCAAAGCATTATTAAAAATAAAAGCAAAATACTGTGGATGCTGGAAATCTGGAATAAAAACAAGAAATGCTGGAACCACTCAGCAGGTCTGGCAGCATCTGTGGAAAGAGAAGCAGAGTTAAGGGTCACTGACCCGAAATGTTAACTTTGCTTCTCTTTCCACAGATGCTGCCAGACCTGCTGAGTGGTTCCAGCATTTCTTGCATTAATAAAAATCTTTTTCTCTCCCTTTCGGGTGTTAAGGAACGCAAACTCCAGCAACTCATGGATACCAAAGCCCCTCCAGATCTTTCTTCCCCCTTCCGTCTTCTCTCACCCCATCCCTTCTGCTAACCTTACCCCTTGCCATGTATTCGCAATTGCCTCTGACCTTCCCCTCTTTGATGCTGAATGATCTGTACTTAGCAAAAGACTCAGTTTTATACCTTTATGCCCCCACTTCAATGAATTTCGCGCTCAACATGATGCTGAGCTTTTTTTCCGTTGCTTTCGCCTCCGAGCTCACTTCGTTGACCAGGAGTCCTCCCCCTGATCATTCACCCACTTCCAGCATTCTCCCTCCACCTGGACCCTTCCCTCTGGCCTCTTACCCGCTCTTGATCTTTTCATTGAAAACTGTCGGCGTGACATCAGCCACCTTAATTTCGCTGCCCCCTTCACTCACGTTTCAGGTCTGTGGATTTGTGCTTTGTCTTTTGCTACAACTATTTAGCACTCCATTTGCATTCTGTTCCATGACACCTGTCCTTTAATCTCCCCCCCCCCTCCGTCCTATCACAATCCTTCCTTCTTGTTCTTCTTCCCCCCCACCCCCCCTTCCCCCTTTCACTTGTTACATTTCTAGCTTTTGCCAGTTCTGATGAAGGGTCGCAGATCTGAAATGTTAACTCTGTTTCTCTTTACACTGATACTTCCAGACCTGCTGAGTATTTCTGGCACTTTCTGTTCTCGTTTCATGGAAGTTGTAATGCCTCTTAAAGGACAACAATCACAGAAGGAGCAAGTTCAACCCAATCTGGGAGCCAGAATTAAGATATGTGGGCTAAATCACATAGACCTCGAAAAAGGAGCAGAGATCGTAATGTGCAATCACCCTGTTCCCATTTGATGTAATGCAGACAGCAAACCATCCACATGCTGCCTGCTCATTAGCACAATTGCTGCGTGCAACCAGTAATAACTGTGCTGTTCGCTGGCTGCACACATCAGCATGGTGCCGAAAATCAATACTTGCCAGCACTACTTAAATCTAGCTTGTACTACATAAAGGCAACCTGCACCCCTTAAAGAGGAGGTGCATTGTGTCTGGGGCAGGTGCTGGGAGTCCTTTATGAACTGAATCTGACCTGGGAAAGCCAGAAGAATGGCTCAACATGGGAGAGAGTGGACACCCAGTTTTTTCGAAGCTGCACTGGAGATCTTGATGGAGGAGGTGGAAAGGAGGAAAGATGTCCAGTATTCACAGGGGACATAAAGGCCCTCCATTCACACGGTCAAAAGGCAGTGAGAACAGATAGCCGCCAAGGTCAAGATCAGGAGAGAATCCCTAGGGACCCGAACGCAGTGCCATAAGAAGTTTAACGATCTCACACAAGTGGTCAAGGTCACTGCACCATTAGCTTCAGACCCTGCTCAATTCACCACAATCCCAGCAGACACCTACCAACAATCTCCATCAGTCAACACTCATACCTGACATTTATATGCTTCACCTCGCGCTCACAAACGTAGCACTGTTGCAAACCTCACGCCCATATCTCACAGCTTGCACACACTCCAGTTGCCATGACAGCAACATTATCCAAACATAATGCATGACACTCACTGATATACTTCTCTCTCACTTGCAGGAGAATGTAACATATAACTGGAGGCAGCAGGAACTAAATGGAGGAGGAGAGGTGCACCTGCAACCTTGAACCCCCATATATGAGACAGTGCTGGCCGTTATTGGAAGGGTCTTTACTGTTCTAAGGCCATTACCAACAATGGGGCTGGATCCATTAAAGATGATGGTATCCTTATACCTAATCCTCCTTCTCACATCCCACTTCCCCCTCATCCCACAATCTCTTCTGACTTACAAGCAGCAGATGGTGAAAGCAAAGCACATTTTACTTTTCCCCCCTTCCCTCACCACAACCTTACCATTGTGCCTTTTCCCATTCACATACCCAAGAAGTGCAACCTGGCCAGGTAGTGGAGGAACATCAAGAAGAGAGCGACGATGAAGACACACCATAACTCGATTTCACACTCACTGCCAACAACTCAAATATTGACACTGCATGTATCTTAGAGGGCAGATTAGAGGTGGGATCTGCATGCAGTGACACTCCGGGCACAACTGAGCTGCAGCTAGGGCAGGGGGCAAGGATGGTGCAAGTACCAACTCCCCAGAGGACGAGGTTGCACACCAGTACTGCTGCAGAGGATTCAGATGAGGACCTCGAAGGGCTAGGGTACAGAAGAAGGCTGATGGATGTACACACCAAAATACTTGATGTATTGGGAAGTCTGCAAGAAAGGCTGCAATCAATTTCAAGGAACATGGAGGAATCCTGTTCCAACTTAGGACAAGGTTTTGCACGGAACTTGGAGTCCATCCTTTCCAGCATTGAAGTGGTGGCCAACTCTTTCAATGCACTTGTGGATTCAACCACAACACAGCATTTGATGGTTGATGACTCAACTTCATTTGCAGCACAAGCAGCTTTCACCAAAAACATGAGTGCTGCAGAGGAAGCTCAGACTGAAATCATGCAATGCCAGCTGCTGTCATACAAGCTCAGACTGCTTATATCATGGCTGTGGATGCCAGTACTCAAAGGGGATTGCAGAGTGTAAAAACAGCCCAACAATCTGCCTCTAACAGATTATTAGGATTGTTGAGGCACCACTCTGAGGAATTGGCAGTGGTTTGATGGAGAGCGAACCTGTTGTCCTCTCTCAGGATAACAACACTTGTGCTCCCACCCTGGCCACTCTGCCAGTGCCCTTGCTGTTGCCTGTCAGCCTCTCAGCTCAGACTGTTGCTGCCCATGCTGAGATGGTGCAGTCTGCAACTGGGCCTTGTAGGCTCGAAGTCGTCCTTCAAGGCCATCAGCAGTCTCTGCCACTGAAAGTCAGCTGCCTTCCACCAGCCATGCTGTAGCCACTGGGGAAGCACTGCGTAGGAGAACTAGGATAAGCAAAGGCATACGGTAGACTGGCACTAAGGGCATGCACAAGGGTGATTAGTTTAAGTTTTTGTACAATATGGCATGGTTTCATTTATAAATTTGGTTTGGAATGTTTATCATAGAATCATAGAGACATAGAAAGTTTAAGGCTGTCTGTGCCGGCCAAAAAACAATCCACCCATTCTACTCCCACCTTCCAGCTTTTGGCCCATAGCCCTGCAGATTACGGCACTTGAGGTGCATATCCACACTCCTTTTGAATGAGTTGAGGGTTTCTGCCTTAACTATCCTTTCAGGCAGTGAGTTCCAGATGCCCACCACCCTCTGGGTGAAAACTATTTTCCTCATCTCCCCTCTAATTTTTCTGCCAATCACTTTAAATCTATGCCTCCTAGTCACTGACCTCGCTGCTAAGGTGAATAGGCCGTTCACCTTCACTCTATCCAGGCCCCTCAACATTTTGTACATTTCAATCAGATCTCCCCTCAGCCTTCTCTGTTCCAAGGAGAACAACCCCAACCTATCCAATCTTTCCTCATAGCTGCATTTTTCCAGTCCTGGCAACATCCTCGTAAATCCCCTCTGTACTCTCTCTAGTGCAATTACATTCTTTCTGTAATGAGGTGACCAGAACTGCACACAGTACTCAAGTTGTGGCCTAACCATTGTGTAATACAGTTCCAGCATAACCTCCCTGCTCTTATATTCTATATCTTGGCTAATAAAGGAAAGGATTCCATATGCCTTCTTAACCGCCTTATCCACCTTCAGGGATAAGTGGACATTCACTCCAAGGTCACTCACTTGCTCTACACTTCTCAGTATTTTCCCATTAATTGTGTATTCCTTTGCCTTGTTTGACCTCCCCAAATGCATCACCTCACATTTCTCCAGGTTGAATTCCATTTGCCACTTTTCTGCCCATCTGACCAGGCCATCAATATCTTCCTGCAGCCTACAGCTATCCTCCTCACTATCTACCACACGGCCAATCTTTGTGTCATCTACAAACTTATTGATCATGCCCCCTACATTTACGTCCAACTTGTTAATACATACCAAAAAAAGCAGGGGACCAGTACTGAGCCCTGCGGAACGCCACTTGAAACAATCTGGAAACATTCGCAAAAAACACCCATCAGCAATTACCCTTTGTTTCCTGCCACTGAGCCAATTTTGTATCCATCTTGCTGCATTTCCCTGGATCCCATGGGATTTTATTTTTTTAACCAGGCTGCCATGTAGGACCTTGTCAAAAGCCTTGCTAAAATCCATGCAGACCACATCAACTGCATTACCCTCATCTATCTTCCTTGTTACTTCTTCAGAAAATTCGATCAAGTTGGTCAAACAAGATCTTCCCTTAATAAATCCATGCTGATTAGCCTTGATTAACTTGTGCCTTTGTAAGTTACTGTTTATCCTGTCTCTCAGAATAGATTCCAATAATTTGCCCATGACTGAGGTTAGACTGACTGGCCTGTAATTATTCGGTCTATCCCTCGCTCCCTTTTTAAACAGAGGTCCAACATTAGCAGTTCTCCAATCCTCCAGCACCACACTGTATCCAGTGAGGACTGGAAAATGATGGTCAGAGCTTCTGCTATTTCCTCTCTTGCTCTTTTAACAGCCTGGGGTGCATTTCATCTGGGCCTGGTGATTTATCAACTTTCAAGGATGCTAACCCCATTAATACTTCCTCTCTCCTAATGTTTTTCACATCCAATACTTCACACTTATTTTGTGTTGACTTATATTTTTACATTGTGACCAAGCAGATGCTGAGATGGTCAGTGACAGAGGGAATATACGTATTTGGTATTGTTGGTGAATGGGGAATTGAGATTTCCATTACTGATAAAACTTATGATTGAGCGCTTCATATACAGTGCAGGCAGAAATGAAGCTGTTCAGATTTCAACCTCCCTTCCTCTTCCTCCTCTTCCACCTCCTCCTCCTCCCCACATCCGCCTCTTCTTCCTGCACCTCCTCTTCATCCTTGTGCTCCTGCTGCTCGACTTCTCATCTGATAGTGGTGGCAAACGTTGTCCCCTCGTGATGGAAAACTTGTGCAGCATGCAGAATACTACCATGAATTTTGAGACCCAATCAGACAAATACTGTAGGGCTCCTCCAAAGTGGTCCAGACAGCAGAATTGTTGCTTCACCATGTCAATATCTCCTCTATCACATTTCTTGTGGCAGCATTGTTCTCATTGAATGTCATTATGATCTGAGTCATTAGCCATGTCGTCAGTGGATAGCCCTCATCACCCAGTGGGAGGCATTCAAAAGCAAGATTCTACAGGCACAGTGTAGGCATGTCCCCACAAAGATAAAGGGTGGTACTGCCAAAGCTAGAGCCCCCTGGTTATCTAGAAGCTTACAGGGTAAGTTAAAGCAGAAAAAGAAAGCTTATGACGATCACAAAAAACTTAATACTTTAGAAAGCTTAGAGGAATATCGAAGGTGCAGGGGTGAAGTTAAAAAGGAAATTAGAAAAGCAAAGAGAGGACACGAAAAATTATTGGCAGGTAAAATCAAGGAAAACCCAAAGATGTTTTATCAGTACATTAAGAGCAAGAGGATAACTAAGGAAAGGGTAGGGCCTATCAGAGATGTACAGGGGATGTGTGGATGCGTGGATGCAGAAGATGTGGGCAGGGTTCTTAATAAGTACTTGGTCTCTGTCTTCACAAAGGAGAGGGATGATGCAGACTTTGTCATAAAAGAGGAGTGTGAAATATTAGGTACGATGAGCATAATGAGAGAGGAAGTACTAGAGTGTCTGTCATCCTCGAAAGTGGATAAATTGCCAGGGCGGATGGATTGCATCCCAGGTTGTTAAAGGAAGCCAGGGAGGAAATAGTGAATGTGCTGAGGTTCAAATCCTCACTGGATATGGGTGAGGTGCCAGAGGATTGGAGGTCTGCAAAAGTTATATCATTGTTTAAAAAGGGTGCGAGGGATAGGCCAAATAATTATAGGCTGGTCAGTCTGACCTCGGTGGTGGGTAAGTTATAAGAATCAATTCTGAGGGACAGGATAAAATGCCAATTAGATAGGCGCTAATTAATCAGGGATAGTCAGCATGGATTTGTTAAGGGAAGGTCATGTCTTACTAACTTGATTGAGTTTTTTGAGGAAGTAACAAGAAGGATTGATGAGGGTAGTGCAGTGGATGTGGTCTACATGGATATTAGTAAGGCATTTGACAAGGTCCCACATAGCTGACTGGTCAGTATAATGAAAGCCCATGGGATACAGGGGAATGTTGCAGGTTGGATCCAAAATTGGCTCAGTGAGAGTCGTAATCGATGGATGTTTTTGCGAATGGAAAGCGGTTTCTAGTGGCGTTCCACAGGGCTCAGTGCTGGGACCCTTGCTGTTTGTGGTATATATTAATGACTTGGACTTAAATGTGGGTGGCATGAGTGGGAAATTTGCTGATGATACAAAAATTGGCCGTGTAGTTGATAGTGAAGAGGATAGCTGTAGACTCCAGAATGACATTAATGGTTTGGTTGAGTGGACAGAAACGTGACAAATGGAATTCAATCCAGAGAAGTGTGAGGTAATGCATTTGTGAAGGGCAAACAAAGTGAGAGAATACACAATAAACAGGAGGATATTGAGAGGGGTGGAAGAAGTGAGAGACCTTGGAGTGCATGACCACAGGTCCCTGAAGGTGGCAGGACAGGTAGATAGAGTGGTGAAGAAGGCATATGGAATTGTCATGCTGGGCCCCCACCTGCCAAGAATGAGGCACATTAATTTTGTCATGAACATTGATTTTAAACTGTTATTGGAGTGAAGAAAGGACTTGTTAAACAGATCAGCCGTGGTTGGAAAAGATATTTGCATATTAACGGACAGTGTTTGGAAGGACAAAGCAGCCATTCCCTGACACATTCAACCCACAATGGACTTTTGATCACCAGACGTTGAAGGTGGGGGAGATCGCATTCCAGGTTGACTGCTAAGATGGCCGAATACACAAATGGGCATGGTCAAACCAGCTAGTCACATGACTAACCTGCTGGGCAACCTGAGTTTTTTTAATTTGTACTAACAGCTTGGGCAGAAAGCTCCTAGACTGAGAAGATCTCTCCTGGCTGGCTCGCCTCAGCCTCTCCTGCCTGCCTGCTCCCATCTCTTTCTCACAAACCTAGAATCCACAGAAGACACATGAACCCCAAGAGAGAAAAGTCTCCTACAGTGAACAAAGTTTAGAAAGAATACTGGGTCCCAACGACAAACAAGATCTACCTGCAATCAAGGACTCTACAGTGAGCTCGAAGAACCGTAACAAATACTCTTCAGATATTGCCTCAAACCTTTCCACTTTATTTTTCTTCTGCTCTTTTCTGTCTCTATTTGCATGTGTGTATCACGTATGCATGCTAGCATGGCCATGTTGTATATCCATAGGCGTCAACCGAATTAGATTTTAAGTTCAAGTTTAATAAATTTCAACTTTTCTTCTTTAAACCTAAGAAAGCCTGTTTGTACTGGATTCTTTGCCTTATAATTGGAAAGTAGTGAACAAGGATTCAACAAGGGGCAGCTAAAAAACACGGTGTGTTTAAAATGAAACCCTGTTACACTAAGACCAGGTGAAGGCTGAAAGGTCACCCTAGACCTCTTTCTCACCTGGTCGTAACAGAATGCTTTCCTTTATTGGCTGAGGTATTGAATACAAAAGCAGAGATGTAATGCTAGAACTGTATAAAATGCTGGTGAGGTCACAGTTGGAGTATTGCATACAGTTCTGGTCACCACATTATTGGAAGGACATAATTGCTCTGGAGAGAGTACAGAGGAGATTTACAAGAATGTTGCCAGGGCATGAAAGTTGCAGCTATGAAGATATAGTGGATTGGCTAGAGTTGTTTTCCTTTGAACAGAGGAGGCTGAGGGATGACTTAACTGAGGTGTGCAAAATTATGAGGGGACTAGATAGAATAGACAGGAAGGACCTGTTTCCCCTGGTGGGGAGGTCAATTACCAGGGGGCACAGATTTAAGGTGATTGGTAGAAGAATTAGAGGAGACATGAGGAAAAACATTTTCACCCAGAGGGTGGTGTGTGTCTGGAATTCACTGACAGGAACAGTGGTGGAGGCAGAAACCCTCAACTCATTTAAAAGGTACCTGGACATGCACCTGAAGTACTGTAACCTGCAAGGCTACGGACCAGGTGCTGGAGGGTGGGATTAGATTGGGTGCTAGATTTATGGTTCTTTGGCTGTGGTGGTTGAAATTAAGTTGACACAGCAAACTGTTACAGAATTAAGGTATCATGATTGCTGCAAGGATATCAAGCATTGACTTGCATGACACAAAGTCGATGATCACTCAGTAATCTTCCTTATGCAGCAGTGGATGACAAACAGTGAGATGTTACTAATATCTCCAGTACCAGCCTGGAAGGAACCAGATATATAAAAGTTCATTGCCACCATCACCTTCAGAGCCACTGGCAATGTGGTCATTGCCCTGCTCGGAGGTTGGGTTTTGGCTGCAGCAGTTGGCAGATTTTCATGAGAAACCACTTAGTGAAGCGCAAACATCTCAAACATTATCACTGAGGTTCAGGTAGGAGAATTGTTCCTTCAACACCCTGGGCAGATATAGTCTCCTGCTGAGAGCCCTTCTACCCCTCCTCTTCGTCCTCCTTCCTCTTTCAGCTGTTTGTCCTGCTCTGTGTTCCCTCTGCTCATTCTCTCATTTATGCTCTAATCCAAGAAGACCTACTACTGCAGCCATGTCTAGGAGCAACTGATTTGTGCAGAAGCCTTGAAGTCAACAAAAAGCATTTCAGCACTTGCCACACCACTTCCTGTGGACTTTTGAAACTTCAAGCAACTATGGAAAGCACCAATAACATGTAGAATTGTACTAACAGCCTGAGGAAATAAAACAGAAACTAACCTGCAAGTAGTTGATGATCCATTGAAATAATACTAGCGGGGGTCCTTTTTACTGCTTAACACATGTTCAGCTGTGAAAACTTAAGAGAGCGCGGTGGCTGCAGTGTCGAGCTCCGAAATAGCAGCGCTGGCGTCAAATCAGTGTTGCGACCTGATTGACGTCATGATGTGCCTGCTTTGCATACTTCTGGTGGACGATAACCGTGCATGCGCTAACGCCTTTACCAAGATGGCATCAGAGTGTGAAGAAGGGTCACTGACCCGAAACGTTAACTCTGCTTCTCTTTCCACAGATGCTGCCAGACCTGCTGAGTGAATCCAGCATTTCTTGTTTTTGTATCAGAGTGTGCTTGCAAGCCATGGATGTTATTTTGTTAACCAAAGGGCATTCCTAGAGCCCAAAAGACAGGCTCAATTTCTCACCCAAGAAGTCAAGAATACAACTTTAAACAGTATTAGTGAATTGCAGTAGGTGTTTCAGCAACACTTCAGGAGAGGATAACTATTCAGATTTTCTGCAGTATCTGAAGTTTATGTCACTAGTCAATGTCCCATAGCACTGGAATCAAGAACAAATGTAAAGAAAGAACTTGTACTTTTATAATGCCTTTCTGTCCTCAGGCATCCTAAAACACTTCACAGCTAATGAAGTACTTTTGCAATAAAAGAAGCACAGCAGCCAATTTGCAAACAGCATTGTGATAATGATTGATTAATCGGTTTTTTGATGGTGGTTGAGGGATAACTGTTGGCCAGGACACCGTTTACATCTTTTACATCTGCCTGTGAAGGCAGACGGGGTCTTGGTTTAACAAATCGTCTGAAAAACAGTGCCTGCAACGGTGCAGCACTCCCTCAGTAATGTCCTGGGGAATCTGCTCAGATTTTGTGCTCAAGTCTCTGGAGTGGGTTTGGATCCCACAGTCTTCTACCTCAGAGGCAAGAGTGTGACCTATTGAACCAGAGGTTACACCTATGTAGCCCTCAGGCGAAGTACAACAATTCAATCATGGCGCACAAATGTAATTCAGGCCCTTTTAAAGTCATGAATTCTGTTCTAATATTTATATTCCATACCATCAGCAGGAGGGTAATTACAGTATAATTAACATAGGCAGTTTCATCAGAAATTACATTGGAATTTGTTGTGGAAATTTAGGAAGTGTATGCAGATGTTTTTTGAATATAAAATAGATATAGGGTCAAAATTATTGTTGGTAATTTTGCCATGTTAATATTCGACAGCTTTATAGGTTAATGTCTATTTTAAAATATGATGCTGATGATACAAAGTAAAGCAGCATTGTAGACAGTCTAGATGATAGCATAAAATTGCAAAGAGATATTGACAGATTAGGTGAGTGGGGAAAACTGTGGCAGATGGATTTCAATGCGGGCAAGGGTGAGATTATCCATTTTGGACCAAAAAAGGATAGAGCAGAGTACTTTCTAAATGGGAAGAGGTTAAGTACAGTGGATGTCCAAAGAGACTTGGGGGTTCAGGTGCATAGATCTTTAAAATGCCACGATCAAGTGCAGAAAATAATCAAAAAGGCTAATGGAATGCTAGCCTTTATATCTAGAGGATTGGAGTATAAAGACACTGAGGTTATGCTGCAGCTGTACAAAACCCTGGTTAGACCCCACTTGGAGTACTGTGAGCAATTCTGGGCACCACACCTTAGGAAGGATATATTGGCCTTGGAGGGAGTGCAATGTAGGTTTACAAGAATGATACCTGGACTACAGGGGTTAAATTACGAGGAGAGATTACACAAATTAGGCCTGTTTTCGCTAGAATTTAGAAGGTTAAGGGGTGATCTGATCGAAGTCTTCAAGATATTAACAGGAAAGGACAGCCTAAATAAAGATAAACTATTTCCACTGGTTGGAGATTCTAAAACTAGGGGGCATAGTCTAAACATTAGGACCAGACTGTTCAGGAGCGATGTTAGGAAGCACTTCTTCACGCAAAGGGTGGTAGAGGTTTGGAACTGTCTCCCACAAACAGCAGTTGAAGTTAGAACAGTTGATAATTTTAAATCTGAGATAGATTTTTTGTTAAGCGAAGATATTAAGGGATATGAGCCAAAGGCAGGTATATGGAGTTAGGCCGCGGATCAGCCATGATCTCATTGAATGGCGGGACAGGTTCGAGGGGCTGAATGGCCTACTCCTGTTCCTATCTTCCTATGTTCCTTCAATAGTGAAGGGAGGAATTTGAAATGATTTCATTAAGAGCCCAAAGTTTCTGGGTCAGGAGAGGTGCAGTGGCAATGAATGAAATAATAGGACCTTTGAAAAACATACCAACAGAGTATTGACCAGACACCTTCTACTCCCCACTCCCATGAAATTTCCTGGGAAAAGCAAAAAAAAAAATGGAAAGTCCAGGGCCAATAGGGAAATAATACTACGGAAAATTCCTCTTTGGCCACCTGAGGTGATTGAAAGATGTTCTTGAACTCAATGGTCCTCAGCCCTACCTGAGTATCTTACGTATTCGTCCGGTTAGAGTGGAAAAAGCCAAGTTCAGTTCTGTAAGAAATTTCATCTCACTTAATCTCTCGCCGATTGTCACCAGCAGCGGTTCATCCTCTTGCGTCATTTTGCGTACATCAAAAGCTCTTGCTGGGAGCGTCAGTGATCTGAGCAATGGGAATGGCACTTGGCTCAGAAGGAAATCAAAATGTTCCATCTCCATGCGAATGTTGTGGACCAACTCCAACTTCTGCAGAGTCTCGGGCTGAACCAGATTGATGATATAAAAAAATTTTCTCAAAGCCAGGCTGTCAGCCCGGAATTCAACGCATCTGATCTTCAGTGGGCACTGCCTCCTCAACAACAAGGCCTGAACCACTACTTCATAGCTCCGCTGTGTCACAAACATGCTCATTAAAACCTCAATTGAAATATCAGACACCAAAACTTCGAGTTGACGGGCTTGTATCTCTACTAGCAAATCAAAACAGGTCCTTGCCATCAACTCAGTCCTCCCCCACCTTCCCAGGGCCTTTCCGCAATCACAGGCCTGAAATTCAGTATCATTGAGGCCCGTTAGATCGACCACTTTCAGCCTCTTCGAATATGTCATTGAACTGTTTAGAACATAGTCCTTCAGTCCTGTTAAACATGCTTGCAGACAAACATGGCAGGTCCTGTTGCAGAGATCTTTCTCACAGTCCGCTGTCTTCCCCAAGAGTTTTCCGATGCTAAATTCTGCTAATGGCCATTTTTCTACTAAGTCGTGGACCACTACAGCCTGCTCCAGT
Source organism: Heterodontus francisci (assembly GCF_036365525.1). Lineage (NCBI taxonomy): Eukaryota > Metazoa > Chordata > Chondrichthyes > Heterodontiformes > Heterodontidae > Heterodontus > Heterodontus francisci. Next base: position 22,664,982 of record NC_090372.1, read on the forward strand.
AAATAACTAGCTTTGAAGAGCAGAGGGTACAAGTTTTGTGCCACGTAAGCAATGCTTCTCTGAGCAATCTGGGCATCTGATACCAGTGCCTGGGCACTGATGAACCGCAAAGTCTTCATTATTGCTTGGTTCTGTTAGTTTAGCTGCTTTCTATGCTTATCCCAAGGTAAATCACGACGTTCTGAGAGGCTGATTGGCTCATCCACATTCTGTGCTGTATATTTTTAGCAGCAGCTGCACAGTATCAGCTGCTGTCTCCCGGATGGGAGTCATCGGTCATGTGTTGAAGCACATATCTATTTTAATAGCAACTGGCTGGACTGGTCAGGGAAAGTGCAATGCTGTTAGGACTGCAACTGTGTTTTCCGCACTGCAGTATCTGTTGGGGAACCATATCTGTGAACTCTAATGAAGAAATCCAAAGGTCTCCACAATGGAGTACAACAGACTTTACATTAAAACCTTCCTCTTGGTCACCAATGTGCTGAATGTCGTATTACAACCAGAGCAAAGTATGCAAAACTATAACAACAGCTTGCATTTATATAGAACCCTTAACTTAGAGAAACATTTCAAAGTGCTTCACAGATATGGAATCAAAAAACAGACACCAAGCCAAAAGAAATGTTAAGTGAGATAACTAAGAGATTGCCCAAACAGGTGGATTTAGAGAATGGTGTTCAGGGAGGAGAGGGTGGTGGAGAGATGAAGGAATTTGAGGAGGGAATTGCAGAGTACACGATCTAGGCTGCTGAAGACTTAATGTTCTATTTTGTTGTAGACAAATGTGTTTCCTTCAGTTAGTCAGCTTTCTCCTCTCCAGAAGCTGCTGACTCTTGTGGGTTTATGTTAGGATAACCTCTCCTGAAGGTGCTGATTCATGCTGGTATTCGGTTCCACGAATGCCTGTTTGTCACATTTGACCCTCCTCCCCCCACCCCAGTCAATGACAGAGTGATAACTCATTTATCCACAGCAAGGTCTCACAAACAGCAATGAGGTAACAGGCGAGTTAATCTGTTCTTGGAGATGGTAACTCATGGATAACTGTTGGCCAGGAGTGGCATGGGCTCTTTTACATCCACCTCAACAGATAAATGGAGCCTTGGTTTCGAATCTTATGCAAGGTGACAATGACACATCCAAACTCTACAGTGCTCCCTCAGTACTACATTGACATGTCAATTGACATTACATGCTTACGTAGCTGGAGTGGGGCTTGAACCAGACACATCAGTGCTATTAATGAGCCAAGTTGACACTTAAGAGACTTTTATTAAGTCAGATAACAGAATGTGAATCTAGGCTCCAGTGATGAAAGAACAGTGTCAATACACGTCTCAGTCCCTAATAGGTAATCTTTTGATTTTCATTCCCCTTTATCTAGTTCTGGTCGTTTATATTTTTTCCTCACTCTAATCCAGGCTGATTTTCAGTTCGGCTATGTAATTATTGACAATTATGCACTTAGAAATGATCACAGACAGTAAACAGTAAATTCATCAGCACCAAGGAAGTCTTCATTAGAAAGAATCTTGTTGCCTCTACCTACCTGAATATCATCTCCTACTTCTTTCTTGCTAAGTCCAGTTGTTACTTCTCTAGATTAACACTGTCACATGCACAACTAGATATTCAATTGATTAGGAATGCTTGGTTGTGAATAAATATAGTCTCATGCTACTGTTCTGGTCTCCTTTCTCATTCACCAGTACACAGCAGCAGATTATTATATCAAGATCCAATAAATCTTCAATAAAGCTGCTGAACCATCAATCATCCTCACCTGCAGTGAACTTGCTAATCTGAATAAAGTAGATAAATAACGTTAAAAGAAAAAGACTTACAGAGTCTTACATAGCATTTACAGCACAGAAGCAGGCCATTCGGCCCAACAGGTCCATGCCAGTGCTTCACACAAGCCTCCTTCCATCCTTTATCATCTAACCCCATCAATATATCGTTCTATACCTTTCCCCCTCAAGTGTTTATCATGCTTCCCCTTAAACATATCTATGCTATCTGCCTCAACTATTCCTGTGGTAGTGAGTTCCAAATTCTAACCACTCACTAGATAAAGAAATTGCTTGTGAATTCTCTATTGGATTTCTTAGTGAATATCTTATGCTTATGGTCCCTTGTTCTGGTCTCAGCCACAAGTGGAAACTTCTTTATATTTACGATATCAAACCCTTTCATAATCTTAAAGACCAATATCAGCTCACAGCTCACTTCTCTTTTGCACAGAAAAGAGCCCAGCCTGCTCAATCTTTCCTGATAGGTATAGGCTCTCTGTTCTGGTATCATCCTAGTAAATCTATTTTACACATTCACTTTTTATAATATAGAAACTAGAACTGTTCACAGTGCTTCAAATGTGGTCTAACCAAGGTGCCATACAAGTGTAACACAACTTCTCTGATTTTCAGATCTATTCATGTAGAAATGAACCCCAGTGCTTTGTTTGCTTTTTTATGGCCTTATTAAACTGTCACTATTTTTAGTGATTTGTGTACCTGTATCCCCAGATTCGTCTGCTTCTCTACCCCATTTAGACATTTATTTTCCAAGGAGCGTGTATCCTTATTCTTTCTACCAAAATGGACCACTTTACATTTATCATTGTCAATTATACGTCCAAGCTGCAAATTTATTTCTGCTTTCCTATATTTTGTCACAATCCTCCTCTCTACTAACTATAGACCTCATTTGGCACCATTTGCAAAATTTGAAATTGTTCCAAAATACAAATATATTGGGCTAAGTTTTCAATGGGATACGGAAGCAGGATTGGAGGCGAACAAGTCCATAATTTCCTGTTACCGGCCAGTGTACCAGTTTACTGCCATGGTCCTGCTTCCAGGACCAGGTGAGAGTGACTGCCCTTGACATCAAGGCAGCATTTGACTGAATATGGCATCAAGGAGCCCTAGCAAAACTGAGGTCAATGGGAATCAGGGGGAAAACCCTCCGCTGGCTGGAGTCATACCTAGCGCAAAGGAAGATGGTTGTGGTTGTTGGAGGTCAATCATCTGAGCTCCAGGACATCACTGCAGGAGTTTCTCAGGGTAGTGTCCTAGGCCCAACCATCTTCAGCTGCTTCATCAATGACCTTCCTTCAATCATAAGGTCAGAAGTGGGGATGTTCGCTGATGATTGCACAATGTTCAGCACCATTCGTGACTCCTCAGATACTGAAGCAGGCCTTGTAGAAATGCAGCAAGACCTGGACAATATCCAGGCTTGGGCTGATAAGTGGCAAGTAACATTCGCGCCACACAAGTGTCAGACAATGACCATATCCAACAAGAGAGAATCTAACCATCTCCCCTTGACATTCAACGGCATTACTATCGCTGAATCCCCCACTATCAACATCCTAGGGGCTACCATTGACCAGAAACTGAACTGGAGTAGCCATATAAATACCGTGGCTACAAGAGCAGGTCAGAGGCTAGGAATCCTGAGGCGAGTAACTCACTTCCTGTCTCCCCAAAGCCTGTCCACCATCTACAAGGCACAAGTCAGGAGTGTGATGGAATACTCTCCACTTGCCTGGATGGGTGCAGCTCCAACAACACTCAAGAAGCTCGACACCATCCAGGACAAAGCAGCCCGCTTGATTGGCACCCCATCTACTAACATTCACTCCCTCCACCACCAACGCACAATGGCAGCAGTCTGTACCATCTACAAGATGCACTGCAGCAATGCACCAAGGCTCCTTAGACAGCACCTTCCAAATCCACGACCTCTACCAACTAGAAGGACAAGGACAGCAAATGCATGGGAACACTGCCACCTGCAAGTTCCCCTCCAAGTCACACACCATCCTGACTTGGAACTATATTGCCGTTCCTTCACTGCCACTGGGTCAAAATCCTGGAACTCCCTAACAGCACTGTGGGTATACCTACCCCAAATGGACTGCAGCGGTTCAAGAAGGCAGCTCACCACCACCTTCTCAAGGACAATAAGGGATGGGCAATACATGCTGGCCTGGCCAGCGACGTCCACATCCCTGAATGAATTAAAACAAAAATTTCATTGAGGCTGGATCGGTGTGGGGGGATAGGGTGGGTGTGGCGGCTATCTGCCTGCCAGTGGCAGGCAGCCAATTAGGCCAATGACATTGCCCATTGAGGGCATTTATCAGAAGCCGTCTGGAATTTTCCAGACAGCAAGTGGACCCCCCACTGAGGCCTCACAGCTATGATTGCCACTGGGTCACAGCTGCGTTTGCAGGCTGTCCGCTGGAGGGGTTTCTCCTCTACATTGATGGCCTGGCAGCTGTGGCCATTTTTACTTTTAATCTTTGAAAAATACTTCAGAGGGTGCCCCCATCTTGAGATGCCCTCTTGTTCCCCTATCTACATGGGCAACTCTCACCTCTGACAATGGGACTGCTGATCTTTCAGTCCTGGAGGGCTTCCAATTGGCCTTCTAGCCTTGGAAGCTCAGCCTCTATCCTTAATTAGATGGAACTCCCAGAGGCAGCTGCATAATTGGCTGCCTCCTTGAAAATTGCCCTCTGGGTCCCAGTACAAGCACTTGTGGGCTCCCGACCTGCATTTGTTCCTGACGGTGGATTCGGGACTTGGGAACGAAAATTCAGCCCATTATGTCTACTGCATTATTGTGGTCAACCCTTCCCGTTACTTCTTCAAAGAGTTCAATAAGTTTGGTCAAGCATGCATTTATACAGTGACTTTCACAACCTCAGGATTTCCCAAAACACTTGACAGCCAATTCTTTTGAGGTGCAATAGCTGTTGTAATGTAGGAAATGCAGCAGTCAATTTGCACACAGCAAGCTCCCACAGACAGCAATGTGATATTGACTAAATAATCTGTTTTAGGTATTCATTGAGGAATGAATATTGGTCAGGACACCAGGAGAACTCCCCTGCTCTCCTTCAAATACTGTTTATGACCACCTGAGAGGGAAGATAGGACCTTGGGTTTAACATTTGATCTGAAAGGTGGCACCTCCAACAATGTAGCACTCCCTCGGTGCTGCACTGAAATGCCAGCCTAGATTATGATCTTAAGTCTCTGGAGTGGGACTTGAACCCACAACCTTATGACTTAGAGCCGAGAGTGCTGAGGGCAACGCCTAATTACTTTCAAGTTTCCTGTTAATTTTCTCCCTCTGCTTTTGAAGGCACGAAAAACCCTGGAATCTCAATCATGCGCCTTTTCTTTATATCACAACCAAATATCTCCTCACCTGACACCCACGCTTACATACATTCTAGGTACAGGGTCAATGGCTAGTCAACAGGAGCAGCAATCATGGTCACATTTTCCTCTCCTTAGCCCAACTGAGACCAATTCTCAGAGCACTTTCTGCTAACCTGGCACACATCAACTAACTCAGTACAGATTAGTAATGGAATCTGACACCTCCCTGATGGTTTTGGTCAGATCCATGCTGGGTAACACACTAAATCTTGATTATGTCTTCATTGAATGTGCCTGCATGTTTACTTTCCAGCAGGTAATGAGTTTGGCTCAGTTGGTAGAAGCCTTGCTTCTGTGTTAGGTTCTGTATTTCACCACATAATCGAAACTGACACTTCCATGCTTTACCTAGGGAGTGCTGCATTGTTGGAGGTGTGCTCTGTCAGCTGGGATGTTAAACCAAGATCTTGCCAGCCTCCTTAGGTTGTTGTTGAATATCCTATACTACTATTCAAAGAAGAGCAGGAGGTTCTCCTGATGTTCCGGACAACATTACCCAAGAGAAAATTATCCAAATTTCTACATTACAACAGTGACTGAAATTCAAATGTACTTCATTGGCTGTAAAGTGCTTTGAGATATCTGGTGGTCATGAAAGGCGCTATATAAATGCAAGTCTTATCTTTCAATAATGTCTCCTGTTATTCACAAGATCGCAGCAACTTGCATTTGTATAGTACCTTTAAATTCGTAAGACATCCCCATCATATTGCTCACAGTTCTGTGACTGGTTAACCTGGAAAGGCCACTTTTGTACCATAATGATCAGCTTTTTGTTCTGCTATCACCTCCCAGATGACCAATTCCCTTTGCTTAAACAGTAGATTCCAGTTTTGAATAATCTGCTAACTTGATAGGAACAGCAGCATCCCTTCATCCCCGACGAGCATGTATGGGGACTTTAGTATTTTCTCCAAATTTATTATAAAAATGCTCCAGGCAAATAGGTTTTGATGAGATCATCTGGTTTATTTGGACTAAGTGATTGGTCCGATCATCTCTCATAAACACGATTCATACAAAACATGCTCTGTCTCCAGTGGAAGATGACCTAGTCATGCATATATATATATGTAGGATTAGGATTTGGTTTAACTTCATATGATTGAGATTTTTGCTTTCTTTTTACTTATAAATGGCTTGTTCATTTGTACTGCAGCTAGAAATAACAAAAAGGTCAAAGCTGTTCATTTCCAGGATTTAGGGTTTAAAGTGTCAGGGTACAATTTAGCTGACTGTGCTGTTTAGCTTCTGCTGAACATGCAGGATCTGTGAAACAAGCTTGTTGACTTCTTTTTGTTGCCACATTGTGTAACAAAATAACAAAGAAAATCTTAAGATAAGGAAGTGGGAGAATAGGTCCAGGATGATTAGTTGCATGCTTAATGGTAAACAAATTGACCTTCTGCAATTTTGTAGGAACTTGCTCATTTCTGGGGGCCTTGTTCACAATAACATTTATCATGCCATAAAGAATCAGCAAGGACAGTGTATGAGCCAACAGGCCTTATAAAGATCTTGAATTTTCTTTACCAATTCGTAGGGAGAGTCAGGATCAAACGGGTTGATGAAGGTTACGTCCCTACCCAAAAGAAAAATGATGCAATTACATTTATATCTCTGCATGTCTACTGCTTAGAGACATTGCATGTGTCAAAAACTTGGACGAACACAATAAATGGATGATTTTGCAGCTATATTTGTTGTTGGATTTGAATCGTCTTACACTAGTGAGGACATAACTTCTCAACAGCGCTATTTTTTACAGCCAACAGAGCAGTTCTGCTCTGTACAAGTTTCCGATTTTATAATATGTGAACCCAGATAATCATAACCATGCTTGATTTGTTGATGATCCATATATCATAAGCGATTGGTAGCAGCAATGTATTTTGAATAGCCACAACTTCTTGTGCTTCTAAAATACTTGATAAAGGGGGTATAATGGGACGGAGTTTAAGAGAACAATGGGTTGGAGTTTGAGTGATGGGATGGAGTTTGAGAGAGTGATGGGTGCAGTTTGAGAGAGTGACGAGTGAAGTTTGAGAGATTGACTGAATGTAATGTGACAAACTAGAAGACACTTGATACTCTGTATCAATTTCTCTGTATGGATTTCAGGCAAGGAGTGGATTGAACTCCTATGCTCAAGTGCTCTACTACCACTCACTGTCAAGATCACATGCGAAGAATGGCTGTTAGGAGGGCTACTGGCATTAAATGGATCAGTACACGCTATCACCCAGTAACTTATCATAATGTCGGCTTCTTTAACTCTCTGTTAATTTATGCCCGATTATGCACATGTGAAGCACCTTTGGGGTGTTTTACTATGTTAAAGGTGCAATATAAATGCAATTTGTTGTTGTTATTGTTGAGGAGAGAAAATGAAATCAATCATTTTGATAACCAGGAATAAAACCACAGCCGGGGAAACTTAATCTAAAGACATAAGTTCATTTTATTTGCTACAAACCTTAAGTCGTAAAATAGGCTTTGAGATAGTGAAAAATAGTATTCAGTCTGGTCATGAAGGGTTGCTTGGTTAAACTTGCCTACTCTTTTTAGTTGTATCAGCTGTACATGATTAAATATATATAAATGGGTAGAATTTCTGATCGTAATGGAAAAAAGTGGTTCAGGGTCTTTTAATGGCGTTGGAGGCTTGACACAAAAATATACAAGGACATTAACTTCTAAGTCATTAGCAGATGGAACAGAAGCAAACAAAAGATAATTGTAGCAGCCCAAGAATGTTTGGTTTTTTATCTGTTGGCTCATTAAACACATGTTGATATCTGATCTCTTCGTTGTTCAGATCATTTGATTATAATTACCTAACAATGCATGAAGGCAACTGCTTTTGAGAAAGTCTTCATTGCAATGACCTGCAGTCAAAAGTGTACAAAATATAATTGGCTCAATTCAAACAATGCAATGTCGATCTCTTGCTGGGAAATGAAACAAATAAAAGAAAATCTAGAATAAAGTTATAAATCATATCTTGATTATATCATTCTTGATACCCAAGAAGAATAGAGATGTACTGGTCATGATTTTTGAGGAAAAAAAACTAGCAATAAAAATAAATATTTACACAAATATAACACTACGACACAATCTGATTTGTACACTAGCTGCAGTGGAGAATTAGTCTACATTTACAGAGTCGCAGTTTCAAAGCTACAGCCACCACAAATTGCACAGGAAAATAAGTCACACAGAGAAGGCACCTTGTTATTTACAGAATGCAATATAAAAGTTTAAAAGGGAGCTGTAAAAAAATGCTAACCATAATAATATGTATGTACATATACTGTAGTTACTTCCCATTTATCACTTGGTCATAAGTGTATTTCTAATGTCTTTTTTCAATATGAGATGGAATGCCCCATGATTGCAGTTTCAGTCGGTTGAATGCTCCTGCACATTCTCCCATTTATCCATCCTGCTTCGAATTTCGAGGCTGTCATAGCTGTCCCTGCTTGGGGTGGCAGAGTGGCTGCCAGAACAACATAGAACGTGCAGTTCGAGGATGCCAACGCCTCACAGCTGAACCCAACTTCTTCACTGGGTCGGTAAGATGGCCTAGGCACTTTCTGTTCACAGCTGATAAAACAAGATGTTATAATTTAACAGGGATACGCATGTCTCCAAACAATTCAACCTTAGCATTCTCAGACTTCAAAATGTTGCAATGCAGCTGTGGAACACAGGAACAGGAGTGGGCCATTCACCCCTTGAGTCTGTTACACCATTCAATTAGGTCAATGGCTGATCTGTATGTTAACTCCATGTAGCCGCCTTGATTACCTGTCACATAGTACACTTGCCTAAGAAAAATCTATCAATCTCAGTTTTGAAATTTTCAATTGACCCCTAGAAACCACAGCCTGTTAGGGAGGAGAGAGTTCTAGATTTCCACTATCCTTTGTGTGAAGAAATACCTCCTATCATCCCTGAATGGCCTGGCTCTAATTGAAGTTATGTTTCTTTGATCTGGATTGCATTGGGATATGGATATCACAGATTGGTGAAAGTCCTTACATAAATATAAACTAAATTTTAAATACAACTCTTTTTTTTCATCTTGCAAACTTCTTAGTTTCGCTGCCTTTTGAGATAAAGGGGGGGAATTGTAACTCCTGCGAGGTGAGGTTGGGGGGTGGGGGGAGGGGGTGGTGGAGTGTTGTGGGTTAAAATGAGCAGGAGACTTGCCCACTGGCCTCCTGGTCCCATCCTGCCAACTGCAATTTTATCCAATCTGAAGCCGGCAGACTCCTTTAAATATGCAGATCAGGCCCGGAAACCATTGTAAGATCCGACTGCCATTTCAACATTGGGAAGCATCTGGGACTGAAGCTGCCGGGAGCAGGAACAGACAGAGAAGAGGACCCTCCCATTAAGTTTATTTCTCTCCTTTAAAAGACTCGCATGGGAAGTGTAGGCCTCATCTGCCCAGATGTTTTTCCTCCTCCATCGCCCTTATAATCTATTACTGGAAATTAGCTTATTTTCTGTATAAGATTAATAGAATTTCATAGAAGTTACAGCACAGGAACAGGCCATTTTGGCCAACTGGTCTCCGCCACTGTTTATGCTCCACATGAGCTTCCGTCAGCATATCCTTCTATTCCTTTCATTTATCTAGATTTCCCTTAAATATATCTATGCCAATTATCTCAACTACGCCTTCTGGTTGTGAGTTCCACATTCTAAACACACTCTAAGTAAAGAAGTCTCTCCTGAATTCTGTAATGGATTTATTAGTGACTATTTTATATTTATGGCCCCTAGTTTTGCTCCTCCCCACGAGGGGAAGCATCTTCTCTACGTCTACCCTATTGAAACCCTTCATTATTTTAAAGATCTGTATTAATTCCCCCTCAGATGTCTCTTTTCTAAAGAAAGGAAACCCAACCTGTTCAGTCTTTCCTCATAATTACAACTCTCAGTTCTGGTATCATTCTTGTAAATATTTGTTGCACCTTCTCCAGTTCCTCTATATACTTATAATATGGAGATCAGAACTGTCCACACTACTCCAGGTCTGGTCTAACCAAGGTTCTACATGATTTTAACTTAATCTCCCTGTCCTTTAATTCCATTCCTCTAGAAATGAACCCCAGTGTTTTGTTTACTGTTGCTGGGAGGGTGGGAGGGGGTGATGGGGAGGAAGATTTAACGTAAAACAAAAAAAGAGAAACAAATGCTGGTTATCTAAAACAAAACACACACAGCGAGTCAATCAGTACCTGTTGGTTCATCAGATGCTCTTAGATAAAGAACAGTTTATTATAAAATCAAATCCCCTATTGTCGTAAAGATAGACAATTCCAATGTGTTTTATGCTACACTTGTCTCTCACCCAGAAATGAAAATTTGACGCAGCAATTGGAAGTTGGAACAACAAAAATGTATTAAAGGGCAAAAAAAAACCTTGGAAAGTCGCGTCGGACAATCAAAAAGCAACAGACAGCACAAGAGAGAAGTCGGGTGACTACTAAGAGGGAAAACATCTGAGTTGGATGGTTTTATTGGAAATTTAGATGAAAAGAACTAATTTATACAATGTTTTCAGCAGAGGAGAGGTGTGCTGTGCATTTGAATGATGCACATATGAAAGAGTCAACTGCACAATCTCAGAACTTCAAACATCTTTTCTTTAATTCAATGTCAGATGTGGGCATTGCTGGCAAGAGCAGCATTTATTGTCCATCCTCAGTTGCCGTGAGATAATGGTGAGCCTTCTTCTTGCAGTGGTTTGGCACAGCTGTGTGCATTCCTAGGCCATTTAAGAGTCGACCATATTGAGGCGGGACTGGAGTCACCTATTGCCAGATCAGGTAAGGTTTCCTGCCCTTAAAGACATTAGTGAACCAGTTGGATTTTTATGACAATCTGACAGCTTCACTGTCACTTTTAGTAGATGTCAGCTTTTTATTTCTTCATTTGAATAGAATTTAATTCAAATTCTTAAACTGTCATGGGGGATAAGACTCGCATTCTCAGGATTACAAGCCCAATAACATAACCAATACACTACCTTCCCCTAACATTTCAAATTGTTACAGGACCTGAAAATCCTAAAATTTTGCCCTGTAATCAGAGACATTTGAGTGAGCCTGAACATCGGTCAAACTCATAATTCATTTGATAAAACTGCATGAATTGGCACTATTCTTTTGGTGCTGTTAACTAGCAAAGGAGAGCTGATAGCAGTTATTGAATTACAGAATCACACAAAACAGATGGAAGCCATTTGGCCCATCGCATCTGTGCCAGCTCTTTGGAACAAAAATACAATTAGTCTCGCTCCCCGGCTCTTTCTGCAGTCCGGCAAATTATTCATTTATCGGTATATAATCAATTCCCTTTTGAAAGTTACTATTGAAGGTACTTCCGCCACTCTTTCAGCCACTGCATTTCAGATCGTAACAGCTCACTGCATAAAAAATCTCCTCACCCCACCCTGGATTTTTTCGCCAATTTTTTTAAATGTGTATTTTCTGGCTACTGACCCTCCTGCCTGAGGAAACTGTATCAAAACCCCTCATAATTTTAAACACCTCTTTTAAATGTCCTCTTAACCTTCTCTGCTCTAAGAAAACCAATCGCCGGCTGGAATTTTACGCTCCCGTGGGAACGGGCTGGAGGGGTACACAATTATGTGGGAGGCGGTGGTGGGGGGGGTGGGGGTGCCGTTCCTGTCGCCTTCCTACCCTCACTGCAATATACCAAGTGGTGGGAGAGGTGACAAACGGCCCACTCACCCCAGGCCAATTAAGGCAATTAAGACCCTTAAGTGGCCTATTAATTACCATTTAAGGGACTCCTCCTGCCGTTGGTATATTATTAGGGGCAGCTCAGCACCTCAGGAGGCTGCCCAGTAAAACCTGGTGATCTCCTTGCATGCTGGGGGGGGGGCCTCCTGTTTGGGAACCCTATGCCCCACAGAGGGCCCCCCCCACCACACAAGCTGCGCCCGTTGGAGAATCTCCCCCGCACCCCACCCCGCCCCACTGACTTACCGGAGCTCAGCAGATTGTCCCCGGCAAGGCCCCACACACACTCACCTCAATTCCGAGACTTCCTGTTGCTGGATGCAGTCCTGGCAGTGGCCACTGCTCACGGTGGCACTGTGGAACTGAAGAGTTGCCAGCACGCAGGTTGGCTGGCAGCTCTTGGAGGTGGAAGTTCCTGTTTCAGAGGGGCGGATGCCCCCCGCCTCACAAGGTCAATTAAGGGCCTGGGCCATGTAAAATCACGGCATGGCTTCCAGACCTGGTGGAGGTGAGTTTGCTCCTGACTTTTTGGCCGGTGGGCAGGGCCTCCACCCCAACATAAATACCAGCCCCAGTCTCTCTAGTCTATCCAGTTAAATGAAACCCCTCATTTGTGGTGCTTTTCTAGAAATTTCCTCTCCAAGGCCTTGACATCCATTCTAAAGAGTGGTGCCCAGAATAAGACATAATACGCTAGCTGAGGTCTACTTAACCAGAGATTTATAAAGGATTTGAATAACTTTGCTTTTTTATTCGCCAACAGAATCTTAAATTTTCTGAGAAATATTAGGCGCTCTTATTTTTAAATCTAAAGAGTTAATTGTTTCTTAATGCATTTATATCAACAAAATTGAAAATATGATGCTACCAGATACTTGAGATAGCTACTGAAAGGAAGGTCATTTCAGGTTAAACCAGGAAACCTTTACAAACAGAATACTGTTAATAGTTAATTGCTACCAGCCACAATAAAGCCCCATGATTAATAGCACCATTCAATACATGTTAATCACCTCCGTTATTCTCCCAGTTAGGGTTATTGTTTAGTAAATCACCACTTATCCCTGCTTTAAGTCATTAGTCTGATTAATCCTTCAAGAGGTTTGAACTTATAAAAACTAGTTACTTACTGAACTATCTCTGCAAATACTTGCAAGTCAAACCAGTGTTGAGAGACCTATTGTTACATGTGAGGGTTTACTCTGCCAAGACAGTGAAGGAAAGGAACCAAATTAAAATTACTAGCTGGTAGATGCTCAGAACAGTCACTTTCCCCACTGAGGGGTTAAAGCTGGAGAATATAGAGCAACATCCAATAATATTTGAATTCTGTAATTTAAACACTTTTCATCCTCTTCATAATTTTGTAGGCGGCAGGTGAGAGGACAGACAGATGACAATGATCTGGGAAAGAAGGATCCAATAGGACAGAATCCTTTTCCATTCTTTCCTTGACCAAACACCTCATACTCCGTTAGTGTCTAATAATTCATCCAAAATCAAAAAAGGAAGAGAAGGAGGAAAAGAAAGAAAATTCAGGAATGGGGAAAATGGAAGAAAAATAAAACAAGGAATGGGAATAGGTGGAAAACAAGGAAGAGGAGGAAATCATGAGGAGAACACCAGGAAAAGGAGAAAAAAGTGGAAGAAGGTTAAAAAGGAGAAAGACATGAAGAAGGAGACAAACCGGGAGGAAGATGGGGAGGAAGAGGAGGAGGAAGAGGCAACAGTACTTTAGCGTTTTTGAAATTAAAAATGGCAACAGAAATATTTTTGACAATAATGACATCACTTTGTATTTAGTGCAAGGTTGCCACACTTTGCCAAGTCCAATAAACACTCAGGAGATGGGATCTGAGATTTGTTTTGCTGATAATGACAATCAATTAAAGATCGCAATTTATCCACATCATGAGACAGAAAAATACTTGCAGAAAGGGGACAGTTGTTTTATAAAAGCCCAGTCAAAATATTAAACTGTTCTGTCCAAAAGCAAACTGGCAGCAACCCTGATATTGTGCAGCTTGAGTTTGTAAGGATGTAATACTTCCTTTATTTTAGTTAAACTTCATGCAGAATTCCTTCACAACGTCTGCGTAGCCATCTGTGTTGTAGAAATATTTTTTAAATCCATGTGATTCATCCATGGAGTGTGTTGAAAGTTATGATTAAATCATGAGTATTAAAAATATGTTTCATAAACCACAGGACTGGTGAGTGAGTTGTGAGTGTAAGGAATGCTGTCGTCCTTCTGTATATATCCTACACAACACAAACGTAGATACTTACTGCTGTGATGTACTGGTTCTTCACTGGCTTAGATGTCTGCATCCTTGGGGAAAGATTTAGGGATGTATAATGACATGATGTCTTTGAGTCAGGATTAGAAGTGTCATCAGAAAATGTTTCTGTGGAAAGCTGGGCGCAGTTAAGAGTTGAGCCACTGATGCTCTCCGCTGAAGTCTCTGAACTCTCTGTGACTAGAACAAAACAAAAATGGAATTCCATTATGGCTGAGCTTTAGTCTCTTTCCATGTTTGAAAATAATCACCTTTAATCAAGTACCATCTTGGCCAAGTACAAAACTGAATTTGTGCAGGACATGGACAGGGCATGAGATGGGAACATGACTTGAATACTGATTTTTCTTTTGCAGCTGATGAAAGTTCAATGAAAGCGTTTTCTGGCTCTTGTGCTCCTCAGTTTTTTAAAGCTTTGTATCATCAATTCAAAAAGCAATTTTTACACCAACAGATCAATATCATGTGGGATTTTTCATTGGAATATAATGTAGATTTCCTATATCACAACAGTTACTTCACTCCAAAAGTACTTCATTGGCTGTAAAATGCTTTGGGATGTCCTGAGGTCATAAAAGGTGCTATATAAATGCAAGACTTTCTTTTCTTTCTCTTTTTCAGATTAACAAGATATCTACCTCAAGTCATACAGAATTCAGAGAATTTAATAATTATAACCAAGGTAACTAAGAGTTAGGGGAGAGACCTTGTTCTGAATGGCATTCAGGGGGCAATGCTTGTTGTATGATAGTCTTTAAGAGTGATGTCCCTTTAAGATCTCAGTATGCTAATGAGCTAAGTACCAGGATGCAGTCATGTGACTCAGAACCTGAGTCACTCTGCAACTGTAACACCTAGAGGCAAGTTCTGTAAATAGTTAGCTCTGTACTGTATGATAGTTCAGCTGTAATAAACCTATTTGAGATCTTCAACCAACTGGACTTCACGCATCTCATTTATGTTGCATCAGACAACATAAAAAGAACTCATTACAATGCTAACCTCAAAAAGCATGTTGGTTTGAGTCAAATGAGAGGTTAAAGAGTTAAATAGCTGAATCCCGACCACAATCCATCCACTTCCGGTTTTAACGGGGGATGGGCCAGAGGCCGGGCAACGAACCTTCTCCCAGGAGGCATTTGAATATTATAATGCGATTGGCAGCTTGAACTTGATTTACAATTTCAAATTTAACTCCGGCCAGCCAGGTTTCCTGGGTCCCAGGAAACCCAGTGGCTAAAGGAATGTGAGGACTATTGGATCTAAGACTGAAGTGCCTTTCTACTTATCGGCTGGATCTACCATACCTGCTTCACGAGCCACCATCTACTCCCACAACACCCACCACCACATCCCTGCGATCGGATACCCCCACCCTTCTGATCTCCCCCCCCAACCTTCCCCATGAGGCCTTCAACCACCCACATTCTGGCCACTGACCCCACCCCACCTCCATACTCTCAGGCCTCCAATCTCCCACCCCACTGCCCACCTCTGATCCCGCAGGCCTCCCAACCCCCACCCTCTTCCCATTCTCAGTTCAGCCACCCACCCCATCCCTGGCTCCCACCCCGCCTGAGTAAAAATCCAGTCCACAATGTGAGAAACCCACATTATTCAAACCATTTTGATAATCGCTTATCTGTTCATAAATATACTTTCATCACATCCAATTTGTTCCTGAGCTCATTATAGACTTTCACAAAAGAGATTATTAATTATTGGAGAAATGGTGAAAAGTCAAACGATGCAACTGAACCCCATGGAAAAAATGTCATTGCAATGCTTACTTTGGATGGATCAAACACAGAATAAATTAGACTAGTTCCCCATTAGCGATATATATCAGGATAAACATAGACTGGATTTGATTAGATTTCAGAGGTTTAACCAAAGATATGATCAATTCTTCTAAAGACTTACTCATGGACGGTTGACTTCCAGTCTCTTGCTCCAGTTCATCTTCTTCGATGCAAGTCCCAATGTCGTTGGACCATTGGTTGAAAGGTGTCCAATGTAGACCGGCATGCGTCGGACTCGAATACATGTGAAGATTGAGAGTTCCCAGTATGGAAGAAGATGACTGGCTGCTCGAAGAGGAAGTGCTGCTGTTGGAAATGGTAGAATGGGGCCTCTTGAAGGATGTGGAGTGGTCAAATGAAGACACAGCGATGGATGCTCGCGTTCTAGATTCTAATGAGACGTAAACAAATTGAAAAACATTGAAAAGAGAATGCTGCAGGTAGAAGATCATCGAACTGGATAACTTCATTTCAGAGGTTTGCAGTCATGGTAGCATTGAAATTCGCAGCAAGGAAATTCAGCAACAAATGTTTGCAAACATATTCCAACTAGTTACTTTACAAGATGAGCAAGGAAACCCAGAGGGACTGTTGAAAAAAAGGTCAAGAAAATTTTCACTTTTGTTTGACCCAGAAGAGTTTCTCCTGGACCAACAAATAATACTCATTCCCACTACAGGTGAATTCAAAGCCCAGGTGGATGGGAATCACCCCACAACCTCAACCCCTGCCCCCACCCCTAGCCCTAGCCCTAAGACGGAGTTGATTTAATAGAGGCTTTTAAAATTCGGGAGATTTTTGTGGAGTGAATAAGGAAAGACCATTTTCTCTGGTTGGGAAATCAGTAAGGATATGTCATTCATTTGAAATTGATCACTGAGAACTTAGAAGACATTTCTTTACATGAGAGTCATTGGGAATCGTTTATCAAATGGAGTGACTGAGGCAGAGATCATTGCATATTTTAAGGGAAAAATGGATAAATATTTGAAGCAATGGATGATATTGAGCAATGAGGAGACAATGGCTTGGTGAGATTAGTTTTAAACTGGTCCTGCACATGGTCAGCAGAGTCACAATGGGCTGAATGGCCTCCTTCTGTGCTGGAAGCTTCTTACAGTTAATAAAAAAGACTACTTTTGCTCCTCTGAAATTTTGTGGTTGACACAGGTCTTTTGTTCTGGTCATCATAACGTCGCAGCAATAACAAGCTAATATTTTCATATTGTAACGACTTAGGGCTGCATTTTTGCCTCAGGGCCGGAAAACAGGAGCCGGGACTGTTTCCGTATCCTGAACCCATGTCCGGGTGACCGGGGGTGGGTGGGGGAAACCAGTAACTGACCAGAAATATTGACTAGGTTGCCCCCTTAATTGGCACGGAGACAGGTTCCCTGTCCAATTGAGGGCAGCAGGTGGGCTTCGAAGCTGCAGCACCAATCAGAGTCCTTCCAGCTTAAGAGCACCACCCAGCTGCAGTAAAAGGTAAGTAACTGAGAGAGCACCTCAACAAGAAAGTGCCCTCTCAGCCACTATAAAAACTTTAATTAAAAAATACCAAAAGCAGCCAGACCGCCACCATTGGAGGACAGTCTTTGGCTGCACCCCCACCCAGGCAGGCAGGGAGGGCCTGTAAGGCTGCCTGACGCATGGGTATCTCATCCTGCTGCTGGATTCCTGCCTCCAGGCAGTAAACCTTCTCCCATTGCATCAGGAAACTGCAGGCCGACTGGAAAATCCCAGTCAGCCTGGTTAATCCTTGCTTAACAAGGCTCTTAAAGAGCCTAATTGCCTACACACCCAGTGGGGGCGGGCAGCCTTTCCGGGCCCCGGACCTGCTCGACCAAAATAGCTGATGTTGGGAATGGGGTCGCAAAAGCGGCATGTCGGCTGGCCTCAAAGTTTGGGCCCCGTTCACCTCCATTCCCAGTGTTACGACCAGTTCATGAGAGAGAGAGAGAGAGCGCCAGCCAGGAGAGAGGCTCTCTTCTTCCAAGTTCATTTGCAATCTCCCCCAAACTGTGCTGTGAGCAGTTCAAATGAAACCTAGGCCAGCAAGTTAGTCATGTGACTTGCTGTTGTAACAAACTCCTGCGTTTGTGGATTCTGCATCTTAGCAGACACCCTGGAATATTGGCTTTCTTACACATTCAATATCTGGTGATCAAAATCCATTTGGGTTAATTGGATTAGGGAACCGTTCTATTGTCTCCAGGCGCTGTCTCTTAGTATGCAAATGTTTTCCAGCCACTGCTGACCTCTTTGAACAAGTCATTTCTTCATTCCAGCAACTGTTTAAAATTAATATTTACATGACAAAATTAATATGCCTCATTTTTGGCAGATGGGGTCTTCGTGACACCAGGTATCTGTGGGGCCTGAAAATGTAGCCCTTATTCTCTTCGCCTGCACCTCATCTGCCGATAGTGGGCAGCAAACCTGCTCCCAAGGCTCAGCTGCTCTGCCACTGGGCATGAAGGAGCATGCCAGTGTACTGTGAGATTGTTATCCTTCCATGCGAGGAAGCACTCAGCTCTTTCCCAAGGCAACAAATTGAAATTATAAACTCAAGACACAAGTTTTCTTGGGATCACCAGCAATGGCTACCTCTCTGTGCTTGTGCCCATTGAGCTGGGAGATGCCATACAGAGGGAACAGGGGAATGAACAAACATTTTATGCCAGGCAATTGGCATCATGAGGGCTGAGTCAACACTCGTAGTCTACAGGAGCCATGCTCTGGGACCCCAGCCAAATAAGGGACTCCCGGTAAAATAGCACACAACCACTGGATCCAAATATCTAAGCATTTAAAAATACCATCAGAAAGGGACAGGGCAAAGTTTATGTATTAATGGATCAAAGGGGGATGTTGTTCAGGGAGTGAGGAGAGGCCCTAAAATCCTTGTCATTCAGGACTCCAAGAATTCTTAATCCAGCTCTGAGAATCACACCCTCCCAGGTTATTGTACTCTTAAACAGATTCATGTTACAGAGGCCTCAAATTTGTAAGTAGTAAAGAAATAGTTAACAATGGTTAAGTGTCATCCTGGTTCATTTAAATTACTTACCTGTACCCTTCATGATATAATCAATTGCCCGATCACTAATGGCTGCTTCACTGGGCTTGATGTCCATAAATGGCTTATTACCTATTCCCATGGATACCATCTCCTGCATTCTCAGTTCTGCAACAAAGAGTTTAATAATCAATGGCCAGGGGAAGAGATTATTGACCTGTTTATTATTTTGGCAAGTGTGTGTGCTGCTACAACCTCAACCCTTCCTTAAAAAATGGAAGACTAATCACCTTCTAATTCCATTTAATTCTGAGGCACTGATCACCCTGGCATTTGAAGACCTGCTTATGGTGGGCAAACATTAGGGGAGGAGGGATTTTAAGTGATATTTCTTTTTTGGCCCTACTTTTATTCCCAGCCCCCGAAAAGCCAGGACAATTCCACAAGTTTAAGCAACTCTTTAGTGCCACATCCGAACTTGCATTTTTCATGCGTGCAGCTGAGTTGGATAGTGAGTAGGCTGTTCAGCTGTGTTGGCATCACAGTCAAACTCACTAACAGCTTCAGCAGACATCAGTACACACTTTCTAATGGGGAGGAGCATTGGGGGTGGTCACCGGAGCGGGATCGGTAGTAAGAAGCCTGGCCAAACTCTCTAGTCCAGGGGCTCTGAAGTGAATGATATAGTCCCCCAACTGCTGCAGTCAGATGACTCCACTCAGATCAGAGATTGAAGCTGGAAATCTCCTGGCTGTATGGTTCAGTAACACATCATGGGCCGAATTTACCCAATGAGCAATCATCAGGAACTGAGAAGGCACTCTAGATGTTCTATGATAAGCTTTGTTAACAGTACTCCTTATTTGGTTCTGTTTACACTAATATGCAAATAGGGGACCAATGATATCAATGGGATCCCAATGGCGTTTTAACCCAGGCCTAAGAGGAAAAGTCACTACCCCTTAGCTGCCAGGCTGAAGCAGGGCATAAGAGGATTGCTATGTCAAGAGCACCTGCAAGTTAACTATTTTACTCTCCTTTGTGCTGCCAGATTGAGCAAGAATGCTCCTCTGGGCTCCACAAGGAAAGTTTAGGCTTTCCCCATGCACCCAGTGTGATCCTTCTCGCGACCCCCACCCAGAACCCCTTTCCCCAAACCTATCTGCATGCTGGGCAAGGGGTGCAGCTGTGCACTGCACTCTTTTGGTGAGTTAGGCAGCCACTTCCTGCCCACACCTATCCTGAATGGAAGGGAATTGGACCAGCGGCATAATATTGTTGCCTGGCGGTCAAAGTAACCTCAGGCGGCTGCATGCAGACAAGAAACTAACTGACTCCCATGGTTTCTCACCAGAAACCTGCTGTGAGTAAAAACACTGCCAGGCAAGAAAAGACCAAGGTTCTGCTAGTTTGCCTTCTGCCATCCTGGTAGTCACATGATACAACAATAATGGAATTGTTCACTAAGCATAGCAATCAATCTCTATAAATTAATTTACACCAAACATGAGGTGAGAGAAACCAAAATAGTGGAAAGCTTTTGAAACAATAGTTCTAAAGTCATCTGTTTCTGCTAAGCAGTTACCACATGTCATGTCTCAAATTACTCATGTATTCCAAAATGTTCTGATAGGAATCTATCTAATTTACATCTGAAAGCATCAATATGAACTGTTTCCACTGTCTCCCTAGGGAGTCTGTCTCATATATTTACATGGTTAAAATCAACCCTCAAGATGTTCTTCACAACACTTTACAGGAGACCATCAGGTAACATTGATAAAAAAAAATTACCCCTTCTCAACTTACACAACAAAAAAACAAAGGCTTGAGACTTACTGACGTACCTCGGTTTCTCAGAGCTTGTCGCCACAGGATTTTTCCTATGACATTGGTCCAAGTTAATTTGACCTCAGAAGAGCTTGCCTGAAAGATGTAAGTGTCCTGAGATTTCCTTCTCCTGAACCAGATCTCAAAACGTAGTCCACTGTCTCCAACGTTCTCAGTCATTCCAATCTCTGCAGTCTGAAATTAGCCAAAACCCAATGAGCAGAGGAAAACTCTCACTCAATGTCTCCATGAGTTATTTAAAGTACAGTTATGAAAATTTTCGTTTGAATGCAGAATAAAAAGAGAGTTGACTCAGAGTAAAATCAATCCTACTTTGCACTATATCACCCCTGCACTTACTGATCTACATTAGCTCCCTGTCCTGCAACACCTCGATACTAAAATTCTCATCCTTATATTCAAATCCCTCCATGGTCTCACTCAATCCTATCTTCCAAAATCCAGCCCTCTGAGATCTCAGCTGTCCTCCAATTCTGGCCCCTTGCACATTGCTGATTTTCAGCTTTCCACAATTGGCTGTCATGCCTTCAGCTATGTGCTAAGCTCTAGACGTCTCTCCCTAAATCTCTCTACTTCTCTCTCCAACTTTAGGACGTCCCCCGAAACCTACCTCTTTGACAAAGCTTTTGGTCACCTTCCCCAAGATCTCCTTATGTGGCTCGGTGTTAATTTTGATTATAACATTCCTGTGAAGTGCCCTAGGACATTTTACTACAATAAAGGGCGGCACAGTGGCGCAGTGGTTAGCACCGCAGCCTCACAGCTCCAGGGACCCGGGTTCGATTCCGGGTACTGCCTGTGTGGAGTTTGCAAGTTCTCCCTGTGTCTGCGTGGGTTTTCTCCGGGTGCTCCAGTTTCCTCCCACAAGCCAAAAGACTTGCAGGTTGATAGGTAAATTGGCCATTATAAATTGTCACTAGTATAGGTAGGTGGTAGGGAAATATAGGGACAGGTGGGGATGTTTGGTAGGAATATGGGATTAGTGTAGGATTAGTATAAATGGGTGGTTGATGTTCGGCACAGACTCGGTGGGCCGAAGGGCCTGTTTCAGTGCTGTATCTCTAATCTAATCTAAAGGCGATATATAAATGCAACTTGTTTCTGTGGTTGTATACGACCATAATATTTCAAAAATAAAGTGGCTTCCTTTACCTTAAATGATTGTTTGTAAATATAGATGTCATATCCTCCTTCAATCTTTTTTGTTTTGCTGAAGAGAATAAGGTCCTCAAACAGGAAGATGTGCCTCAGATACTTCTTGCGTCCACACCAAACAATAAATTCTTCCTGACACATAAGTTGTCCTTGCTCTTTGAGATTCACCTGGAGAGGAAGCAAACTAGGATTAATTTAACAGAATATTCGTCTTTCAGATGAGAGGTTAAACCGAGGTCCCATCTGCCTGCTCGGGCAGATGGAAACAATTCCATGGCACCATTTATAAGAAGAGCAGGGGAGTTCTCTTGATGGCCTGGTCAATATTTATCCCTCCACTAACATCACTAAAACAGACTACTCGATCATTATCTCATTTCTGCTTGTGGAACCTTGCTGTGTATAAATTGCCTGCTGCATTTCCTACATTACAACAGTGAGTACACTTCAAAAGTGCTTCATGGACTGTAAAGTGCTTTGGGACATTCTGAGATCTTTTCTTTCTTTCTTTCACATACAAGTTATTGCACTTCAAAAACTAATCCACGGTGTGAAGCACTTTGAAACATCTCAACATGAGCAGTCCTATAAATATTAATATTTTATTTGTTATAGCAGTATACCTCAGGCATCAGCAAATGTGTTTCAAGAGAGCAAAAAATTAGCAAGAAATTAAAATAAACTCTGAATTGAAATTAAGAAGGTTCATGATAAGTAAAATTTAGATAGAATGAATAGCACAGAAACTGGCCATTCAGCCCAACCGGTCTATGCCAGTGTATACCCCTATTCGTCTAACCCGAGCAGCATAGTCTTCTATTCCTTTCTTCCTCATGTGTTTATCTAGCTTGACCTTAAATGCTTCTATGTTATTCACCTCAATTACTACTTGTGACGAGTTTCACATTCTAACATTCTCTGGTATCTAATGCAGCCTAACGGTGTGCGAACATTTATCCAATAGTGATTACAATATGTTGAAGTTCAACGTTGTGTTTGAAAGGAAGAAACAGGACACAGCTACTAAGATTCTTGATTTGGATAAGGCTGCCTTCAACTGGATGAGACAGGGACTGCTCACAATAAATCTGTTAATGGATAAAGTGACCGAAGATCAGTGGGAAGCATTCAAAAAATAATTTAACATGATACAGAACCAGTTTATACCCATTAGAGGCAACAGCTATACTGGTCAAAAAAGCCATGTCAGGGACAACATAAAAACAAAAGCAAAAGCATACAAAAATTCAAAAAATAGCACAGATTCTGACGAAGAGGAGAGATGAAAAGAATAACAAAAGGTGACAAAACAGAGAGCTACAAAAAGGGAGTATGAAAAGAAACTTGCAAGGGATATCAAAATTAACACAAAAAAATTACTATTATATTAGGAAAAAGAGTGTGGTCAGGAGCAATGTGGATCCCATGAAAACAGCTAGCAATCATATTGTCAATGAAAATAAGGAAATGGAGGACACGCTGAATAATTACTTTGTGTTAGTATTTACAGGAGAGGAAGATTTAATTAAGCAAAATAACAGCAATGAAAAAAATGTTATTAAAAAGTGACAAATCCCCTGGGTCAGTTAGTTTCCGTCCCAGGGTTAGAAAGGATTTAGGCAAGAACATTGCGGATGCCCTAACTATAATCTTCCAAAGTTCTCTCAATTCAATAACCATTCCATTAGATTGGAAAACTGCAGATGTCAATCTGGTATTTAAGAAAGGTGATTGAGGGAAACCGTGGAATTATAGCCTACTTAGCCTAACATAAGAAATAGGAGCAGGCCCCTCGAGCCTGCTCTGCCATTCAATAAGATCATGATTGATTTGATCATGGTCTCAAAACTACTTTCCTGTTATCAGAAGATTAGTAGAGTTTATTCTAAGGATAGAGTGACTGAATACCTTGAAAAATTTTAGCTGATCAGAGATAGCAAGCATGGATTTGTAACGTGGAGGTCGTGCCTGATGAACCTGACTGCATTTTTTGAAGACGTGACTAAAGTACTGAACAGGGGAATGTCTATGTATGCTATTTATATGGACTTCCAAGAGGTATTTGATAAAGTCTCCCATAAGTAGGCCGTTAGCTAAAGTCGAAGCTCATGGACTTGAAGACAACGTATTGATCTGGTTGGAAAATTGGCTGAGCAACAGAAAACAGAGTGTAGGGATAATGGATAGGTACTCTAATTGGCAGGACGTGACTAGTGGTATCCCAGAGGGATCTGTGTTGTGATCTCTATTTTTCACTGTATCTATTAAGGACTTAGATGACAGGATAGAAAGCCACATATACAAATTTGTCAGTGATACAAAGATAAGCAGCACTGTAAATAGTGTTGATGGAAGCGTAAAATTATATTAAGTG
Organism: Heterodontus francisci; assembly: GCF_036365525.1. Classification (NCBI taxonomy): domain Eukaryota; kingdom Metazoa; phylum Chordata; class Chondrichthyes; order Heterodontiformes; family Heterodontidae; genus Heterodontus; species Heterodontus francisci. The sequence goes on from NC_090372.1 coordinate 22,689,511, forward strand.
AACGGCCTAAACTGTGGCAAATGGCTTTCAAGTGTTGAAGTCATCCACTTTGGAATTAAAAGGGATAGATCAGAGTACTTCCTAAATGATGGAAGGCTAGAAACGTGGAGGTCCAAAGAGAATTAGGGGTCTACGTACATAGGTCATTAAAATGTCATGGGCAGGTACAAAAAAATCAAAAAGACTAATGAAATGCCAGTCTTTATATATAGAGAACTAGAATGCAAGGGGTAAAAATCATGCTTCAGCTATACAAAACCTTAGTTAGACATACTTGAAATACTGTGAGCAGTTCTGGGCATGACACCTTAGGAAGATTACATTGGCCTTAGAGGGAGTTCAGTGTAGATTTACCAGAATGTTACTTGGATTCCAAGCATTAAATTACAAGGAGAGATTACACAAACTAGTGTTATATTCCCAAGGATTTAGAAGGTAAAGGGGTAATTTGATTGAAGTTTTCAAGCTATAAAGGGGAATGGATGGGGCAGATACAGAGAAGCTACTTCTGTTGGTTGGGGCGTCAAGAACTAGGGGATAAAGCCTATAGGTTACAGCCAAGCCTTTTAGGATCAAAATTAGGAAACACATCTAGACACAAAGGGGGGAATATCTTGCTGGCGGTGGGGGTCTCGAAGTCGGGGGAAAATGATGCAGAGATTCCCGCGTCATCTCTTTTCCGGAAGGCCCACCGAATTTAGTGCCAATCTGGCTCTTCAGTGGACAGCAGAAGGCCTTCCATACGATTTAGGACCCCGTCGTTGGAAGTCCCACGCTTGGAGAGCTGCTGACCAATCAGAGGCCGGCAGTTGCAACGCCACCGAGGAGACGGTGGTTGCTGCTGAAGATGAGTGTCATGGAGGCTGAGGATTGTTGCTGGAACCAGGCCTCAGCTAGGTCAGGGCAGGAGGGGTCTTGCGGGGTGGTGGTTGCAGGTTAGGGGATAGAGGGGTCGGCAGCACAGGCGGGGGCGGGGGTGTGCCTCAGCGGGTCCCTCTTTTCTGATGCTGGGTCCCTCGTTCAGACACTAAGTGCTTTTGAATGAGGGAACCCTCCCCTCCCCCACAGCTGGAGCCCACACAGATTTTCCTACCGTGCTTCCCGTGCAGTGACAGGGCCGCCTGCCACACAGGTAATTGTGGCTGCAGCGGGAAGAGGCCCTAAATTGGCAGTGGGGCAGGAAGGCTGTTCAAACCTTCCTGCCACCATGCCACCAGATTTTATGCTCCCCCCGCTTCCATACCCGCTGCAGGGGACAGCACAAAATTCCACCCAAAGGGTGGTAGAAGTTTGGAACTCTCTTCCACAAACCACAGTTGATGTGGGTCAATTGTTCATTTTAAACCTGATATTAATAGATTTTTGTTAACAAAAGATATAAAGGGATACGGGGTAAAGGTGGGTATATGGAGTCGGCATAAGGAGGGAGGAAGTGTTGTGTATTCTAAAAGGCATTAAGGTGGACAAGTCCCCAGGTCCGGATGGGATCTATCCCAGGTTACTGAGGGAAGCGAGAGGGGAAATAGCTGGGGCCTTAACAGATATCTTTGCAGCATCCTTAAACACGGGTGAGGTCCCGGAGGACTGGAGAATTGCTAATGTTGTCCCCTTGTTTAAGAAGGGTAGCAGGGATAATCCAGGTAATTATAGACCGGTGAGCCTGACATCAGTGGTAGGGAAGCTGCTGGAGAAGATACTGAGGGATAGGATCTATTCCCATTTGGAAGAAAATGGGCTTATCAGTGATAGGCAACATGGTTTTGTGCAGGGAAGGTCATGTCTTACCAACTTAATAGAATTCTTTGAGGAAGTGACAAAGTTGATTGATGAGGGAAGGGCTGTAGATGTCATATACATGGACTTCAGTAAGGCGTTTGATAAGGTTCCCCATGGTAGGCTGATGGAGAAAGTGAAGTCGCATGGGGTCCAGGGTGTATTAGCTAGATGGATAAAGAACTGGCTGGGCAACAGGAGACAGAGAGTAGCAGTGGAAGGGAGTTTCTCAAAATGGAGACGTGTGACCAGTGGTGTTCCATAGGGATCCGTGCTGGGACCACTGTTGTTTGTGATATACATAAATGATTTGGAGGAAAGCATAGGTGGTCTGATTAGCAAGTTTGCAGATGACACTAAGATTGGTGGAGTAGCAGATAGTGAAGGGGACTGTCAGAGAATACAGCAGAATATAAATAGATTGGAGAGCTGGGCAGAAAAATGGCAGATGGAGTTCAATCAGGGCAAATGCGAGGTGATGCATTTTGGAAGATCCAATTCAAGAGTGAATTATACAGTAAATGGAAAAGTCCTGGGGAAAATTGATGTACAGAGAGATTTGGGTGTTCAGGTCCATTGTTCCCTGAAGGTGGCAACGCAGGTCAATAGAGTGGTCAAGAAGGCATACGGCATGCTTTCCTTCATAGGACGGGGTATTAAGTACAAGGGTTGGCAGGTCATGTTACAGTTGTATAAGACTTTGGTTCGGCCACATTTGGAATACTGCGTGCAGTTCTGGTCGCCACATTACCAAAAGGATGTAGATGCTTTGGAGAGGGTGCAGAGGAGGTTCACCAGGATGTTGCCTGGTATGGAGGGCGCTAGCTATGAAGAGAGGTTGAGCAGATTAGGATTATTTTCATTAGAAAGACGGAGGTTGAGGGGGGACATGATTGAGGTGTACAAAATCATGAGAGGTATAGACAGGGTGGATAGCAAGAAGCTTTTTCCCAGAGTGGGGGATTCAATTACTAGGGGTCACGAGTTCAAAGTGAGAGGGGAAAAGTTTAGGGGGGATATGCGTGGAAAGTTCTTTATGCAGAGGGTGGTGGGTGCCTGGAACGCGTTGCCAGCGGAGGTGGTAGACGCGGGCACGATAGCGTCTTTTAAGATGTACCTAGACAGATACATGAATGGGCAGGAAGCAAAGAGATACAGACCCTTAGAAAATAGGCGACATGTTTAGATAGAGGATCTGGATCGGCGCAGGCTTGGAGGGCCGAAGGGCCTGTTCCTGTGCTGTAATTTTCTTTGTTCTTTGTTCTTAGGTTGCAGATCAACCACGATCTCATTAAATGGCAAAATAGGGCCGAAGGGCTAAATGGTCTACTCCTGTTTCTATGAGCCTGTAACAGTGGTCCCAGCACTGACACTTGTGGAGCACCACTTTCTACCCTCCTCCAATCTGTATAACTACCCTTTACCCCTCCCTACTTTCTGCTTTTTTTTTTAGCCAGTTTGCTATTTATTCAGCTTCTTGTCTCCTGACTCCACATACTCTAACCTTTGGCATGAATCAATTGTGTGCATTCTCCATCGCAATTTACACCTCACTTTTTAACATAAAGATCTAACCCATTTACAACTGAATCATACTTCATATAGTGAAGTATAAGAGCTACACAAAATTATCTGCATCAGACTGTACTTCAATTAAAAGCTCCATCTTCTGGACTGTTGCACTGATTTTGTAACCAGAATCTAGATAGTCAGGGTTCTTAACCACAAGCTTCATTTTTCAATGAACAGCAAAATTAGGGAGGGAGGGCAGCTTTGAACATTTTGGTATTCACAGGTTATGATGTTAAGTTAATGCGGCCATCTCATTGTAACATTTCCCTCAGATTGCAATTCAGTACAGAAACTATCGTGGATATTGTACAAAGGGAGAGGAGGAATCTTCCTATTTTCTGGCAGATCAGAACGGCTCTATACAGGAATTCGATTTTAATTTACTTTAAAGCCACGGCTTGTTCCAGAGAGTAATATAATCTGGGTATTAGAATTGCCTTGGCCTGCAAGGGTTTGCTTATTCCTATATAAAATGGCTAATGTAAATGCCTGTTCTTTTCTGCTGCCAACATTCAGGGCATGTGTCAGGCTGGTAATTGGATTCTACCTGGTAGATGAATAGAGTCCAGTCCAGCAGTCTGTGTAAATCGCAGGACACTGCACTTTGTGCCTTATACTTGGATTTTAGAGCCACATTCATGTTCCTATGATCCGTAGCAACAGCAATAAAAAGAGAGGGGATGAACTAGCAATTTTTATAGCACCTTTCACATCTTCAGACCTCATGGTACTTTTTGAAGTCCCATTTCTGTTGTAATGTAGGGAAACTCAGCAGCCAATTTGTGCACAGCAAGCTCCCACACACTTAGGATGAGATGCATGAGCCGATATTCTGTTTTAGTGAGGTTGGGCAAGAGATAAATGGAACAGAATGCAAGGAGGAATATATGTGCAGGGGCAACTGGCTGCCCTCACCTGCCTAATGCCAACTTATAGAATGGCATAGACAAAAACCAAAGGCTAAGGTACTCAACTGCCCTGTCTACCAGCGATGGTGCAGAACACGGAAAGAGAAAATAGAACAGGGGATACTTTCCCACAAAAGTACCACCCAGATTCTTAAAGTGGCCTTGAAATGCTAAGCTTTTATTTCCAACTATTTTGCTTACAACAACCGTAGAGTTTCCTTACATCACAACCTCGAATGGCATCCATTGCTAGCAAGTCGTTTCCATGACGAAGCTGAAACTTAACCATTTCCTCAGCTGCTTGGAGATCAGTGAGCTCCTGCTCCTGAGCTTTGCTGCACTCTTTGATCATGTCCTTCAGCAGCAATGCATATTTGCTCATCCGCTGGATGGGTTTCAGCAGGTAGGAGGCTAGGTCCATCTTATCACCAAGTGCCAGCTGCTTATTCTGCAGAAACATTATATGGAGCAGGTCAGCATGAAAACAGAGACAGTCAATAAGAACATAGGAACAGGAGTGGGCCATTCAGCCCCTCGAGCCTGTTCCACCATTCAATTAGATCAACTCTGATCTGTACCTCAACCCTATTTACCCACCTCTGGGCCATATTATAGAATTACATTGAACTTACAGCACAGAAGCAGGGTCTCTTCCTGTCCCTCTTCATCTAACCATACCAGCAGCCTTCTATTCCTTTCTCCCTCATGTACTTATCTAGCTTCCCCTTAAACAAATCTATACTATTTGCCTCAACTACTCCATTTGGTAACAAAGTTTCCCAAACTAATCGCTCTTAAGGTAAAGAAGCTTGTCTTGAATTTCTTATTGGAATTATTAGTGACTATCGTATATTGATGACCCCTAGTATTGGATCCCCTCACAGTCCACATATTCCTCAATACTCTTATCAAAGAAAAATCTATTGATGTCAAATTTCAATTGGCACCAACATTGACAGAGATGTATCTCTTTTCTTGTTTGCTAGGTGCTCCTCTGGCCCACCCGATACAGTAACTGCCCCTAAGTGGGCAAGCTGCAGGGAGGCACCCAAATGGGGTGTGAAGATTCTGGCAGGATGTTAAGGATGCCCATCCTGCCAAAGGGATTGGGTGACAGACCTCGCCAGAGAGTTAAAACATACCCTAAAATTTCAAAATATGAAGTGTGCTGAGAACTATGCAAGATAAGGGTTTAAAACTCATTTGAGCACATATAAAGAAGAACTTGCATTTATGCAATGCTTTTCATGACCTCAGGACATGCAACACACTTTACAGCCAATTAAGTACTTTTGTATTGAATTCCCTGATTTAGGAAATACACAATTTGCACACAACAAGGTCCCATAAACTGAGCCAGATACTGGCCAGGACACTGGGGTTAATTCCCCTGCTCTTCTTTCAAATAGTGCTATCGGATCTTTTACGTTCACCTGAGAAGGCTGAGGGGCCTCAGTGTAATGGCTCATTCAAAAGACACAGTTTCAACAGTGCAACACACCTGCTGTACTGCATTGGAATGTCAGTCTAGAATGTGTGCTCAGGTCTCTAGAATGGGTCTCAAACCCACAACCTTCTGACTCAAAGCCAAAAGTGCTACCACTGATTCAAGGCTGACACCTTAGTCTCAATATCTAAAACTGGTCCCACATTCCCTTCCAAAGTTACAACGTTTCAGGACCTGGAAATGTCTTTTGCTAATATATTCCCGCATTAATTAAAAATGAATACAGCTCTTTTCACCACCTATGTACCACCTACTTTAAAGAAAGTGTTTCCATGACTAGCGAGCAGAGCATCAGACTGCGGTTTGTTCTTGCTGTACAGTGCATACATCCCAAATTGTTCTTCCTAAATGTGCAAAGTAAACAAAGTAAAATTGTAAACACTATCATAAACAGATAATGTTGCACGTCTCCAAATGTTTTAAACAAACACATAGTTAAACCACATTCACAGACTTGGAACCTGCTTATTAAACTCATCTGGAATGGCATTTGCTAGTCTCAATAAAGTTCCTAAACTGTTAAATGCTGCTTTGAGGTACCCCAACTGCCTGTAATTCTTGTTAAGCAAGCATCAGTTCTTTGATTTTAACAGCAGCTCTTTCATCTTCTCAATTTTAACTGGAGACAGAGTTAATGATCACTCAGACATATTCATTTTACATCGGCAAGCTAATGGTTTTTAATTGATGTGGAGCTGCTGAAGTCAGTAGGCTGACTCCAAATATATAAAGATACTTTCACGATTTTTAACAATCCAAAAAGTGCATTTTGTTTTTAACCTCCTCAGCATTGAAGTAGGAGGACACAAGGACTGATTGAAAGATGTCCTAGCAACGAGGAGTTGCAAAGACAGCAAACAAATCTAAATTTAAATTGCAAGAGTTTGCATCTGAGATGCCACAAATCGCAAGGTACCTTAGCTGCAGCATCAGGAAGATATGGCAGACTGGAGACTATGGGCTCGAATTTAACAGCTTGCAGCCGCAATCGGCAGTGGGTGCAAAGATTTGCGGCCCACACGCACAGATAGTACGTCGCGGAGCCGCCATGATTACAAATGCGGCGGCTCATTAGCATGGCCATGGCGGCCACCCCTCCCCCCCCCCCCCACCAATGATGCGGAGGGGGTGGGCTGAACAACATCGTAAAGGGCATCAGGTGACGAATGATCAAGTGCTGGCGCCATATTTAAACAGCAGCCAGCCCTGCAATACTTACAATGGTGAACTTTAACAGTTTTGTCTGCTGCTGCACACTGCCGAATCCAGAGAAACATCTTGACAACAACACCCTTGCTACTTTGAAAGATTTCAGAGGCATGATCCAGGGTGGCCCCACAGTGCAACGATGCCTCCCTGCTCTGTCTCCTCCAGGCTGTACGGGTAAGGCGGGAGGTCCTTTTCCCCAGCGATGGTAAGAAGAAGCCCTCCCGCCTGACCAAGCCAGCCAGGATGGAGATTGCAGAGGAGGTAAGTTGCCGTGGGGTTACCCACCACAACTGGAACCAGTGCCGCAAGATCTCATTCGCTCGGCAAAGGTGAGGGGCCCCATCTGACCCAGGTTTGCCCACACAGAGTGGCACATGGGTGCCACTGCTGTGTCAAACACAGGGAGGCCGGGCGAGGAGGATTGATGCCATATAGGTATCTGCATGTGTGAAAGACTCAATCCCTCATTTGCACCCGAGAGCATGGCACCTTCATGACAGGCTGAGTCCGTCTGACACACTGATTGTCACCCACCTTTTGTTTTAGTGCCCCTGTTGTGCAACGCATCATGTAGTTGTATGTCAATGTTTAAAATCTGCATCCTTGCTCTTCAAAGCAAAGAGTGCGCACAATGTGAGGGAGTCCTCCAGGACTGGAGGAGTGGCGCCAGATCTCCAACTACTGACCCAGGCTGAGGAGGAGACCCTCAAAATACATGGTGGTCCAATTTTAGAAGTGGAGCTTGGCTTCCGGGGTGAACATTCATCTCTTTGACAAACTAAATGATTATTCGAAACATTTCCTTTGTGGACACAATGCTGTCATATTAGTGATATGTACACCAGTGAACCTAAAACTGTGCTCTTCACATTGTATCTTGCAGGGCGACGCTCCGTGGTGGCATTGGAGGCCCTGGAGAGTGCAGGCACCTCTGAGATGAGATGGCCTCAGAGGAAGCAGCGACCTATGACACTCCCGCACCTTCCACCAGTGCAGAGACACTCACCTCGGCAGAAATGCATTCGGCTCTAGAATCTGGATCACACGCGCCCGAACAGCTGGCTGAGGTTGAGACAGCTGAGCCCTCTGACAGTCGGAGGACTGTGGGCAGCCAGACCCATGCTGAGCCCGAGGTTGATGATGACCCTCTGGTGTCGACAGCACAGGGCATGCTGGAGTTGCAGGGAGAGGTATGCCACAGGCCATGCGCAGCCTTGAGCAGACGATGGGGGAGTCCATCCAGGCCATGACAGCTGCCATGTCCCGGGCAAATGAGTGCATGACTTCCTCCATGGAGAGGATGGCAACCCTCCTGGAGAGCCACATCCCAAAGATGCTCGCAAAGCTGTAAACCATCGCTTCAGCCATGTGCTGGATGCAATAGTGGCTAGGCGAGAGAGGGACCAGTTGCCTGGATACTGTCTCTGCACCTGGTTCTTCTCAGGACAGCAGTGAGCTTCCCACGAGCCTTGACAGGGAGGAGGCGAGCCAGCGGTCCATATGTGGGGTCTCCCCTTAGGGTGATTCCAATGTGGACACCGGCTCCTCAGCCCCTCCGCCGGTGAGTCCAGCTCCAGCAGCCACGACGTCTGAGGAGACCTCTGCACTGGTGCAGGAGGCCCTCAGGCAGCCGGGGTTCTCCAGGCTTTGTGCGCCCACAGAACGGCCGCCCAAGTCATCCAAAGCCAAATGGCGTCCTGATCAACAGCCTACCTCCAGTCAATCGCAAAAGGCTAGTATGCATGTACAGCACGTAATTAGGAAAGCTAATAGAATGTTAACATTTATCACGAGGGGAATTAAATACAAAAGTAGGGAGGTTATGCTGCAGCTATACAGGGCAGTGGTGAGACCACATCTGGAGTACTGTGTACAGTACTGGTCTTCTTATTTAAGGAAGGATGTAAATGCGTTGGAGGCAGCGCAGAGAAGGTTTACTAGACTAATATCTGGAATGGACGGGCTGTCTTAAGAGGAAAGATTGGACAGACTAGGCTTGTATCCGCTGGAATTTAGAAGAGTAGGAAGCGACTTGATTGAAAAATATAAGATCCTGAGGGGTCTTGATAGGGTGTATGTGGAAAGGATGTTTCCCCTTGTGGGAGAATCTTGAACTAGGGGTCACTGTTTAAAAATAAGGGGTCACCCATTTAAGACAGAGGTGAGGAGAAATTTTTTCTGTCAGAGGGTTGTGAGTTTTTGGAATTCTCTTCCTCAAAAGGCAGTGGAAGCAGAGTCTTTGAACATTTTTAAGGCAGAGGTAGATAGATTCTTGATAAGCAATGGAGTGAAAGATTATCGGGGGTAGGTGGAAATGTGGAGTAATCAGTTCAGCCATGAACTTATTGAATGGTGGAGCAGGCTCGAGTGGTCAAGTGGCCTACTCTGGTTCTTAATTCGTATGTCAAGCTGCTAGCACAGAGGTCGAACTGAGAAAGAGCACCCGCAAACATCTAAAAAAGACACAATGATACATATGGGTTATCACTGGTGCAACATATATGTTTTGGTAACTTCTCATTAAATGTGTTTGTCTAACAGGCGTCTCCCTTTTACTGCGTTAATGACGCATGCCAGTATGTGCCGACTATGTCTCCTCCCATGACATTATTGCCCTGGAGCAATGCCAATGTATAGAAAAATATCATCGCCATGCCAGTATGCATGAAGAATTTACTGCACGGGTGCAGTTACATGGGCAATGGCTCAGTCAACTGCCGCCAGTAATAGTGGTGACACAGATATCACAGATGCAGAAGACTGCGTAACAGATGAAGCAGGGTGATGTGTGACATGGAGAGCATATTCTACTCCTCAGGGATAGTGGAAGCGCTCAACAATAAGGCATTGCCGAGCATCCCTTGCTCTTTGCTCACCCTGTCTGCAATGCCTTGATGACTTCTGCCCTCCCATGCGCGTATGCTGCTGTACCTCCTCTGTGTCCTCACTGTGCGAGCATGTCTCCTGCTTGTGTCTCTACTTTACCTGCCAGGCCTCCCCTCTCTGTATTGCAAAGTTGTGCAGAGCACATCACACAGTAACAATGTGCGCTACCCTTTCTGGTAAGTACTGTAGGGCCGCACCTGACCTGTGTAGACAACAGAAGCACATCTTGAGCATGCCGATGGCCTACTCGATGCTAGCTCTTGTCAAGTCCTGGCAGGCGTTGTATTTCTCCTCTGCATCACTGGTGGGGTTTCTCACCGGCAGCAGGAGGCATGTCTGCAAGGGGTCGCCCTTGTCCCCAAGAAACTTCCCCTGGATCTGAGCCAATGCAGTGAAGAGCATTGGCACCTGGGACTGGTGCAGGATGAATGAGTCATGACAGCTGCCTGGAAAGTGGACACACACCTGCATGAAGCATTTCCTGTGATCACAGACTAGCTGCAGGTTGAATGAGTAGAAGCCCTTTCCATTCAGGAATGTGGCTGGCTTTCTGACAGGAGCCTTGATGGCTACATGCGTGCAGTCAATTACCCCTTGCACCTGTGGGACGCCCGAAAGGCCCCAAATCTGACAGCCCTTTGGGACTGACTCTCAGGGTCTGTCCTGAAGCACACATATCCAGCCCTCTTGTACAAGGCCTCAGTGACCTCCCTGATACAGCTGTGCACTGCTGACTGTGAAATGCCACACAGGTCACCGGTCGGTTCCTGGAATGATGCAGAGGTGCAGAAGTTAAGAGCCACGGTGACTTCAAGGGCCACAGGCATAGCGTGTCCAGCAAACCCCATCTGCTAAAGGTCATCATTCAGCAGGGCACAGAGATGCGTCACCGCCTCTCTGGGCAAGCACAGTCGCCTCCGACATCTGCAGGTATGTCATGCAGGGCCTGTAGACCCACTGTCTTCTCTGATGTTGAAAACGCCTTTGTGGCTGTTGCTGCTCCCTTCCATGAGCTTCCGCATGGGCTGTGCCTGTCTGTTGGTTGGGCCTGCAGCAGATATGGCTCCTCACAGCACTTGGATCAAGAGAGACAGGATGGACCAGCCTCATCTGAACGCTGCAGGTGAACTCAGTGCCTTCAATGGATCAATGGCACATATCAGGGCAAAGAGTGATGTACATTGGTGTTTCAGCTGCATTCCATCATCACCTATATGGTATGGCATGACATGGCCCATATTAGCTTTGCATGAAAGCAGAGCAGCATGAAACTGGCAATGTTACCGACATTGCGAGGATGCAGCCTTCGGCCACACGACCTTCGACCCCCGACCATTTTCGGCCCATACCCCAAACAGAAGGGGTCATGGAGTGCTATTGCACCCCTCTCCCCGAAACAGCATTGGCCGAGTGCAGGATCAGCCCCCTTCATCCCCCCGCCAAAGGCTAGCGCGTGCAGAGTGACCCCCTTTACGGTAGAAGAGCATGGGGCCCCTCTGTTAAAATGCAGAGTTATGTCCTGGTCATCGGAGACTCCCAGCCACCTTCGCCTGCTCTGAGCATTGATGCTTCGTTGCCGCCAGCTTTTCACGGACGTGTACGTGAAGGCACGAGTGCCGCACGTCCAAATAAAGATTGAAACCTGCTACCTGAATCGCTGCAGCCTGCATATTAATGTATGGTAAGTAGCCATTTATGTATTTTAATGTGGGTCATGTTGCGAGTGGCTGGGTCGCCCCCGCTGCCGAGATCGGTATGGGGCCTGCCGGCGTCGTGGTCGGTGGCGGGCCTCTTCCATTGCTATCTTAATTGCTCCCCCGCCACCGTTCCGGTGCGGAGGGCCTTTAAAATCCAGCCCTAAATGTTTTTCCTGCTTCCTACCATCTGAGGTGAGTTGGGGGGGTGGGGGAGGGTTGGGGGGAAGGCAGTCTCTCAGCAGGAGTTTGAAAAGATCTGCACCGTATGTTCAACACTTTGGAAGCTGAGCTGGATACATTCTGAGCCATCAGGAAGCACAGTATGCTTGTTCAATTCATCACTTGTGAGTGTGACAGCACTTTAAACACACAGAGGATACAGCAGCCTTGGCGTGCATGAGGAAGTGAGTGTCATGTTTACATCTTGCTGCTTTTCCGCGATGCTCCTTCCCGTTACTGGGTCGGCTGTTGGCTCATGTGAACTCCCAAAGGGGCTTCCCTGTGTCTGTTACTAGCTGTGCTATTGGGAAGCCTGAAAACACAATGTTGGCAACAGACTGAGTTGTGTGGGATTCAGTGCTGCTGAATGAACAGTGTGCATCTTGCTCAAGGGATAGAGATCTGATAAAGTGTTGGGTCTCATTGCACCTGTGTTTTTGTGTGTGAGATGGGGGTAAAAAAGTCTAATTACATGGGGCTTCGTTCAGCGAAGAAACTGCACTTGAAATATGAACAACACCATTTTGGCTTGGGCAACAATTAGGCGTCCCTTGTGACGACCTTAAACAAGTATTGACACTCTTGAAAATGTTAATGGCAGTCCAAAGATCCGAATCTCACTATGCAAAGTTTGCATTATCCTTTTAGGCCTTTTATGTGGAGCAATGTGATTAATACAAGTTCCTCCTCCCGCAGGCCTTAGGTGATTACATCAATTCTTCAAAGCCTGACAGATTCTCATTTTCACACTGTTTGTAGTGTTGTGCTGTGTTCTTAAGTCTTCATTAATTGATAACCACAGACTTTATATTCAGATTCAATACACACACTATTTAGTGTCTGCCTTATCTACATTGTATGATCTCAGGTCCAGGTCTTTTCCTCACTGGTGTATGTGTGTGTTCTCGGTAAACCATGTGCTGAATATGCCTCTCAAAATGGTGTCTCTTCCTTATATATGTACGATGATGTCATCAGTGGCCTGGTCTCTTGAAGATAAAGTTTCTTAAAGGTAAAGTCACCACTACACTATATATCACTACCTAGTTTACACTTTATGAAAATCAAATCATAAAGACCACATCTGCTCCTCCTGGCTCCCAAAAAAAACCTGCCAAGACAATGAATTTCACGTATCTTGGGCTTTTCTGACCACGTTGGTGCCTCACGCCAGGTTTCACTGGTAGCATGGGTGCTCTGTGGGTCTTGCGCAATTTGAAGTTAAAATCGTGTTGCGGTGCCAACGGTATATTCAGGCCGCGAATTTCACATTTTAACTAGGCCACACATGCCTCTGAAGGGTGGCATCTAGGCTGCCAGAAGCCTGGCAGTTAAAACAGTGAGGCAGGGTGGGGTGAGAAATGCTTCAAACGTGCAGCGCTTCTGCCCGGCCACCATTTTAACACCTTTGTCCACATTGTTTCCAACAGATGTGCTGAGTTAAATTCGGGCCTTGTGTTTCAATTCCTATAAGAATAGATGGACACACCATGGGCTGAATTTTAGGGGCATCCCAAGTCAGCAACAGAGGCGGGGGAGCACCGGGCAGCATGCCAATTTTAAGGTGCTGATTGCAACACTGGCAATAATCACCATGGTGGGAGAGAACAGAATAGCAATCCCACGCACCTCCCTATTGAGGTCAATTAACACTGTTTAAAAGTTCATTAAGAGCATGTCAAGGGGGGAACTTTAAATTTTTAAAGGGGCAGCGGCCCCAGCTGAAGGGAGGCAGGTAAAGACTGGGGAGCTAGCCATGGCTGCCCCAGGGCATCACCACAGCTCCATAGGAGGGTCAGTGGGGCAAAGGGGGACAGGGCACTAGGTAAGGGGGTGCCCTTGGTACTGCACAGGTGGCTGGGTGATTGGGCACTCTGTGCCCAGGCTTTGAATGGGATCGGCACCCCTCAGCCTCTCGGGGGCAGAAGAGCAGCGGGCAAGGCTGCTAAGACAATTGAGCAGTCAACTGTCCAGAAGGAAGGCTCCAGCTGGCAATAGGGTATGACTGTCAAATTTTGGGTTGAGTGGCAATGAGGGAAAAAACCCTCCTCAGGAAGGGCAGTACCCCCAGGCATCAGCAGGGCATGGGGGAGAAAAGAGGTGCAGGAGGGCAATGGAGGCCAAACCCTCAACACAGGATCTATCGCCAGAAACAGAGCTCCTGGAGATGACCAAGAACCAATGCCGTGGGAGATCACGACTCTCGAGGCAGACGGTCACAGAGAACTGTGCCCTCATCACCGAAGATCTTGCACAGCACTGGTCGTCATGCCCTGCCAGTAGCTATCAAAGTCACTGTGGCCTTGAACTTCTTAGCTTCTGGCTCCTTCTAAGGATCAGCTTCTGACCTTAGTGGCATCTCACAAATGGCTGCACACCATTGCTGGTTACTGATGCCCTCTTTGCCAGAGCTGGAAGCACTTTCATTTAACAACAGACACAGCACCATAGGGACAGAGGGCACTGGGTTTTACCTCTATTGCTGGATTCCTCAGGTACAGGTGCACCCCTGTGGCCATCAAGGCATTCTAAGACTAGGCAATGAGATCCATCAACAGGAATTGCTTCCACTCCCTCAACATCCAACTGGTCAGCAACCACAACATGAGCTTCCTCCATTTGTGAGTTCATTTTCCTGGCAGCTGCCATGACTCTTTCATCCTCCGCTAATCCAGGCTGCCTCCAAACCCTGAAGTATGTAGATGGATCCTAGGGACAAGCTATATCCCTCTGCGGGAACCCCAGACAGAGGCGATACAACCAATGCCACCTGCTCGCTAGGACAACCATTGAGCAGGCCATCAGGCTTCTGAAGATGCTATTCCAGTGCTTGGAATGCCCTCCTGCAAGGGTCTTTGTCAGTGTAATTGTCTGCTGCGCTCTCCATAACATGGCCCTCCAGAGATGTGTGGACCTTGAAGACATTGAGGCCCTGAAAGGAGACAGCTCATTGGGGAAGAGCAGGAGCAGGAGCAGGAGGTGGGATAAGAGGAGGAAGAGGAGGCAGAGGGAGATGACGCTGAACAGAGAGGTGCCCTTGCTGCATGATGAGGTGACCTCCTCTTGCACTCTCTGGCTGGAGGCCTCCAGCATTAGATCGAGTTTGGCATCAATGAAATGAGGGGTCGCCCTGTCCCGGGTGCAAGACCTCGAGCTCCCTGTTACATCTCACTACCCTCCTGTAAAGTAACATCTTTTGGCACAAACTGTAGATCTTTCCCTCAGGAAACCAGCTGCCTCAGCGATGGCTGCCTTGGGATGTCTAAATGAATCCCACGCTTCATCTGGCCCATCTCCATTCCTGTCCCCACTGGCTCTAAGTGGGCAGGAAACCTATCCCCATACCAATTAAGGGCTCACACCCGTGAAAATCTTAACTTTAATCAATTTCCCACCAGAGGCAGGATTCTGATCGGAAAACAAACCCGGCTTCTGTTTCCCGTCTCCGTGACGAGAATTCAGTCCCATAATTCTGCTTTTATTGTGTTGGACTTTGTAATGCCCAAAGTGGTACAAAAGATTGAAGACAGCCAATCCCAGGGCTTTGTTGGGAAATCCCTTACAATGAGTAAAGTCCCTTTAACATTTCCGCAATGCATTTGACATTGTAATCAATAGCACTTGTCAATAGTTTCTCTGTGTGTTTCATATTTCCATTTAATCGCAAATAAATACATTCATTGTATGGTAGGACGGACAAGGCAACTTACGTGTTTGAGGAAGCAGTGACTGACTTGAAGTGGACTGTTTGTGCAGTGTTCAAGTTCTTTCAGAAAGTACTGACAGTGAAAATCATAGAGCTTTTCCAGATTCCCAAATATGATAGTGCGCTTTCCACGCAGATCCTGAGGCAGGTCCATTCTCTCCATTTCTGGAAAGTAGTGGTCAATGATATATCCAAGGGATTTGACATATTCCCTCTCTGTGCTGATCATTTCATCCATTATATGCTGCAGCTTACTGTGAGGAAATAAAAGACACCCAGTTTGAACATTTCTTAGCGGCGGGAATAGAAGCACAAATGACCTTGGGCTTGTCTAGGCATTTTCTCCTGTGAGCTGGTAGATCTATCCTGTTTGAACTTTGAAAGTAGAGTGGAGTCATCGACCCCAAAAAGTGACTCCCCAGGTAGGCTGAGACCCATTATCATATACAGTTCCAGTTCTTTATAATTTCATGGAATTACATAGAATGTGCAGCACAGAAACTGGCCATTCTGCCCAACTGGTTCATGTCAGTGTTTAGGCTCCACACAAACCTCCTCCCACCCGTTTCTAACCCTATCAGCATAGCCATCTATTCCTTTCTCTCTTATCTGTTTAAATGCATCTTTGCCATTTACCTCAACTATTCCTGGTGTTAGCAAGTTCCACATTGTAACCACTCTCTGGGTAAAGAAGTTTCTCCTGAATTCCATATTGGATTTATTAGTGACTTTGTTTTAAACTTATGCCCTTTGTTTTAGTCTCCCTCACAAGTAGAAACATTGGGTGCAATCTTACCGCTTTAGGCTCTGGTGAAATGCAGAACCATTTTCAGGTCCCAAAACTGACCTTCGGATTAGCGGGGCTTCCAGTTGTTCTTTGCCAGAGCAAACCAATTAAGAGTCCACCTCCGGGCTCCCCAACCAGTTAGGGAGTGCAGGCAGGATGGTATGGTCATTTTGGCAGTGGAAGGATTTCTATTAAAGGGACCAAGGCATGTTTCAGAGAAGCACACCAGCACTTGGATATTTGAGGCTGCAGCAACTACAGGAATGAGCAGAGACCTGGGAAGGCTGCTCCTCGGTTCTCTCACTCTCACCTGGAGGCCCAGCTGAGGGAGTTGAGGACTGCAGCGAGGTGAACTTTCTCAAGGACAGGAGGAACAGGACAGCCAACCAGGGGTTCATGGAATTGACTGAGGAAGTCAACAGCAGAAGTGTGTTCCCTCCAACCTGGAGACCGTGTACCAAGAGAATCCAGGACAACAGGAGAGCATGATAGGTGGATGGCATAACATTTTCAGGTGCCAATCCCCACACTGTCTTTCCCAGCATTCTCCTGCACAGCAGGTCTCAGGTCTACACACCTTGCAGTTCCACTCTCCCTGCATTCGCCGCACATCCCCATCCGGGCAGCCAACACTCACACTCACCCTCAGCCAACTGCCCTCTCGCATGCATGCCTCACAGTGACCCTCGACAAATGCTGTCTTTTCCTCCTCTACACACAAGTCATTACCAGCACTCACACCTCCCTGCTTTCTCTTCTTGCAGGAGAAGAGAGCTCACAACTTGGTGAGAGGCAGAGATGCAGGGTGGAGGGTGGCAGGGGACGTGGGTCTACAGAGACAGACACCATATCAGTCATTGGCAAACTGACTATACCTTAATCCCCTCAATGGAATAACTTGTTATCTTGCTAAATGATGACATTTTGAACACCCCTCTCCAAGTCTGTTTAACTGGGCAATCGAAACAAAAAGATCAGACCTGAGATAACATTGATCTCTATTACTATTGTTCTATATATAATTCTGTCAAATCAGTCAATTTTTTTTAACAACCTCTAACGCACAGATGAAACCCTCCATTCTAAGTACAAAAAAATGTAGGCCCCAATTTTAAACTCACACGATTGACAGATTGTGAAGTCAAATTTCTATCATATTGTTGAAGTAAGATTTCGACAAAGGGTAGATTTTACAATCTTGGCATCTGAAGTAATGCGAGCCACAAGCACGAATTTGTAAAATCTACCCATATAACTGTTCCATTTGGACCAATGAGCCAGCAGGGCCTGGAGGTCCGAATGCACACTAGGATCATTCAGATTGAATTTCATCAAGTTATTGGCTGAGACATTTCAACACAAGATAAAGATTTTGTCTCTAACTAATCTGGAAATCTGGTATTCTCTCTCCCCAAAAGCTTGTGGGTGTTGGGCGGGTCAAGTGAAATTTTCAAATCTGAGAGTTGGGTTAAGGTACCAAGGAGCAAAGGTGGTTTAATGGAATTGAGGTACAGATCAGCCATGATCTAATTGAATAGCACAGCAGGTTGGAGGACTGAACGATCTATTCTGGTCCATGTTAAGACTTCCCAGAGTTAAAGCTGGAATCGTAGCTGATTTATTTAAAACATATTTTCAAGATATTGTCAATTTTATGAGGCCTATTAAAATCATTACCTCCCTGTTCTCTTCGCTTCTTCTGTGTGCGGATGGTATATTCTGGAAGATGTCGGTAAGCTGCGAGTCCTGGTCAAAACTGGGCTTTTCAGCTCTGATCTGGAAATCCGGTTTTTGTCAGCCACCACACTGCTGGCCACCTCTAACCCTTTGATGTAAACTCCGGTGTTGCCGTGCCTGCCGGCTTCACCATGGCCGCTCTCTCGCTGCCACAACTCAAAGCTCTGGGTCTTCCTCATGATCTTTTTCAATGGCTGCTTCTTGTGCCGGGGTCCTGGTGAGTGGGTGGGCTCCGAGTGGCAGGAGGCAGCAGACGAACTTGTGGTGCAGCTGTCATTGTCTTTGAAGAAGATGCTGCCCCCTTGTAATCTGCCACACGCTGGAGCTGAGGATAGAGAGCTTGTGCTGAGTTTACGGGACGTGTTGGCATTTTGGCAGGACTCTTCGTAATCTAATGCGATGGGGCATTTTGATGCCACAAAAACCTGATCGCTTTCCTGGTGATGCACCGAATCATCAGGCCAAATACCATTCTCCATACTCTCTGCAGTCTTTTGAGAGTTAGAATCTCCAAGTTCATCCGATCCTTCTGTGTCGAACTCACCACTTGTCCGGGGACCATCGTCCTCAGAGTGTGCTTTAGTAGCCAAATCATTGCTATGAGCCTCGTGGATTCTGACCACTGCGGAGAGCACTTCCTCCAAAAGGTGTCTGGTTTGTTGGCACTTCACCCACTGGATGTTCCACTGCTTCAGTTCTCTAGCACTGCCAAGTCCGAGAACCATCTCGTTCATTCTCTGGAAGTTTTCCGCATTGAACTTGGTGGCCTCCTGGTGGTATCTTTCCAAACTTTGAACCACAGCCGTAGTATACTCCAAGGTGCTTTGCTCATCCACT
This sequence comes from Heterodontus francisci, assembly GCF_036365525.1. NCBI lineage: Eukaryota > Metazoa > Chordata > Chondrichthyes > Heterodontiformes > Heterodontidae > Heterodontus > Heterodontus francisci. Next base: position 22,708,349 of record NC_090372.1, read on the forward strand.
TTCAACCGTCTTAGGTAATCGTTGCAGTGCAAAACCCACTGGTCAGCCTAACAAAAAAGCAGAAAATGTCAGAATAAAAAGAAGTAAAATTTGTTTTTTTGATTTTAGTGACAGACATCATTTGCTGGTTTTGAAAGATTGATCAATCAGAACCAGTTTGTTTCTTTTACAAGATCATGTAGGTTTTTTTTAAGTCACAAAAAAATTCCAATCTTGGTAAAAAGGTGAATCGGATACTGTAGAAATAAGTAGAATAACCCTTCAAATACAATAATTATCTTACCACGTAACAAATTTGTGAAAGAAATGGATTGAATTTCCTAGATACATGTAGCAGTCTGCAGGCAATATGAGTCAGAGAGAACAAATGGGATTGGCAGGCAGCACAGGACAAGTTCAAGGCAGATTGACCTTTTGACAGCAGGAAACAGAAACAATACACAAAGTGCTTTCAAATCACAAACTTATTTTGTGTTTTGAGTGGACTATAACTGACACATCTGTATGCACAAAGGCAGTTAGTTTTCAGGGGTGATTCCCAGCTGTAGGGACTATGGATCATAATTAGGGCTGTGACAATATAAACTCTGGGAGCCACATGCAGTCAGTGCTCAAATCTAGCAGTGGAAATTAACCCATATAGTTAATGGATATAAAATCCAACCATTTGGGCCAACTTAAGATTCCCATTAAGTAAACTATTGTGAGATGTTATAACAATAAAATAATTCTTTTTCTGAAGTACCAAGTTCGTCTATCGAAGATCTTATATAAACACAGTTATTCTGTGGTAAAATATAGGGCAAAGCCCTGACAAAATATAGACTAAATGCATGATAAAAGATAAAGCAAACAGCGAGCCACTTACTGTCTCATAGAATTCATGCAAATTAACTATGTTATCCAAATCTGTCCTCCGCTTTTCCAGTCCGTTGATGAAGCTACTCAGAAATTGCTTGAATCCCTCGACCTTTTCTTCCAAATACTGCAGCTCATTGTGTGATTGACCATGAAGATGACCAGCATCTTTGATCAGCTGCATCCCTCTTCTGTAATGTTGCTGTAAAAATCAAAATTAAACTCACCCACAGAGAAGTAACACTATTGACCAGATTAAGATCCATTTTGCCTGTCTCAAAGTTCAAAAGACTATATCTCTATTCATTTACCAAAGCAGGATCCATCTCCCTCTTAAATTTGCTGCCACTTTCTTATAAGTGTGAGATGTAAATAGTTACCTTTTCAAACAGTGGTGCTGTCAATGTAGCTGGGGCTATTTGCGGCCCATCTCTCCTTCTCCTGTAGCAATTTGGACATGCCAATGGTTGTAGCACCCAATTGAGACAATACAACAATTTTCATTTATATAGTGCCTTGAATGTAGTAAAACCTCTGAAAGTGCTTTACAGGAACAATTATCCATCAAAATTTGTATGGAGACATTATGACAGGTGACCTAAAGCTTGGTCATAGAGGGAGGTTTCAAGGAGAGCCTTAAAGGAGAAGAGTGAGGTTGAGAGGCAGAGAGGATCAGGGAGGGAATTCCAGAGCTTAGGGCCTAGACAGTTGAAGGCACTCCAACCATTGGTGGAGCAAAGGAAATTGGGGAGGTGCAAGAGACCAGAATTGGAGGAGTGCAGAGATCTTGAAGGGTTGTAGGGCTGAATGAGGTGACAGAGATAGGGAGGAGTGAAAACATGTAGGGATTTGAAAAGAAGAATTTTAAAATTGAAGTGTAGCCAAAGCAGGAGTCAATGTAGATCAGCGAGCATAGGATTGATTGGCAGGGATTGAATCTAGGACCACCTTTGTAATTTGTGGAAACCTATCACCATGTTTAGAGTTTCCAAATCAAGCTACTGAGAAGTTTACACAGGTAGGGTCTTATTGGGCAAACCACCTCCACCTTATAGGGACAAAATTCAGGTACCTAAATCCAGAGAGGTTACCCATAGGCTGGAAAGAGTCAAGGGCACAGATACGTCAAATCTCCTAAGGGGTACCACAAGACGGGGCTAAAGTGTGGCGAGTCGAAGAGACTTAGTAGTTGGCAGGAAAAAAGACAGAGGCGCAAGGGGAGAGCCAACTGTGTAACAGCCCCAACAAACAAATTTCTCTGCAGCACCTGTGGAAGAGCCTGTCACTCTAGAATTGGCCTTTATAGCCACTCCAAGCGCTGCTTCACAAACCACTGACCACCTCCAGGCGCTTATCCATTGTCTCTCGAGATAAGGAGGCCAAAGAAGAAATCCAGAGAGGTTAGCCATCGGCTGGAAAGAGTCAAGGGCACAGATACGTCAAATCTCCTAAGGGGTACCACAAGAGTTGGACTGGTTATAACTTTGAAGTTTGCTAGCACAGAGCATTAGTAAGTTTCCCACTAACTGCGCTGTCAGATCTACCCAGCAGTTACAGCTTTGATTTGCAGGGTTATCCAGAAAGCAGTGGAAAGAATCAGAATCTGTGACAGGTTTGCATCTCCAGTTCTTAATGCGGAATCAGATTGGTTGGTAAGTATTCTACAGTGCTCTGGAGACTTGGAACCTCCTGAACTGTATCTGTATATGTGTCACGCTGGATGAATCAACCATATCTATTATCCCTGAGGCAACCTGGATGGAACTAAATGGTCTCTTCCAGTGCTCTATGTTCCTTAGTGCCTATTAAACACGCCATGTCTCACTTGAACATGTAATGTTGACGCTATGTTTAAAATTTTAAACAGTAAAAAAAATGTAAATGTGCAAAGGGAAAATATTGACGAGGGAAATGTTTTATTGTTTAGTATTTCAGTCTCACACTAACAGTCTTAAGAAGCTTTTAATAAAGTGGCATTTTTGCCCCAATAAACTTCTGACATGCAGCTTTGTTTTCTGGTGCTGGGAACTATTCTACTCCCTTGTTCTTTGTTATTTCACTGCAAGTAATCAGATCAGCTTTATCTGTTGTGCCTTCATAATCCCTCTGCCGATCTACAAATGGTTTCCCAAAAGTAAAGCAAACGCTGGGTAAACCATTCCTCCCAGTATCAGATAACTTGAAGACTGAACAATGGACAAAAAAAGGTACAGTTGTCTTTATGGACTATTTTTCCATCAGGGACAAGGGGTCTGAGTTTTCTTTCATCTAAAACAAATGTACACTTCACACTGTTTCTCAACTCTCCAACACCAGTGATATGTGACAGCACTTACCACAGCCAGGCCATAGAAGGTATTATACTCTTCCTGCATTTGCCTTAGTGCTTCTAGGGAATGTGGCAAACAGTCCACCTGCACAAGATGCTTTTCTCCCTCACACTCAGCCCAGAGTCTTATCTGCAAGTAACAAAAGAACAGCAATCTACATTAGGAAACACAACAATTACCTGCACCAGGCATCTCAACCTGCCCATAAACACACACAATGTGATGACCATCCAGGAATACGATCGGAAATCGAGCGATTAACATAACAGGCGGAACATAAAATTATTTATGACATAGCACCTATTAAATTGAAATGGTTCTTTTGTGACTGAAATGGGTTAGGTTACCGACCCAGAAATTAGAACAATCACTCGTAATTTAAACTATTTTCTGCCATAATTCACTCCTTACTGGGACATGAGTTAACAGTAACTTGTACTACATCATAGTAAAGAGCATTTTTGAAACACATGGCACAAACTTTTTGGGGCAGTATGAGTGGCCTAAGAGGTCTGAAATGGCATCCGTGGCATGCGTGCGCATTTCTGGTGCAAGTCATGCTGGTTTTTTTTTCGTTCGTGGGATGTGGGCGTTGCTGGCTAGGTCAGCATTTATTGCTCATCCCTAATTGCCTTTGAGGTGGTGGTGGTGAGGTGTCATTCTTGAACTGCTGCGGGTCCTTGGGGTGTAGGTACACCAACAGTGTTGTTAGCAAGGAAGTTCCAGGGTTTTGACCCTGCAACAGTGAAGGAACGGTGATATAGTTCCAAGTCAGGGTGGTGTGTGGCTTGGAGGGCAACTTGTAGGTGCTGGTGTTCCCATGCATCTGCTGCCCTTGTCCTTCTAGGTGGTAGAGGTCGCAGGTTTGGAAGGTGCTGTCGAAGGAGCCTTGGTGAGTTGCTGCAGTGCATCTTGTAGATGGTACACACTGATGCCACTGTGCATCAATGGTGGAGGGAGTGTATGTTGAGGGTAGTTAATGGGGTGCCAATCAAGCGGGGTGCTTTGTCCTGGATGGTGTCGAGATGCTTGAGTGTTGTTGTAGATGCACCCATCCAGGCAAGTGGAGAGTATTCCATCACACTCCTGACTTGTGCCTTGTAGATAGTTGACATGCATTGGGGAGACAGGAGGTGAGTTACTCACTGCAGAGAATTTCCAGCCTCCGACCTGCTCTTGTAGCCACAGTATTTATGTAGATGGTCCAGTTCAGTTTCTGGTCAATGGTAACCATCAGTATGCTGATGGTGGGGGATTCAGCGATGGTAACGCCATTGATGGTTAGATTCTCTCTGATTGAGATGGTCATTGCCTGGCACTTGTGTGGCGCAAACATTATTTGCCACTTATCTGCCCAAGCCTGGATGTTGTCCAGGTCTTGCTGCATCTGGACATGGGCTGCTTCAGTATCTGAGGAGTCACAAATAGTGCTGAACATTGTGTAATCATCAGCGAACATCCCCACTTCTGACCTTATAATGGAGGGAAGGTCATTGATAAAGCAGCTGAAGATGGTTGGGCTTAGAACGCTATCCTGAGGAACTCCTGCAGTGATATCCTGGGACTGAGATGATTGACCTCCAACAACCACAACCATCTTCCTTTGTGCTAGGTATGACTCAAACCAGCAGAGAGTTTTCCCCCTGATTCCCATTAACTCCAGTTTTGCTAGGGCTCCTTGATGCCATACTTGGTCAAATGCTGCCTTGATGTCAAGGGCAGTCACTCTCACCTCACCTCTGGAGTTCAGCTCTATTGATGGTGCCATATTGATGAGGGCATTAGTGCAGGTACAATGAGAATCTGCCGGAGGTATGCAGAGTACATAGATCATGACATCAATCGGTATGTAACACTGATTGAAAGCCAGTGTTACCATTTTGGCTCATGCTCCAGCCAACACCATCTCTTAATCACGTCCAGCTGAACATGCATCCAGCACAGGAAGGACACTCACCAACATTACGTGAAGGGATCATCAGCTACTTACAGATTAGTTGCTGATTGATTTCTACTGCCTGTTGCGACAATTGTACAAGTGTTTGGTGCATTCTGGTGTTTAAAGTTGCTAAAATCTTTAGGCTGGTGTGGCAGGTACTGAAGAAGTTGGCCTTGAATTCAAGGCTTCCCAGTCATGGTGCAGTAATAGGCATTCTCCTTGGAATACAGCATGTCTGGGCAAGCTGCTCGAAGAGGGAGGAGGAGGATGGAGAGAAGGGCTCTCAGCAGGAGGCCATATCGGGGTGCTCAGAGAGAAATTCTTCGAACGGAACCTCAGCGAGGAACAACATGTGAGACGTCTGCATTTCACTAAGGATGTCCTCACTGAAATCTGCCACCTGCTGCAGCCACAATTACAACCTCAGATCAGACAGGGACTGCATAGCCAGTGGCTGCAAAGGTGACCATGGCGATGAACGTTATGTGTCGGGCTCCTTCCAAATGGAGCTGCAGCTATTTGCAAAACCTCTCAGTTTGTCATTGACTGTTGTGTTAGGGAGGGCACTGATGATCTGGACAGAGGTAACTATATTTCAATCTACATAATGGGAGGTAACTACATTTCAATCTATCTAGCCAGAGAGCAACAGGTGGAGCGAGCACATGGTTTGCTAGGATTGCAGACTTCCCCATGGTGCATGGTGCCATTGACTGCATGCACCTTGCTTTGCAGGCATCATATGTCAACTCTGCCATGCACCAGAACTGAAAAGGATTCCACTCAGAATCACAGAATTGTTAGAGTGCAGATGGAGACCATTTTGCCCATTGTGTCCGCACTGGCTCTCTGAAAGAGGAATTCCCTCAGTTCCATTCCCCTGCTTTCTCCCTGTAACCCTGTATATTCTTCCTTTTCATATAATAGTCTAATTCCCTTTAGAATGCTCCAATTGAATCTGCCTCTACCACACCCTCAGGCAGTGCATTTCAGATCTTAACCACTCGCTGCGTGAAAAAGTTTTTCCTCATGTCACTTTTGCTTCTCTTACCAAATACTTTAAATCTGTGCTGTCTCGTTCTCAATCTTTTCACGAGTGGGAACAGTTTCTCTCTATCTACTCTGTTCAGACCCCTCATAATTTTGAATACCTCTATCACATCACCTCTCAGCCTTTTCTTCTCCAAGGAAAACAGTCCCAGCTCCTTCAATCTATCTTCATAACTGAAATTTCTCATCCCTGGAACCATTCTCGTGAATGCTTTCTATACTCTCTCCAATGCCCTGACGTCTTTCCTATAAAGTGCACCGCCCAGAACTGGATGCAATACTTCAGCTGAGGCCGAAATAGTGTCTTATGCAAGTTCAACATAACTTCCTTGCTCTTGTACTCTATGCCCCTATTAATAAAGCTCAGGATACTGTATGCTTTAGTAACCACTCTCTCAACCTGTCCTGCCACCTTCAATGACTTATGCACATATACACCCAGGTTCCTCTGCTCCTGCATCCCCTTCAGAATTGTTCCCTTTATTTTATATTGTCTCTCCATGTTCTTCCTACCAAAATGAACCACTTCAAATTTCTCTGCATTGAACTTCATCTGTCACCTGTCCGCCCATTCCACCAACTTGTCTATGTCCTTTTGGAGTTCTGCACTATCCTCCTCACAGTTCACAATGTTTCCAGATTTTGTATCATCTGCAAACTTTGAAATTGTGCCCTGTACACCAAGGTCTAGGTCATTAATATATATCAGGAAAAGCAAGGGTCCCAACACTGACCCCTGGGGAACCACTACAAACCTTCCTCCCGTCCGAAAAACATCCATTAACCACTAGTCTTTGTTCCCTGTCAGTCTGCCAATTCCCTTTCCATGTTGCTACCATCCCTTTTATTCCATGAGATATAACCTTGCTCACAGTCTGTTGTGTGGCACTGTATCAAATGCCTTTTGAAAGTCCATGTACACCACATCAACCCTCTTTGTTACCTCCTCAAAAAACTCCAGCAAGTTCGTCAAACATGATTTTCCCTTAAGAAATCCATGCTGGCTTTCCTTAATTAACCCACATTTGTCCATGTGACTATTAATTTTGTCCCAAATTATTTTTTCAGGAAGTTTCCCCACCACCGAAGTTAAACTGACTGGCTTGTAGTTGCTGGACTTATCCTTACACTCTTTTTTGAACAAGGGTGTAACATTTGCAATTCTCCAGTCCTCTGGCACCACCCCCCGAGTCTAAGGAAGACTGAAAAATTATGGCCAGTGCCTCCACGATTTCCACCCACACTTCCCTAAGTATTCTTGGATGCATCTCATCCGGTCCTGGTGCTTTATACACTTTAAGTACAGACAGTCTACCTAATAGGTCATCTTCATCAATTTTAAACCCTTTTAGTGCCTGAATTACCTCCTCTTTCACCATCGCCTGGGTTGCATCTACTTCCTCGTTAAAGACAGAAACAAAGTATTAATTTAATACCTCAGCTATTCTTTGTCCTTTTCCATAGTCAACCTAAACCTTATGATACAATGATAACCTTCCCTTAAAAGCTCTCCTACTAACACTTGATCCACTTGGCCCAGCTCATTCTCAAGAACCACGTCTAGCAGTGCCTCCTTTCTCGTTGAACTAGAAACATGCTGCTGTAGAAAATTTTCTGATCACACTCTAGGTACTCTTGCCCTTCACTGTCCTTTACACTACTACTATCCCAGTATATGTTTGGATAATTAAAGTCACCCATTATAACTGCCCTATAGTTTTTGCACTTCTCTGTAATTTCCTTGCAATTTTTTCCTTCACGTCCTTCCTGCTTGTTGATGGCCTATAGACAACACCAAGCAATGTAACTGCACCTTTTTCATTCCTCAATTCTAGCCAAATTGATTCTGTCCTCTGGGACATCCTTTTTCTCCTTAATCAATACTGTCACCCCTCCCCCTTTTTGCCTTTCCTATCTTTTCTGAACGCCTTGTATCCAGGAATATTTAACACCAAGTCCTGCCCTTCTTTGAGCCAGGTCTCTGTTATAGCCACAACATCATATTTCCACATGGCAATCTGCACCTGTACCTCACCAGTCTTATTAACCACACTCCGTGCATTCACATACATACACATTAACCCTGATTTAGACTTTATTAATTTCTCACTTACTCTGACCCCACCTAATAACTTACTATTCCTCACTCTCGTGCTATTTATCTCTCTCAGTATTCTGCGCAATTTGGTATTCCTCTCTGATATTTCCTCCTGGTTCTCACATCCCTGCTAAGTTACCAACTTAGCTTCCTTCCAATCTGAGCTCCGTCTTAGGTTCCCATCCCCCTGCCAATCTAATTGAAACCCTCCCCAAGAGCACTAGCAAGTCTCCCTGTGAGGATATTAGTCCCAGTCCTGCCAAGATGCAACCTGTCCATCTTGTACAGGTCCCACCTGCCCCAAAACCAGTCCCAATGCATCAGAAATCTGATGCCCTCCCTCCTACACCAGTTCTCCAGCCACATGATCAATCATTCAATTCACCTATTCCTATGCTCACTCGCGCGTGAAACTGGGAGTAATCCTGAGATTACTGCTTTTGAGATCCTGCTTTTTAATGTCCTTCCTAGCTCCCTAAAATCTGCTTTCAGGACCTCATCACCCTTCCTACCTATGCCGTTGGTGCCAATGTGGACCACAACCTCTGGCTGTTCACCGTCCCCCAGAAGAATGTCCGGTAGCCGCTCCATGACATCTTTAACCCTGGCACCCAGGGAGGCAACATACCATCCTGGATTCATGACTACGGCCGCTGAAGCGCCTGTCTGTTCCCCTAACTAATGAATCCTCTATCACTACTGCTCTTCCACTATTCTTCCTCCCCTCTTGTGCAGCTGAGCCACCTGTGGTGCCACAAGCTTGGCTCTGACTGCAGTCCTCTAAGGAACCATCACCCTCACCAGCATCCAAAATGGAAAACCGATTAGTGAGCGGGATCGTCTCAGGTGACTCCTGCACTACCTGTCTGGTTCTGGTAGACTGCCTGGTGGTCACCCACTCCCTATCTGCCTGCATGCTCCTAACCTGCGTTGTGACCACCTCTCTAAATGCACTATCCACATAGTTCTCTGTCTCATGGATGCACCACAGTGACTCCAGCCACCGCTCGAGTTCTGAAACCCAGAACTCAAGCTTATGTAGCCGGTGATACTGTGATGGAATATAGGTATAATAGGCTTAATTAGGTAGAATTTAGATATAGTTAATATATTATATCTTTTAGAATTAAAGATTGAATAAATGGTCAGTTTTCAAGACTCACTGACATTACCCTTTAAAAAGGTGGAGTTAAAAATTTCTAGGTCCCTGTTAGAATTGAATTTCTGTTGCCAGGGAACTGGAGGATAAACACATACTGTGTAACATCAGTAAAAGGTAGCAATAAACTTAGTTAGGTTATGGGGTTGTTGATGCAGACAGATTGGCTCAAAAAGTTGCTTTAAGGTGCCATAAAAAGGCAATTATAGATAATAAAACAATAAATGGAATGGACTTACAGGAACAAGGGGTCAAATAAACCCAATTATAAACATTTTGACCAGATAAATGCTCACAACTTCAAGAACAGGGGATTTCCAGTAAAACATTAAGTCAAGAGTTAGTTAATGATACTACCAAATATGATTCTTGAAAGCAAGAAAAACACACACAGAAAGGTGACACCTATATGCTAAAAAGTCAGATGATACCTTAGCAACAGTATAAATATGAGAGGCTTTGAAGCAAAGATTAGAAGTGTTGAATTCCTCAAACAATACTTCTCACCCCATGCCTTACTCGGGGAATTTAAAGTAAAAGTTTACTTGCAATTTTGATGGATATTCTAAGATATTTTGCTGTAACATTAGCAGGGTTAAACTTTTGGACTCTATGTTGGAAATAAGATTATGTGTTACAACTCTCAGTAATATTTGATATTGTGATATACTTATCCAGTTAGAAGTGTATTGCATGTTAAATTCCTTAATAAATATATAAAAGCTAATAAATCGTCTCATGTAGTATTCTGTATACAACTACAAGAACGCCTTCTCTGGGCTGGATGTTACCATAGGCAGACGGGACTTTGCCACCGACGTAAAGGTCAGAGGCAAACCCGCTTCTGCCTAGTCCGGGGATCCGACCCGCATTTTACAGGTCCCTGGGCTTTAATTGTCCTGAGGCGAGACTTCCACCTGCTTGAGGGAGGAGGTCCTGCCTCAGTGAGCTGCCGGCCAATCAGCGGCCGAGCTGACACCGTGGAGCCAGGATCTCAGGTAAGTTGGGCTTGCCCGCCGGGGGGATGGTCGGTCGTGGCAGCAAGGCAAGGGTAGTCGTTTGCGGGCAATTTGGGTGCGGTGCATTTTGGGACCCGGGGGTGGGTTGGCAGGTGGGGGCGGCCCTCAATCGGGCACCCTGTGCCCGACTGCCAGGGCATCCCCCGGCGCGCGGATAGGCCGGCAGCTATCGCTAGGCGGCCTTTCACGTCCTCAGTACGCCCGCTTGCCACAGGTAAATTACCTGTAGAGGCGGGTGAATGCCCTTAAATGGTCGTTAAGTGGCCACTTAAGGGTCTTGATTTGCTTGAGGCGGGTGGGCAGGCCATTACCCCGCCCCCCCATAAAGTTGGCCGGAGGAAGGAGCGGCGCGAGAAGGCCTCCCGGAGCCTCCCACTCAATTTTATGCTGCCCCCATCCGTCCCCACAAAACCAAACGACCCACTGGGGCAGCGCAAAGTTCAACACTCTGTGTCTCTTTATGTGAAGAGATACGTATTGAAGAGAGTTTCCCAGACCCTTATAATATCTGGATTATTATGACTTAGCCATAATTATTTTTAAAATAGGCTATCCGAAAAATGGTAGTATTCTCTATTAGTTTTCTTTCTTTGAGGGAAAGCTAGTTCAATTCTTTGGACCCAAATAAATGTCTATAAGAGTTTGTCTGGTTTGAACCTAATTAAGGGAGATTCATAGGGATGTACTCCTGATTTGGTTTAGTCCCTATAAGGGGTTAAAGTCATAAATCACTTCAGTACTTCCTGCAGATGTTTTTGTCCAGGACACATGCTGTGTCCATGATTTCCCACATGCCACAGGCTGTACATTCCACTCGGCCGAGCTGCCCTGCCATACTTTAACTTTACAGACTATTTATTATAAGTAGAATAGCCTACCAGTTACTTAACAACCAGCTCCTTCCACTGTACCAAAAAAAGAACCAAATGTTGGAGGATTTAAAAACGTAGAAAAAAGGAGTACCTCTTCCCCCCCTTCACCGAACTCGTATCTCCACACTCTGCTTACAATCTGCACTCAGACGTCTGTATTTCTACTATCTCTGAAGGTGAAACTGCAGCAACCAGATTGGACTGGTTAGCTACTTAATTAATCATCTACTCTGCAGTACAGCCTGTTAATCCCTGCCTAAGGCTGGAAGAAACTTACTTTACTTTCTTAACATACATTACTCTATTTAGAGAGTAAATGGCCTTCAGTGTCCAACTGGTATGTGTCCATCAGCAATGCATCATGCAGTTCAATGCCCAGAATCCTGGCAGCAGTCATGATACCTTCATTCTTTGGCAGGCCACTGTGCCCGCTGCATTTGAACCACAATGATAAACCAAAGGGTGGTTACTGAGTGAAAAGGGCTATCTGCTGATGACATGGCTGATGACTCCAGTATGCAACCCATGCACACGTGGACAGCAAGCATACAATGAATGTGATAGAGAAGACCATTGGCACGCTAAAACAGCACTTCTGCGGCCTGGACAGCTCTGGAGGAGCCTTGCAGTACTTGGCAGAGCAGGCGTCAAGATCCAGCAACAACAACATGGATTTATATAGCATCTTTAACATTTTTGAATATTCCAAGTTGCTTCACAGGAACATTATAGAACAAAATATGACACCGATACACATAAGGAGATATTGGGGCATAATCTTAAAATTCAAGCTAGGTCATTTCGAGGTGTAATCAGGAGGCAATTTTTCACACAATAGGTTGTGGAAATCTGCAACTCTCTTCCCCCAAAAGACTGCAGATGCCAAGTCAAATCAACATTTTCAAGGTTGAGATCTGTAGGTTTTTGTGGGGTAAAGGTATCAAAGGACAAGGAGCAACAGCACATAAATGGAGTTGAAATACATATCAACCATGATCTAACAAATTAACAGAACAGGCTCAAGGAGTTGAATGGCCTACCAATGTTCCTATTTCCTATCAGGGTCATGGAAATACTATTGTTTTTTAATTCTGCTGCTTCCTTTCAGTACAAATTTGATGGAGAGGGGTTAAATCATGAAAAGAAATCTAATAATGCAATTCAGAGAAAATTAAGTTATTTGAAGGCTGGTTATAAAAGACGGACACATTGGATCTGCCTCCTTTGGTTTCACTGACTCACAGCAACAACAAGATGTCAAAGTTTTTGTTCACCTTGCTACTTCCTTCCTCGAACCTTCTCAGCTCCAGAAGGATTTCCAGCTGCTGCAAGCACTTGTTGGACAGTATGACTAACTTATGGACCTCTTCATCCACCTGATTATACAGCATGGTGATGGTATCCATTGCATCCCTGCAAACATTTAGAAAGTGAATTTAACCACTCACATATGAGAAAAAATAGTTTCATGAGAAAGGATTTTAAATGCTGACTTGCATGCTGATCTTTTCTGTAATGCATTAACCATTGAGATTCACAAAGCTTAACAGAGCTACTGGTGTGAAAGACAGGTTACTGTGCTACACAGAGACAAGTAAAGTCTTGCTCACATTTACCCAAGGAGGTATAGACTATCAAAAATAAGCATTCCTGGTGTGATCATTTGTTTCCAATTTTTGTGGGCTATACTCCTTATTCAGGACTGGGTAGCTCAGTTGGTTAGATGGCTGGCATGTGGTTCAGAACAATATTAACAGTGTGGGTTCAATCCCTGCTCAGGCCTGAGGAAGGCAACAGGAAGCCACCCCATATATCTGGGTCCCTAGTTATGCTCATTTCTCCTGGGTGCAGAAAAAGAGCAGAGGACCTGCCCTTAGACAGACCACCACCATGGTGCAGCTTCTGCTTAGACCATTGGGAGGTTTGCCTCTTAGGAAAGTTATAACAAAAGAAATAGGAGGTAGGTGGGGAATGAAGAATAACATTTGTAAATTTTCTTCCGGCACTACAAGACAAGTAATGTTCAACACAAGCATTTGAAGAGGCTACCTTTACAGGTCACAAACCCAAAAAGACTGCATGGCATGCCACTGAGACATACAAACCGTCAAGGTTCCTGTCCAATCCCTCATCCATACCAAGGTAGTTATGCCAACTGTGCAACAGCCCCAACAAACAAATTTCTCTGCAGCACCTGTGGAAGAGCCTGTCACTCCAGAATTGGCCTTTATAGCCACTCCAGGCGCTGCTTCACAAACCACTGACCACCTCCAGGCGCGTATCCATTGTCTCTCGAGATAAGGAGGCCCAAAAGAAAGAATTTCATCCAGTATGGTAGCATTCATGAGCTTGGGAATGGGTGGGGTGTTTGGTCAGGAATGTAAAAATACTTGTTCCTAATCATAAACTGGCAACGAGAAAACAGAAAATTATGTAAGTACTCAGAAATCAGTCATTGTCTGACCATGGAAAATGGGTTTATGCTTTGAATAAAGAAGCTCTGCCAAAACAGTGAGGGAAAAGTTCAATTTATGGTAGGAGCATAGAAAAGATGGTAGCAGTTCGGCCAAAAGTCAATCTAATGGAAAATCAGGCATGGTGAATAACAGGCAGCCAATCTGTTACTCTACCCTCCACACCAACGGTGAATTTTACCTCCAGTATATTCCCAACATTTTCCACTTTTATCTTACAGGCTCATCATTATCTTTTTACCCTCAGTGTTTATAAACATGTGTCTGTGTCACCAGGCTTGTGCTACTGATCCCAATAGTTCCATGCACACATAAAAGGACAGTCACCTGGGCAAAGTAATGAGACACTGCAGCTCTACTCCAGTCAAGTTGCTGTCTTCAGGACAGCAGGAAGTAAGGATGGGGTTATCGGAAATATCGGGAGAAAGGTCTTTTTAAGGAAATAAATGTATTAATATTTTTAAAGGACTGTGGCCACAAATAAAGAAAAAACATGTGTTTCTATAATGTCTTTCACAACCGCAGGATGTCCCAAAGTGCTTTACAGCCACTGAAGTAATTTTGAAGCTGTTTGTCTCTGTTGTAATGTAGAAAACGTGGTGGATAATTTTCACACAGCAAATCTGAAAATGACCAGAAAATCTGTTTGCTTTCAGTCTTGAGGTTGAAGGATAAATATTGGACAAAACATTATGGAAAACTCCCTTGCTCTTCTCTAAAATAGTGCCCTGGGACCTTTTATGTCCATCTGAAGGGGTCTCGGTTTAACATCTCATCCAAAAGGCAGCAACTCTGACACAGTGCAGCACTCCCTCAGTACTGCATCGAAGTTTCAGCCTAGATTTTTTGTCCACAACCCACAACCATTTGACTTAAAGGAGAGAGTGCAACCAACTGAGACATGGACAACAACTAGATCACACATGTGCATGACACACAGGCACACTATCTGCCGCCTCCAAGCTTTAAGCAGCTGAATACAGTCAACTGAATTCATGCTCCAGTGGGTGATAGAGTTATGGCATTGGCAAATTTTTTATAACAAAAGTTAAATAAAAATAATCTTTTTGTTCCATCACGTGAACAAAAGTGATCTTTGGTCCAAGAAAGACCAGTACTTTGAAGAATTCTTCCAAATTAACTTGAAGTCATTTAACTTCCTACCTGTAGTCATCAGTGTCAGAAAATTCATCTTTCCTAATCCTAGCAAGGATAGTTCCACCTTCCAGACGCAATCCCACGAGACGAGAATCTTCCAGCACGCATTTCATTATCTTCGTGTGCTGGTCAATGAGCTCGATGACTTCCTACAGAATGAAGGTTTCAAGTTTAATTTGAAATCTGATGCTAAACCTTCTTAGTCCAGTAAGCAGGAAAAGACTTTGCAGGGCAGAAGGAACAAAACAACTTCACCGGCCTGTTGATTGTACATCGGAGTCCAAGCAGACATTAATGCTACCATTGGAATCATAAAGAAAAGTCAATGATACATACTGCCTCCAATAGCACAACCACTAGATGTGCAGCTTATTGAAGCACCATTGAATGGGGGTTAGACATTGGTTCACAACCATGATTCCCTACAGTCAATTTCCATTAAGCCCACCTGACCTGTAATATCATCGACTGAAGATTATAAGAAGAGAGAGGGGTGGGGTATGATGGAGAAAGTGAGTGACTTCCTCCATGTTGAATTTTGAGCCAAGTTAATTCCCTCGAACTATGTTTTGTTGACTGTTAGTAAAGGGGCTTTCAGTGGCTACTCCTGTTCTTATATTCCCTACCTCTTCACTTGACACTACCCAGTACCCTTCCTACCACATCCTTACTTCCTCTACCTCTTCCCATTTAAACAACCTAAGCATGACCGCACCACCCCAACCCCCCATCCCGCATGAATGTCACTTAGAGGGGAGGGGGAGGAATTGGGAACAAAGCCACTGCGGGCTACATTTTGCATAAAACCTGCACTCTAAATATAGCCACTGGTGACTCCTATCCCTGAAATACTGCCCACCCCAAGAGGAAAAGGAAAGGAGAAAGGAACAGGGAGAGAAACAAAAGGAGTTAAAGGAAGAGAAGCAGAAGAAAAGAGAACAATATGGACAAAACCAGAGGAAGTAAAGAGAAAGAGAGACAGAAGCAGAGGAAGAGAGATGTAGAAATAAATAGAAGCATGAAGGCAGCAGAAACAGATAGAGACAGACTCACTGGGCTGGATTTTCAAAAGCTCTGTGTTTGGGACCCGGTGTGGGTTCCATTTGAAAATTGTGGTCCCGGAGGTCGTCCCAGGATCCTGATGCCTCCGGAACAGTTTTGAACTTTCAGAGCACTGGGGGGGGGCGGGGGGGGGGGGGGGGGGGGTGGGGAGGGGGAGGTGTTGTGGCAGGGAATGTGGAACATAATTAACTGCCCATAAAGCTCCTTGAGAAGCTTGTTAAGGGGCCAGGGCATTCGGGAAGGCAATTTCAAAATCTGATTTTGGCGATCCCAACCAGTCTGGTGTACGTTACTGGACAGCTCTTGGGGTCGCTGCAGGGGAAAAAAAAGTTTGTTTCTATGTGTGTTGAAATAAAATTTGAGAGGCCAACTAGCGCCGGGTCAAGCGCTGCACCTCCACTTGGTATGCATGCTCTCCTCAAAAAGGCAGTGACAGCCCCCAACATGGCTGCTGCCTGCCTTTGCCACTGGCGCCAGGCAGGCAGTTTCTACCTCCTGGAGGCGCTTGGTGCCTCTAATTGGGCGCCAAGCTCACCTCCTGCTGAATTAGGGCACTAGCATTCAAGTGCGACGCAGCTGAAACGCAGGGTCAGATCCCGGAATTCATTTGAAAACCTGGCCCACTGTGTGCGATTCCGAGCATTACATTGAAAACCTTATATTTGTGCCCAATTCATATCAACTCCTTCTATTATAAATTCCTATGCCCACATTTATAATGAAAAATTCCTATGTAAACTCATCACACTGTGATTGCATGTCCTGGAGAGCGACAGTGCTGCAAAGGTGTAATTACAACATGACATGTTTACATGGACCATTTCATTTACAAATGTGGACACAGGA
The DNA here is from genome assembly GCF_036365525.1 of Heterodontus francisci. Classification (NCBI taxonomy): domain Eukaryota; kingdom Metazoa; phylum Chordata; class Chondrichthyes; order Heterodontiformes; family Heterodontidae; genus Heterodontus; species Heterodontus francisci. The sequence continues at coordinate 22,725,214 of NC_090372.1, forward strand.
ACCTAAAAACATCAATGTAAAAATAAGCACAGAATGATTGAACTCAAAGTGGGAGTTGAAATATATCTCCATGCCTTGGTCCAATTATCCTCTGCTGAGTAGAGCTGGTAGGGGAGGTCTGTTTCAGGGAAGGCAGAGGAACTATGCTGAGTGTACCTGTTCTGTGCCAGGCATTCTGCTGACGTTCAGACTGTTGATAGAATTCTTCAGGTAGATGAGAGCCGCTCGACAGTTCATCACGAATGGCTCCAACTTCTGAAACAACAAACACCAGGTTATAACTCAGCTTTATCTCTCTATTGTTTGTTCCTTCACAGTGAGCTAGCATTACGTTCAGAAGTACTATATTAGTTACATTTACAGGGATCCTGTTCATTTACAATTTTACATGTGAAGGCACAACTATACATATCCTCTCCTGGCTGGCCCTCCAGCTTCCATCCTCCATAAACCTGACCTGACCCAAAACTCTGCTGCCCATATCCTAGCTCGCACCCAGTCCTGTGCACTCCATCACCCCACTACTCACTCAACTACATTGGCTGTGTTCCAACAATGCCGCGATTTAAAAATTTACATCATTGTTTTCAAAGCCCTTCACAGCCTCACCCCTCCATCTTTCTGTAACCTAGCCTATCCCCACAACCATCTGAGAACCCTGGTTTCCTCCAATTCTAGCCTCTTGTGCATCCCCAATTTCAATCAATCCACCATTGGCAGCCATTTCTTCAGCTGCCTAGACTTCCTAAACCTCTCTGCTCCTTAAAACCTACCACTTTGACCAAGCTTTTCGCCACCTTTTCTCATATTTCCTAATATGTGGCTCAATGTCAAATATGGTTTATTAACATTCCTATGAAATGCCTTGAGATGTTACACGATGTTAAAGGCGCTATATAAATGCAAGGTGCTGTTTAATTTTGTACTTGGGCTTCCCAAAACAAAGTTGTCTTTTAATGTATGATAGCTGTATTGAATGAAAAATTTTTTTACACGGATTGAGAGCATATAACTATCAGGATAAAATGATTGATCAGGTGGAGGCTCATTTCGAGGAAAAGAGAAGGTTAAGAGGAGGTCATAAAGAGATCCTTAAATTGATGAAGGGGTTCGATAGGATGTATGTGGAGAAACTGTTTCCACTTGTAGGTAAGCCCAGAACAATGGGGCATCAATATAAGATAGATACTAACTGATCAAATAAAGAATGAAGGAGGGTGCACAGAGTGCACAGGGTGCATCCTCTTTACACAGAGGGTGCTGAAAATGTGGAATTCACTGCCATTTGGAATGGTTGAAGCAGATAATACTAATGTATTTAAGGGAAGACTTGATAATACATTAAGAAGAAGGAAATAGATAGATTTGGGTGCAGTGTTGGAAGGGGTCAGTAGAGTGGGAGGTGGCTTGCGTGGAGTATAAACACGAGCATAGACCAATTGGATCGAGTGGCCAGTTTCTGGGCTGTAGATTCTATGTAATGCTATGAGTACAGAGATGCAAACTTTTATTGTCGGGAATACAAATACACTGCGCTCCGAAAGTGCTATTTTTTCCTCTAGTACAGTTTCTATGGGCTCCACAGACACCTTGTCCAAGTTGTCATTTTTCAAGAGTGAGTCCTGATGGAGTGGGTTGACGGGGCATGACCGGTGAAATCTGATGGTTTTTCCATTTGCCATTCACCACTTTCCAGTAAGGGTGACTCAACAGTAATCAAAACTAGAAATTGCACTGCGAGTGAAGCTTGAGGTCAGCTAACTCACACAGGTCAGGAATCAAATCGTCATGGTCTGTCTGCCACACCTGGCCCTGAGCTTTGGGGAAACCCTCTCCCTTTTCAAGATTCACAGAATCATAGAATGGTTACAGCACAGGAGGAGGCCATTTGGCCCATTAGGTCTATGCCAGCTCTCTGCAAGAGCAAGTCAGCTAGTCCCAGTTGCCCCCACACTTTCCCCATAACCCTGCAAAATGTTTCCATGAATATACCCTGGGTATCAGCTTGAACACAGAGCATGAATCATATGTAATTAACAATTTCAGGCTGAGCAGATTCTGATTGCCTTCCATGCAGTTGGAGGTGACAATTGAATATTCATTCAGATGACCATTAATCCACATGTAAACATTCGTTCATTCTGTTGACTCTATTGGAATTCAGCTAATGGGACCAGCTGAATTGCTCTTGCAGAGAGCTGGCAAAGACATAATGGGCCAAATGGCCTCCTCCGGTGCTGTAACCCTTCTATGGTTCTATGAATCTTGAAAAGGGACAGTCTCATCTATTGGAGTTGGCTGTTAAATATTGGAGGGCACTTGTCAAGGTACCACTCCTGGGTGCAAGTGTGCAAGCAATTACCTGCATGCACCAGTCACAGGATGTGTTTTTGCACAAGAGTTTATGTGTGAATATTTAATTGCTTCAGGTGGAATAGACAAACCATATGGAAGCGGATCCAGTCGTTGTGATCATAAGGAAAGGTTCCAGAAAATTCCTGTGTCAGTTGACTGTTGTCAATATGCTTGTGTAGAACCTTCAGCGACGTCACCATTTCATACTGGATTGAGAGATTGGAAAAAAGAGAGCAAAATTAAACTGAACAAAATAGCTTCTTTGTTGGAAGGGTTGCAAATCTTCATCACTTTTGTACGTTGGGTTGCAAGGAGTCAGGGGTCCCTCGGAATATTGAAACAGGCATTATATAGTTCAGTGCCATAGGTGGTGAGGTACTTTTGTTTTAATTTAAAGTTGTCCCCTGTAATAGAACCAACAGGAAACTAAAGGCAGCACAGAATCACAAAAACACAGGCCTAAGGATCTGGCTTCAGCCTTAGGCTAACTTTTCCACAAAAAGTAAATGTAGGGAGACAATCCTGCATGCTCACAGTCTCTGTGCCAGAGCCCACTGGAGTGGAGGATAAAATTATGTAACTATCCTTCAGTTTATTAGAGAAATAATCCTGTTATACTGAGAAGACTGCTATAATTTTGGTCATGAGTTCAGAAACTTTGCTCTGCCCTGCCTCCAAGTTATCGGCTGATGCTCTGGTGTCAATATTCACACAAAACTACATCAGTATTCCATGCACAACTTACTTTTACAACAGACAAAAACAAAAGATTCCTTGCAAAGGTGCTAACTATATCACCCCCACAAATTTAACAGATTAGCAGCCACATTTAAGGTCCAAATTACACTTATATTTTACCCAAATCTAAATGCGGAGTTTTATTTTTAATGTTAAGTAGGATTTAATAAGATTTCTGCACATGTATCTATTTTCCAGAAAGGAATATTCCTCTCTGGACATTTTATGTTCAGCTGAGATTCTTCTGTTCCTGCCCTTCCAAATTACAATCAATTACTGAAAACAGTAAAGAAAAGGTTAATCCAGAACACTGTTTTAAATGATGGGAGGTGGACAAGACTATACAGGTTCAAACTAGTACAAAGTGCACAAGTAAGAAGCATCATTGGACAACAGCTTGCACTTATTTGGCACCTTTAATGTGATAAAACGTCCAAAGGCACTTCACAGGAGCATTATCAACAACAGCAACTTATATTTATATAGTGCCTTTAACGTAATGAAACATCCCAAGACGCTGCACTGGGGCATTATAAAACAAAGTATGACACCGAGCCACAAAAGGAGATAATAGGTCAGGTGACCAAAAAGCTTTGCCACAGAGGTATGTTTTAAGGAGTGTCTTAACGGAGGAAAGTGAGGTAGAGAGCTTAGGGCCCAGGCAGTTGAAGGTTTGGCCACTGATGGTGGAGCAATTAAAATCAGGGATGCTCAAGAGGCCAAAATCAGATGAGCTCAAACATCTCAGATGATTGTATGGCTGGAGGCAATTACAGAGATAGGGAGGAGCGAGGCTAAGGAAGGAATTGCAAACAAAGAGGAGAATTTTAAAACCAAGACGTTGCTTGACCAGGATCCAATGTAGGTCAGCGAGCACAGGGGTGAAAGGGAATGGGACTTGATGTGAGTTAAGACACTGGCAGCAGAGTTTTGGATTACCTCAAGATTATGGAGAGTAGAATGTGGGAGACCAACAAGTAGTGTGTTGGAATAGACAAGCCAGGAGGTAATGAAGGCAATAATGAGGGTTTCAGTAGCAAATAAGCTGAGTCGGGGCGGAATCGGGCAATGTTACGGAGATGGAAATAGGCAGTCTTAATGATGCACGGATATGAAGTCGGAAGCTCATCTCAGGGTCAAATGTAACACTGAGATTGCAAACAGACTGGCTTAATCTCAGACTGTTGCCAGGAGAGGAATAGAGTCGGTTGCTCAACCAAAATTTGACAGATGAAGGCGCGGCCACCAATGGTGAGGCAACGGAAATCGGGGTTGCGCAAGAGGCCAGAATTGGAGAAGCGCAGAGACCTTGGAATGTTGTAGGGCTGGAGGAGGTTACAGAGATAGGCAGGGGTGAGGCTATGGAGGGATTTGAACACAAGGATGAGAATTTTTAATTCGCGGCATTGCCGGACCAGAAGTCAACATAGGGCAGGGAACACAGTGGTGATGGGTGAATGGGACTTGGTGTGAGTTAGGATACGAGCAACAGAGTTTTGGATGAGTTAGGCAGGTTTGTTGCTACCTCATAGCTTCACAGAAATACCCAACTATGTCGTCAGGTTAATTGTAGCATCATAACTGTATACCGCCACTTCCCACTCCCACCTCATTAAAAATCTGATTTACCTGAACAAGTGGATCCCTTTCAGGTCTGAAGGTAGAATCCCTTTCCACTAAAACCAGGACTGAGTTAATGGCATTTGGAATGGCGACCTGTAAACAGTTAGAGAAAGTTCACCTGTACAATTAGAAGTACACATCTAATTACTAAAAGCAGTTGATATCACATCAGCCACCACATTGTTCATTTATTCAACCCAAACATCACAGAGGTAACTGGCCTTATTGTTGTGCCTGGCAATCAAGGCTAACACTGTAGTATTTCTGTTGGTAGCACTCTTACCTGAGCCAGAAGGTTGTGGGTTCAAGTCCCACTCCAGGACTTGAGCAAAAAAAAATCAATGTTGATACTCCAGTGCTGCACTGTCAAAGGTGCCATTTTTCGGATGAGATGTTAAATTGAGGTGCCATCTGCCCACCCAGGTGGACATAAAAGATCCCATGGCACTATTTTGAAGGAGAGCAGAGGAGTTATCCCCAGCACCCTGGCCAATATATATCCCTCAAACAACATCACAAGAACAGATTATCTGGTCATTATCATATTGCTGTTTGTGGGAGCTTGCTGTGTGCAAATTGGCTGCTGCATTTCCTACATTACAACAGTGACTACACTTCAAAAGTGTAAAGTATTTTGAGATGCCCTGTGGTTGTGAAAGATGCTATAGAAATGCAAGTCTTTATTTCTATTTTTTCTTTCAGTGCAGTTCTGAGGGAGCACTGCACGGTCAGATGTGCCCCCTTTCGAATGAAATGTTAAACTAGGGTTGTCCAACATACAGCCCGCGGGCCAGAATCGGGCCTGCCAAAGGTTTCCATCCGGCCCGTGGATGTATTTGAGAGATGAGAAATTTTCCATTGTCTTCTTCATTCAGACCGGCTTTTTTAAAACATCACGCAATCATGTTTCACAGCTGACAGGTGCTGACATCGGGAACAGCAGATTCCCAACTTTGGACAGATTTGGAGTCTTCCGGCAGATTACGACTTTTTTTTTTAAAGACAGAGACGGGGACATATAGGGGTGGAGGAGACAGAGCAAGAGGGGGTGGAACAAAGAAAGAGAGAGGCACAGAGAGAGGGGGGGAACAGAGACAGAGAGGGGGACAGAGAGAGAAAGAGGCTGAGAAAGTGGGAGACACAGAGAGCGAGGGCGACACAGAGAGGGGGGGGGAAACGACACACAGCAGGGAAACACAGGGAGAGAGAGAGACAGAGAGAGTAATCAAGATCACGCTTGACAGATGGACATCTATCCGGAATACTCCGCATTGCTACAAGTGTGCGGGCAGACATTGACTACTTGTGCAACCAAAAAATGCCAGGTATCTCACTAAGTCAGTGTCCAACATAGTGAAGAGAAAGTAAGTCAATAAATTAATCTTCTCATTTCAAGCTTCTTCACAAAAATGCACATTTGTTGTTTTGATTAATAGTAAGATAACTTTTTAATGCCTTTATCTTTCCAAAATTGTCTTACCGGCCCCCTATGTAAGACAAAAATTGTAATGTGGCACCCCCCCACCACGGAAAAAGGTTGGACAACCCTGTGTTAAACCAAGACCCCAACTTCCCTCTCAAGTGGGTGTAAAAGAACTCATGGCATCAGGAGGGGCAAGACTTCTCCCTGGTGTCCTGGCCAATCAACCAACATCAATAAAACCGATTATCTGGTCATTATCGCATTGCTGTATGTGGGAGTTGCTGTGTACAAATTGGCTGCCATGTTTTTGAAATTACAACAGCGGCTTCACTTCAAAAGTATTTCATTGGTTGTAAAGTGCTTTGGGATGACGCTGAGGTTGTGAAAGGCTTTGTTTAAATGAGTCTTTTCTTTATAGAGCAAGCAAAAATCTCAGATATTGGAAAGAGAAGGGGATGGAGACATCAAGGTTGGAATTTTGTGCTGGCAGTGGGCATCTTGACACCAGGGGAAACTGCCACCGAGATCCCCACGTCTGCTCTTGTAGGGAAGGCCCTCCATGTTTAGTGCCAATCAGGCACTTAACTGGACAGCAGCGGGCCTTCAGTATGATCCAGGACCCCATCCCTGGAAGTCTCAGCCTTGCGGAGCTGCTGACCAATCAGAGGCTGGCAGCTGCAGTGCCACCACGGAGATGAGACACCAAGAAGCTGCGCTGGAACCAGGCTCAAGGTAGGTCAGGGCGGAAGGAGTCTCAAGAGGTGGGGTCATGGGGGAGGGGTGTCAAGGGCAGGGGATTGACCCTCAGCGGGCGCCCCCCCCTATCCGATGCTGGGTCCTTCGTTCAGGCACTGTGCCTCTGAACGAGGACCACCACCACCCATCCCCCCACCCCACACCACAGCCGGGAAGCAGCCCGCATGGTTTTTCAGGCAGTGCCTCCTGTGCACGACAGGGTCACCCGCACATGGGTAATTGCGGCTGCGGTGGGAAAAGGCCCTTAATTAGGGATTAATTACCCAGTTAAAGGCCTCAATTGGCAGTGGGGCGGGAAGGCTATTCACGGGCCTTACCGTCCCAGACTAAATTTCGGCGGAGGTAGGATGGTGGCAGGGTTCCCCCCCCCCACCCCCCGGCCACAATCCCACCCAATTTTATGCTCTCCCCACCTCCAAACCTGCCGTGGGGGAGAGCATAAAATTCCACCCCAAGTCTGGATTTCCACTACGCTACCCAGGGATTCCCATCACTTTGTAAAATAACAAGATAGTTATAGATGAGGAAGACCATTTGACCTATCTTAATATATTCATCCAGAAAATTCCCAATGGGAGTGCTCCCTTCCCCATTTTTGCATCCAACTTCAATTAATTTTTCTAGGTCTACTACAGGGCGCTCCAAAAATTTGGCACTCGGGGGGGCGCTTGTGCCAGAAGGCTGTGAGGTAGGCCAGCAGCTGTTTTCCTGTTCCCACCGCTGTTCCCCTGTCAGGCCCTACCAGGAGTGGGTCTGTTCCAGAAAGAAGGAAATAGGAACGCTGGGCAACCATTCCATTCACAATCACAGTCCACCACAGCGACACTGCATCCGTCTGAAGGGGGTGGATGAGGCAAAACCACTCTCATTTCTCCTAGGATTTTCCTATTTTCTTTTTGGCTTGGCCCTTCTATCTCCAATGCAATTGTGTTGTAGAGCTCTTACAATTATTCATAAAGCCTTTTGGCCCATTAGTTAACTTTAACAATTGATGTAGCAGGTTTGTGAAGTGAGATTGTTTGTACATATCCACATGGTGAGATAACCTGTGAACTGTGCATTTTATAACCAGAGTGCAATTTGGTTAAAGAGCTACCCTTTCTTAAGGAGGAAACTTTGACATGACTATCACCATATAAATATTGGAGTAACAACAAAGGGCTCCAGTAATTAGTAGTCAAAAATAGAGAGTTTGTCAAAGAGTACAGTGGACTCCAAGCGTCCGAATTTGCACCGAACTATAAACACATGGTACGATGGTATAATTGCTCGGATTTTGCCCTCTGCGACAAAGTTAGATCGCTCACTGCTGTAATGCAGCGTAATGGTGATGTCACCTTTAAGAAACAGTACCTTTCAGAGATCAGGCCACTGATGCAACTGATGACATCAAAATACATATATAAGGAAGAGACACCATTTTGACAGACACACTCAACATGTCTTGCAAAGAGCACACACACGCCAGTGAGGAAATGACCAATATCTGGACCTGGAGTTGGACCTGAGATCATGCAATCTAGATAAGTAAGACAATAAATAGCGTTCGTGTTAAATCTGAATTTAAAGCTTGCGGTTATCATTTAAGAAGACTTAAAAACACAGCACAACACTACAGCCACTAACCTTGAAGAAAGCTGTCCACAAAGATCTAGTGAGCTCTGTGATGTGGTTTTCTCCTTTCCTGATGGCAGTTTTTAATCTGGCGCCAAGTCAAGGGAATGTCTTGGCATGGAGCAACAGTGATGTCAGCAAGCAGGTAAGGAGCCAATCACATTGAAGTATTCACACACACAGCAAACCAGGAAGTTCAAAGCACAGAGTCCCTTCACTTTTAAATGTTCAGATAACCTAATAAATGACTATATTTGGATTAAGATAGAGAAGCTAAAATAATGATAATCAAACCTTTAATTTTTTCTTGTTTTTAAGATCATGTGGATTTTTTTTATCATAATGGAGAAATCTTACATTTCACAAATATAAAATTAGCTTTCAGGGTCAGTGAATATGTTTAGCAGTAATTATGATTTTAGTCCACTGTTAATTCAACCCAGTACATCTCATTCAATAATGTGTAGCTTTTTCCAAGGGTTTTTACAGCAACACTAGCAGGATAGAAGTGGACGTTCTGTTGAATCATAATTGCAATGGAGATTGCAGTCTGTGGGAACTTCAACAGCACACCCTATGGAGGAACGTCTGCTTTAGAGAGAGAGATACAGCACTGAAACAGGCCCTTCAGCCCACCAAGTCTGTGCCGACCAACAACCACCCATTTTTATACTAATCCTACATTAACCCCATATTCCCTACCTCATCCCCAACTTCCCTCAATTTTCCTACCACCTACCTACACTAGGAGCAATTTACAATGGCCAATTTACCTATCAACCTACAAGTCTTTGGCAGGAAACCGGAGCACCCGGCAGAAACCTAGACAGTCACAGGGAGAACTTGCAAACCCCGCACAGGCAGTACCCAGAACCGAACCCAGGTCGCAAGAGCTGCGAGGCTGCAGTGCGAACCACTGCACCACCCATATCAGGTGCATGTGCAAGCTCCTGAAGCCGGTTTGTGTTTCAGTGGTGTAATGGCACGAACACTGATAGTTCTCCATCATTACCACAGCAAAATGTGGGCCATTGTACCTGACTACACTGTATAGGAATAATTTGAAACCCAGTTCACATGAATTCAATTCAGTGTGCTCCTTTTCAATTTCATGGGATGTGGGTGTTGTTGGCAAGGACAGCATTTGATGCCCATTCTGAAATGCCCTTGACAACTGAGTGGCTTGCTGGACCATTTCAGAGGGCAGAAACAAGTCCACCACATTGCAGTGGGTCTGGAGTCACACGTAAGCCAGAGCCAGGAAGGACAAAAAATTTCCTTCCCTAAAGGGCGTTAGTGAACCAGATGGGTTTTTCCTGACAATCAATGATAGCTTCATGGCACCATTACTGAGAATAGCTTTCAATGCCAGCTGCTGTGGTGGGACTTGAACCCATGTCCCCAGAGCATTAGCCTAGGCCTTTGGATTACAAGTTCAATGACATTATCACTACACCATCATCTCCCCAGTAATAATTCTGTGGATTGTGCATGTTGGAACACAAACCAAGAATAGGACCTCGCTTAGCTATGTTGCCAATGTTTAGTATCATCAATAATATGGGCCAATGAAGCCCAATACATTACCCAGAGGGGTGGGAAGGGGCTTTTTTTTGTACCCCATTTCACCTTCTCTTCTCTTTGGACTCCTTGTCTCGAGAGACAATGGGTAAGTGCTTGGAGGTGGTCAGTGGTTTGTGAAGCAGCACCTGGAGTGGCTATAAAGGCCAATTCTAGAGTGACAGACTCTTCCATAGGCGTTACGGATAAAATTGGTGGTCGGGGCTGTTACCATCCATGAGTCTCCAAACAGTACCGGGCCTGGATGACCATTTCTCACAGACAGCGTGTGTCACTCGTTTACTCACAGAAGCACAGAATTGTTACAGCACAGATGGAGGCCATTCAGCCCATCAATTCTGCCCCAGCTCTCCAAAAATTCAATTTACCTAATGCCACTCCCCCACCTTCTCCCCGTAGCCCTGCACATTCTTCCTTTTCAGATAACAATCCAATTCCATCTTGAATGCCTCGATTGAACCTGCCTTTACCACACTCCCAGGTCGTACATTCCAGATCCTAACCACTCACTGTGTGAAAAGGTTTTTCTTCATGTCACCATTGCTTCTTTTTCCAATTACCTTAAATCTCTGCCCTCTTGTTCTCGATCCCTCCACCAATGGGAATAATTTTTCCCTATCTAACCTGTCCAGACCCCACATGATTTTGAATGCCTCTATTAAATCTCCTCACAACCTTCACTTCTCCAAAGAAAAGAGTCCCAACTTCTCCAATCAATCCTCATCCCTGGAACCAAACTCGTGAACCTTTTTTCCACTCTCTCTAATACCGTCACATGTTTTCTAAATTGTGACACCCAGAACTGGACACAATATTCTAATTGAGGCCAAACCAGCGTTCTATACAAGTTTAACATAACAACAAGGGAATCATCCAATCCAGCCCAATTTCATTCTCACCTGCAACAGAAGCGGTGGTGGGAGACCTTGGATGGCAAAGTCAATGGAATGGAAAATCAAGCGGAGTGTATAATCAGAACCCCTAGTTTCCCGCACATGCCACAAACAAGCATTGCCCGATATTTTCCAGTGGTGGTCTTTGAATGGTGATTAGCCCAGGTAAACTCAAGTAAATGGCATCATCTCTACAGCTGCCCACCTACTGTCATCCCCCAACACCCCTCCCTAACTGATGTCAGCTAGCTCGCACAGACCAGGGCTAGAATTTTACAGGTGCTTTAGGGACTGGCTCGGAGACAGGAAGGCTGGCAAATTGGCTTGGGAAGGCATGGGTGATGTGCCCAATGCCTTCCCGCTGCCATGCCATTTTGCCAGCGACGGGAAGGTGGAAAACGGTCTGCCCGCCTTGACCCCAACTTAGCCACTTAAGTGTCCAATTAAGGGCTTCTTCCCACCTCCACTGACATTTTACCAGCAGTGGGAGGGCCCTCCGCTGCGTGGGGATACCTCCATGGTCCCAGCAGGTTCCAGGGGTGGTGAGGCGTTCCTTTTTGGGCACTCCTTAAGGGGATCCCCCAGCAGCAATGGCTGCTCATATGGCATTGACGTGCCTGCCCTCAGTGACACCGCACCACCCCCCGCCCCCCTCACCGGGTCCTGCCTGACTGGCCGCTGAGTCCCCAGATCCCACTTACCTTACTTTGAGGACGCACACCCATCGATGCGACCTCGTCCTCCAGGTGCAGTCCCAGCAGTGGCCATGGTTCTGGTGGCGCTGCTGAGGCTGCTGAGCTGCCAGCCCTCTGATTGGGCGGGCATCTCTTGGGGTCAGGCTGCCATCCTTAATTGGATGACAACCCCAGGGTCAGTCACATAATTTGCTGCTGTCCATAAAATGCTGCACTGAGTCCCACTGCCCACCGCAGCAGGGTCACCCCTTGCTTTCAGCCCCAGTGGCGGGACCCCTGACACCTCTGAAAAATTCCGGTCCCGGAATCAAACACGAGACCATTCAAGTACCACACGTATTTACCAACTCTGCCATCAGAGGGAGCCCCAGTTCCCAGTTTCCAGTGCACAAATAACCTGGAGAGATATCGGGACAGAGAAGATGCAGGCAAAGAGCATTATGCGTCGGCTGAAGAAGAATGCACCAAAAGATAAAGCGTGAGTCTGGGATTAAAAAATAAATAAATGCACAGACAGCGAATAAGACCTGAAACAAATAGCTAAACAGAAACAAAAGGGAAAGATTAAATATACAGGGCACAGAATATACTCTGGGTGGGGGACTTCACCAAGAGTGGCTCGGTAACACCACTACTGACCAGGCTGGTTAAGTCCTGAAGGGTGTAGCAGGGCGGCACAGTGGCGCAGTGGTTAGCACTGCAGCCTCACAGCTCCAGCGACCCGGGTTCAATTCTGGGTACTGCCTGTGTGGAGTTTGCAAGTTCTCCCTGTGTCTGCGTGGGTTTCCTCCCACAGCCAAAAGACTTGCAGGTTGATAGGTAAATTGGCCATTATAAATTGCCCCTAGTATAGGTAGGTGGTAGGGGAATATAGGAACAGGTGGGGATGTGGTAGGAATATGGGATTAGTGTAGGATTAATATAAATGGGTGGTTCATGGTTGGCACAGACTCGGTGGGCCGAAGGGCCTGTTTCAGTGCTGTATCTCTAAATCAAAATCAAAAAATAGACTGTGTGTGGCAGGTGGCGCGGGAAGCAATAAGAGGGAAAATCCTGCTTGACCTTGCCCTCACCGATCTACATCTCACCGATACATCTGTCCATGAAAGTATTGGTACGACTGACCATTGCACAGTCCTTGTAAAGACCAAGATCCGACTTCACATGAAGGATACCATCCATCATGTTGTGTGGCACTACCACTGTGCTAAATGGAATTGGTTCAGAACAGATCTAGCAGCTCAAAACTGGGCGTCCCTGAGGCACTGTGGGCCATCAGCAGTAGCAGAATTGAATTCAACGACAATCTGTAACTTCATGGCCCAGCATATCCCTCACTCTACCATTACCGTCAAACGAGGGGATCGACCCTGGTTCAATGAGGAGTGCAGGAGAGCAAGCCAGGAGCAGCACCAGGCATACCTCAAAATAAGGTGCCAACTTGGTGGAGCTACAGCATAGGATTACATGCATGCCAAACAGCAGAAGCAGCATGTGATAGACAGAGCTAAGTGACCCCACAACAGTGGATCAGATCAAAGCTCTGCAGTCCTGCCACATCCAGTCGTGAATGGTGGTGTACAATTAAACAACTAACCGGAGGAGGAGGCTCCGCAAAAATCCCTATCCTCCATGGTGAGGGAGCCAAGTACGTAAGTGCAAAAGATATGGCAGAAGCATTTACAACCATCTTCAGCCAGAAGTGCCAAGTGGATGATCCATCTCGACCTCCTCCTGAAGTCCTCAACATCACAGATGCCAGACTTCAGCCAATTGCGTGATATCAAGAAATGACCGAAGGCACTGGATACTGCAAAGGCTATGGGCCCTTACAACATCCCAGCAGTAGTACTGAAGACTTGAGCTCCAGAACTGGCTGCGACCCAAGCCGCCTGTTCCAGTACAACTACAACACTGGCATCTACCTGACAATGTGGAAAATTGCCCAGGTATGTCCTGTCCACAAAAAGCAGGACAGATGCAACCCAACCAATTACTGCCTCATCAGTCTACTCTCGAACATCAGCAAAGTGATGGAAGGTGTCGTTGACAGTGCTATCAAGTGGCACGTAACAGAAATAACCTGCTCACTGACACTCAGTTTGGGTTCCACCAGGGCCATTCAGCTCCAGAAGTCATTATAGCCTGGGTCCAAACATGGACAAAAGAGCTGAACTCCAGAGGTGAGGTGAGAGTGACTGCCCTTGATATCAAGGCAGCATTTGACCAAATGTAATATCAAGGAGTCTGAGCAAAATTGAAATCAATAGGAATCAGGGGGAGAACTGTCCAATGATTGGTGTCTACCTAGCACAAAGGAAGATGGTTATGGTTGTTGGAGGCCAATCATCTCAGTCCCAGGACATTACTGCAGGAGTTCCTCAGGATAGTGTAATTGGCCCAACCATCTTCAGCTGCTTCTTCAATGACCTTCCCTCCATAATGTCAGATGTGGGGATGTTCACTGATGATTGCACAGTGTTCAGTACCATTCATGACTCCTCAGATACTGAAGCAGTTTGTGTCCACATGCAGCAAGACCTGGACAACGTTCAGGCTTGGGCTGGTAAGTGGCAAGTAACATTCGTACCACACAAATGCCAGGCAATGACCAACTCCAACAAAAGAGAATCTAACCATCTCTCTTCGACATTCAACTGCATTACTGTCACTGAATCCCCCTCCATCAACATCCTGGAGCCTTTTCATTGACCAGAAACTTAACTGGACCAGTCATATAAATGCTGCAAATTCAGTGGTGAGTAACTCACCTCCTGACTCCCCAAAGTCTGTCCACCAACTACAAGGAACAAGTCAGGAGTGTGAAGGAATACCCTCCACTCTGGGTGAGTGCAGCTCCAATAACAGTCAAGAAGCTCGACACATCCAGGACAAAGCAGCCTGCTTGATCAGCACCCCTTTCACAAACATTCACTCCTCCACCAATGGCGCACAGTGGCAGCAGCGTGTACCAAATTCAAGACACATTGCAGCAACTCGCCAAGCCTCCTTCGAAAACACCTTCCAAACTCGCAACCTCTGCCACCTAGAAGGACAAGGTCAGCAGAAGCCTGGGAACAGCACCACCTGCATGTTCCTCTCCACTCCACACATCATCCTAACTTGGAACTCTATCGCCATTCCTTCACTGTCACTGAGTCAAATCCTGGAACTCCCTTCCTAACAGCACTGTGGGTGTTCCTGCATCACATGGGCTCAATACCACCTTCTCAAGGGCAATTAGGGATGGGCAATGAATGCTAACATTGCCAGCGATGCTCATATCCCATGAAAGAATAAAAAAAATACACACACTGAAAAGCTTACAGGTGTGAACAGCTAAATTCCAGAAATTAATTTTGGTGACAATCTGTGGCAACATAATCCAAACAATCCAAACCTCAGCTCGCTCCTCCTCACCTTCACTTCGCACAACCATGTTCAAACATCAGGATCTAAAAATAATTGCCTGTGGACTTGATTGGTTATTTCTGCTCCGAAGTTACTGGATTTTAT
The DNA here is from genome assembly GCF_036365525.1 of Heterodontus francisci. Classification (NCBI taxonomy): domain Eukaryota; kingdom Metazoa; phylum Chordata; class Chondrichthyes; order Heterodontiformes; family Heterodontidae; genus Heterodontus; species Heterodontus francisci. Next base: position 22,740,408 of record NC_090372.1, read on the forward strand.
ATAAACACTTTGGAAAGTGGTCATATAGAAAATTCAACTTCATAAAAGCCCAAACCATTTAAGACAAGCAGTACTTTCAGTTACTTTCTTGGTATGTGGAACTATTTTCACTATGTGTGTCTCAATACAAAAATTCTTATACTACACATAATGACCGGAATAATTTGTCTCTGATTATTAGCCCAGGCTTGTGGATTACTGGCCCAGAAATTTAACTACACGAGCGCAACCTTGAAAGTGGAAAGGCAGTCAGGCAGGTTTCTTGATAATCCCTGCTAGAAAGTCTAACTGCAGAATTCAAGTAAGAATGAAACTAAGCTCCATTGCCCCATCTTCCATGGGCCAATAACCCGCTAACACAATGGCAAAAGCACACATACCCTTTGGTCAGGGATTGTAATCCATACGACTAGGCAACGACGAGCTGCTTCACCTTGCCCATAACAGTAGAATCAGAGGACACAATAATTGAAAATAATCTGCAGAAGCATGATTTCAGTTAGCGAGTGGTTAATCTATCAACAGGCTCCCAAGGGAGATGATGGAGGCAGATCGTGTTGATTCATTAAATGCAAATTAGATAGATTTCTTTCAGGAAGTAACAATTTGGGATTCAGTAATGAGTAACTTAAGACCAGGCAATGTGGTAAGTGTCAGATGTTTGGGAGGAACAGGTGACTTTGGGCCTATGGTTTCCTACCACTGGGGTTCGTCTCACCTTATGTCTTGGTCTGTTGTAGACTCACTTATAGAGATTGATCACCATGATTAGTCTACAACTCCAATATTGCCATATCATGTGACTACCAGGATGGCAGGAAGCAAACTAGATGGACCTTGGTCTTTTCTCATCTAGCTTTCCCTAAGTTTCATATAATTAATTCCATCAGAGAGGAGGAGAGACATTGAAAAGATTGCAACTGACTGATCAATGAGGCAACATGAAAATGGTGAATAGGTTCATTCAAAGGATAAACTGAATTCGGCAATCATCAATTCAGAATGAAAAATCAGACAGCACTGGCACTTTAACATAAAGGGATCAGTTACAACTTGACATTGTTAGCAAAGAATGGACAGTCACTTCCTCAATCCTGGCAGGTTTTCACTGATATCTCACCTGCAGTGCAGTCAAAGCTTTGAAGAGGGTCAGGGCAGGAGGACATCTGCGAGCATCCACTAATATAGTCAGTCCAAGCTCACGCACTTCCTTCCTGCAATAAACAGACTACACAATTAATATAAGTTAAATTCAGTTTAAATTCAGTCAATGTCAGCTTTCAATCTGTGCTCTTATTTAATTTTCCTTAAATCTTCAGTTGAAGTACTCATATCAAGGCTTTTGTGTCACATATGATGGCTGCCATTTAGTTTCTGTGCCCCACCCGTGGCCTGACAGTTACCAAGTTACCACTGCACCACCCTCACCCCCAAACATTGAGATATAATTAATAACTCACCCGCTTCAGAGAGTGAATTTGTCTGGATTTTTTTGGGGAGAAGTTTCTTTCCCAGGGTAGGATTTCAGGTTGCAATGCTTACTGTAAGTAAAGTTATAATTACCATCCACAGGCCGAAAACAGGTGCTAGAGATTCTGGAGCCCATTTTACACCTCGCTTGAATCTCTTTTCCGTTGACTTCAACTGGGCAGGGTGTAAAATTGGCAGTTGATTCGCTGTTACCCGTTTCCCACCTGGGGATAGAAGTTAAAATTACCCCCTGTGTTTCCAGGTGGATTGCCAACAATTGGCTTTAATCCTGTTGTGAAAGATTGGCTATAGACTCCCATCAAACTGCACGGAAGTAGGGAACGAATAGGGTACTTGACTGGGAAGGGCGTATGTGTAGAGATTAGTTGAAGATGTGACAGCCAAATCATCTGTTGAAACTTTAATCTAGGTCAAGGCATGAAGAATGGTCTCTTGGACATTGGTGGAAGTGTCATTGAACCATGGAAATGGGACAGTGTACATCACTGGCTTTGGGAGAAGAAGGGAGATTGTGTGAATTTTTCAACCTTAGTCAATAAAGATTCAGTTACACTTTATTTTCGTCATGGAAATGGGAAATAGGAGCTGGGTTTGCTTTCAGGTCAGAAACCTGCCTTTGGGCAGAAACTGATTAAAGTTAAGATCTTCAAGTGATAAGGCCTTAATGGGCATGGACGGCCAATCAGAGGCCTTCCAGCTTCAAAGGAATGCCCGGCTACAACACAAGGTAAATAACTTGGAGGGTACTTCAACAAGAAGGTGCCCTCTCAGCGACTTTTTAAAAACTTTAATAAAAAAATACAAAAAGCAGCCAGGCCCCCATTGTAGTGGGGGGGGGGGGTGTGGGGGGTGGCGGGGGGAGCCCCTCTACATGGTGGTCATTGGCTGTACCCCAACCCAGGCAGGCAATGAGGACCTGTAGGCAGGCAGCAAGGGTCTGTATGCCTTCTGGGAGTACTGGCACCCAAGTCTGCTGCTGGGTGCCCACCTCCAGGGAGTTGATCTTCCCCCCCCCCCCCCCCCCCCCACCCCACCGTCATGTCAGGAAACTGGAGGCAGACTGCAAGATCCCAGCCTCCTAAATTCACCTCCAACAAGACTCTTAATGAGCCTAATTGCCTGCCCAAATCGTGGGGGCGGGCGGCCTTCCTGGGACCCGAGCTCATCTCCTCCAAAATGTCTGGCACTGGGAACAGACAAGCCACCTGGCACTAGTATTTCCTGGCACCACCACCCCCCCCCACCCCACCCCGCCCCAACTCCATTCCTGGTTTAGGCCCTGAAAATATAGCCCATGGATATGTTACAGCACAAAGGAGGACATTTGACCCAATGTGTCTATGCTGGCTCTTTGAAAGAGCTATTAAATTAGTCCCACTCCCTTGGCTCTTGCCCCATAGCCCTATAAATGTTTTCCTTTTTAATATTTATCTAATTCCCTTTCGAAAATTCCTATTGACTCTGCTTCCAGTTCAGCAACAAATACCTCAGCATGGTAGCCCCTGCTTACCTACTAAAACTCTGTTTCTGTAAAAAATTTGATGGGTGTGTGTCAAGAATCAGTTTGATTCGCACTAGGCAGTAGGAACTAGAGGAGGGTTTTGTTCCTCCAACACGCTGCCCTGACGTACCAACATCTCTGTCAAGCAGTAATAGCATAGCAGTTCCTTCAGCTGAAGATAGTGATGAGAAGCAGCAAAGCTTCCAACAAAATTTTACACTTTACATATCTGAGTGAGACTATTGGCATGTTTCAGTGTAAGGAAAGATGACTAACAAAGCTAGTGCCTGTGGCAAAATCTTCAAAAACGGAAGGACCTTGTTGTTTATTCTCTGCTTCTTGTAAAGGTCAGAACTGTGATGACAACACATGGAAACCAAACAACAGCTACTGCAGAACTTCCTGCACATTTCCAACCAAGCTCTCCTGTGCTTTGATACACAGGGGTTTTTTTCTCTCTATGATTCAGGCTCATGATCTGCTGTTGTTAAATAGGCTATAAAATTGATTGATATCATCATGTTATCACCTTCCAATACATTAACACCAGCCAGTCCAGCAATATCATCCATCAATCTTTCAAAAGCTGCAAAATCAAATTCCTTTCTCATTACATTTTGGGATCATATTTTGCAATTTTATCTGTTTATTATGAGGCTTTAGTTTATGATAACTGAAGGTGTCAAATTCTATTTTTCTTACATGGGATTACAGGATTTATTATTATATTTGTTCTTGGGATGTGTGTGATGATGTCAAGGCTGCATTTATTGGCCATCCCTCATTGCCCTGGGACATTAAACCTCTGATTTTAACTAGGAACATGGGGAGAGGAGGGGCCAAATGCCAAACACCCACTCTGGCCTGTCTAACATACTGCTGGATTCAAGGAATAATAGTGTATGTAATGTCTTGGGTAAATTATGTCAATTCAGTTCATGATTATGTTTTCTTTAAAGGCCCAATATTAGTATTTTATTTCCCTTTCCTTTTCTCATGAAGGCCCACCTGCTGAGAGCTTGAGTCAGGTTCCCCCCCAGTTTTTTTTCTCTAAGCAGCCATACTTTGTGTCAATCTCAGAAAGTCACAAAGTACTTCACAACCAATGAGGTACTTTTTGAAGTGTAGTCACTATTGTAATGCATGGAAATACAGCAGCCGATTTGCAAACAACATGGTTCCACAAACAGCAATAAGATAAATGGCCAATTAATCTATTGTTTTAGCCATGTTTGTTGGAAGGTAAATATTAGCCAGGGCACCAGGAGAACTCCCTTGCTCTTCTTTGAATAGTGCACTGAGATCCTTAATATCCACTTGAAAAGGCAAATGGGGCCTCAGGTTTAATGTCTTATCCAAAAGATGACATCTCTGACAGTGCATCACTCCTTCAGTAGAGTATTGAAGTGTCAGCCTGGATTACATGCACAAGTTATGTTGACCAAAAATGAATCGAAGGAATTGAAAAGAACTCTTCGTGCTGCATATACTTGCCCTCATAGTCTGCACTAAAATATCTGACTAACTACATACATCCTTAACTGACTGTGCCAAGTTTTGCAGGAAAATCTTACTCTATGTCAGAAAGTGTTTGCAAGGACTTTAAAAAAACACACACACAAACACGTTGTTGTTTGTGAGCTTTTGCTGAGGGAACGGAATCAATGATATCCATCTCAGTGTGGTGAATGGAAATACATTTGTTCTTTCTTCTTTCTTGCTGTTCTCAGGTTGTACTTTGTTTTGCGTGAGTACACAAATGCCTTAGCTCTTGATCCCCAATTTGCTGAGATTATTTCCCAGGCAAGGGAATCTCTAAATGGATGAAATACTAGGTACAAAGAATACCTGTAAAGTAATTCTGCAATACATTTTTCTTTTCAAATTTATAATGCTCATGTCCACACCATTACCCTTGAAAAGGTAGTAATGGGCCTTCTTCTCGAACCACTGCAGTCTTTGTGGTGATGATGCTCCCCAGTGCTGTTAGACAGGGAGTTTCAGAATTTTGATTCAAAACAATCAATGGTCTACCATGTACGTCCAAGTCGGTGAGTGGCTTGGAGGGGAACTTGGAGATGATGGTGTTCCTGTGCACCTGCTGCCCTTGTCCTTCAGGTGGTGGAGATAGCTGTGTTCTGAAGTACAGGTCATCAGCCTTCAAGCTGACTAGTTTATTTATTATTGCCTTCAACTTATGGAAGCCAAAGTTGGGTTTGTTGAAGGTAGATTGGCCTTTGTGCAGACCCCACAGCAAAAAGACTCAAATAACTTTGATGCTTCCCAATAGTCAAGGATGGTCTAGTCAAAGATTTACTGTGCGATACACTATTACTTATTTTTCCCCCTGATCTTCGCACATTTTGTTTTTGTTTCATTTGCTACTTCTGTTTTCTAAAGCTGTGAAATAAATCCAAGTCACAGATGTTTCCTATATGGCCACTTTGGAACAAGCCAATTAACGTCATTGGTTGATTGAGCCAGCACACCTGTATTCCTTCTGCACTGAATATCTAAACATTCCATTATTATTGTGGCTGCTGTTGTTAGGGGCTCTTTCTGGAGCAAATTTTGAACTTTTGTCACCTCACGTTTCCGAAAACAAAACAAGTAACCTCTGGTGCACAGAGGTTCCTGTCAGATTCTGGTTCATCCATGCTGAGGTGAGAAAGGGAAACAATTGGAGAAGCTTTCTCCCTTGTCCCAAATATTCCCAAGTTAGGCTGGCTCCTGAGAACCCTTATCCAGCTAGCTTCCTGTGCCAGCTGCTGACAAGACAGTCTTATCCTGAAGCCTACAGAATTACTCTGCCAACACAAATCAAATATGCCAACAGACTCTGTGTATCAGTGATTCCTTAGTGATGCACTCCCTTTGAATTGTGATTCCTGCTAGAAGCTTCCGCATGTGGAATTGTCCTGTTTATCCTTCCAAATGTAGAGCCCAGCATTTAACCAGCGTACTATTCTGGAGGGAAAAAGTACTAGCTTGTGCCAATGGCTTTGTTGGTAAAGATAACATGTGGCTAAATCATATAGACAAAAAGGTCCAGGGTCAATTTCCAATCTATGCTGAATTATCTGATCTCATCCAAGGTGGTGGTAAGGGCAATGCAATTGGCCCCAAGGCCTATGGACAATCAGAGGGCACAATATGTCTGGACTCACAAGGCAGATCATTATCCAATGACCCCTGTTGGAAAGTGCTTGTGTATGGACATATGGTAATGGCAGGAACAGGTGATGACCTCCTTAGTTGAATAACCCATCAATATTTACTGTCTTGGTTTACATATGATGAATGGGCATTTGAGTATGGTAGCATCAGACCTAATCCGAATACTATTCAATGCCTTCAGGAGAGGAGGAACAAAGAAATGGGTAAAATAAGGAGTCTCAAAACGGGGTGGTCCAATAGGTTAGCTTTACCATGGGCCCGATATTTGGTTCAAGTCCCTAGATGTAGACTCCGTAGGCCCATGCATTAATTCACCTCTGGAACCACGCCTAATTTGGGAAATACAAATATCACAAGAGTAAAGAAGGGACGCTTTACTATAGCATATTAAAGGGAGATTTACTCTGCATCTCATGGTGCCAGACTTGACCTGGGAATATTGAAGCTGACATGGAGTGCCTGAAATGCAAAAGCTCCCTCAGCTGAATGAAAATGATCACCAAAATTCTTAAGGAAATTTGAACAGAGTGGACATAACCATTTAATAGTTAGACTGATACACTGCACAGGCAGGGCAGAATCTCACCAAAAAAACATCAAGTCAAACGAGTATTCGAAGGCACCTATAGTTTCCATACCTTGGAATGGTGTAGTAGTACAGCAGTAGATGGGTCAGCTCTGTGCAGGGGCAGCTTTGGTTCATCCATATTATGTTATGTGTGCAGATCTGGATCACAGCTCGACCAGCTTTATCTCTGTTCCCTGTGGGGTAGATTGCAAATAACTATGAAGTCATTCTTTGGGAAAAAGTATTCAATTTCTGACAGAAATGTGTACATCAAGGGCAGAATTTAATTCCCCCCTCAGGAATGGACTGGAAGGCAAGTGAGCCATAGGATCAGCGGTGAGGGGGAAGGCAGGGGGGCGGAATGTCCATGCCTTCCTGACTCCCCCTGCCAATTAGGTGAGTAGCAGGGAAGGTTGAGAGTGGTCTTCCTGCCTGGAGGCCAATTGAGGCCATTAAGTGGCCAATTAATGGCCACTTCAGGGCCTCATCCACTGCTGCTGGCATTAAACCAGCGATGGGGGAGCCCTCTGCTACATGAGGAGACTGCCCAGTAAAACCAGGCAGCCTCACTGTGGGCTGGTGGTGGGTTGGGGGAGGTCCTCTTGCTTGGGTAATCTGTGGCCCATGGAGGGCCCTGGTGGCAAAGGCTGCCCCTGCACCAACACCACCACCTACCCGCCCCTGCCCTCAACAACCTATCCCCCACCCACACCCCTCACCGCGGCCTGCCTTACTGGCCCCGGTAAGCCCACCCCACTTATCTGCACTCCAGGGCTCCATGGCTGCTCCTAGTCCCGGCCCTACTGCAGTACCAGCAGTGGCCACTGATCCCGGAGCATTGCTAGGACTGCTCAGCTGCCAGCCCTCTGATTGGTCAGCAGCTTTTGGAGGCGGGATCTCTATCCTTAAAGGGATGGGGACTTTGACGCCAGGCAGTTAACTGCCTGAGCACCATAAAATGCAGCCAGGGATCCCCAAAATGCCGAGGCAGAGTTCCCCTCACCTTTCTGGCCTGTTGTCAGGACCCCACTGCCTGCATAAAATCCAGCCTTTAGGCTTGTATTTAGAGCATAGAAAATATTCTAGGGTGCTCTACAGAGAGGTGAGAAAAATAAATAGGCAAAGATAAGGGCATGGATGATGAGCCATGCATGGAGAGAGTAGGAAAGGTGACTTAATTGTTAAAGAAGTAGCCCCCCCAAAAAATTAAAGAAATTTATAACGCCCCTTTCCCACCCCATCAATAACAATTACAGTAACTATTTGCCCTTCTCCCCACCCCAGAATACTTTCCTTTTACATCTGACCATTAAGGGTCAGTTTTGTTTTGTATGACACATTGGTTTCGGGACTGTATTTATCCTGCACGATCAGCGTTATACCTTTCACAAAATGTCTTACTTGGCTTCTACTGATATGTTGTTGAACAACCTCCACTATCTATTTACTTTAATTGTTCTCCCCTTTCATTGAATTTAGCCCTTTTAAAGCTAGATACCTTGCTCCTGGTTCTGTATTCTTCCGACGTCGCAAATCAGGTTAAACATTATCATTCTGTGGTTACTGTGGCTCAGGAGTGTTAAAACTTCCATTTCCCGTACATTGTCCGAATTATTGATGAATACCAGGTCAAGATCATCATCGCCTCTAAGGACACACTCAGTCAAGATGCACTGTGACTACCAACTCCAACTCTAAACCACTTGAGCAGAGCAGGTGATATGCCATGACTGCAACATGTGGGAGTTTGTGGACAGCATTGCGATCCCGGACAACCATATCTGCAGTAAGCGTCTGCAGCTCGGGCAACTTCGGCTTGAGTTCTTGTGCTGAGTCCAAGCTGCAGACATTGCGGGGCATCAGGGAGGGGGGGGGGCGGGTTACTTGGGCATTTTGTTCCTGCAGGCAATCACACTCCTTAGGTTAAGTAGAACTTTAGAGATGACTAATGGTCAGGGGCAGGAGGGTGTGACTGCGAGTTAGGCAGGTATGGGGATACAGGATGTAGTGAATGGAGGAGCCTCAGCCCATGACTTTCACCAACAGGCACAAGGTGCTTGCTACCTGTGTGGATGAAAACAAGGACTGCAGGGTGTTTGGGGAAACTGACCATAGCACCCATGGTGCAGGAGCCTATCCAAGTGAGTGGAGTGAAAAGGAATGTGGTAGTGACAGGGGACAGTACAGTCATGGGGACAGATACTGTTATCTGCAGATGTGAACAAGAGTTCCAAAGTTTGTGCTGTCTGCCTGATGCCAAGGTTAAAGACATCTTGTTGCGGCTGGAGACAAACTTGGAGTGGGAGGGGGAAGATCCAGTTGTTATAGGTAGAACTAGGAATGAGAGAGTTTGAAGTGTTAGGGTCCAAATTAAAATGCAGAACCGTAGTGGTTAAAAAAATTAAAGGTTGTTTATCTGCATGCAAGAAGAATTTGTAACAAGATAAATGAACTAGCAGCTCAAATGGAGATAATGGGTTTGATATAATCAGAAACATAGGGCTGGAGGGGGCAGGCTGACCGTCACTAGCAAGGCATCACCTGCCTGTGCGCAGGTGCTGGCGCAATTTTTAAAGGGCAGTCAGCCCTGCTGGCACATTTTAATTGTTAAAGAAGTAGCACCCCCCCAAAAAAAATTAAATAAAGAAATTTATAACTCCCCTTGCCCACCCCATCAATAACAATTACAGTAACTATTTGCCCTTCTCCCCACCCCAGAATACTTTTCCTTTTACATCTGACCTTTCCCCCCCCCAAACTGCACAAAGTTTAAAGGTCAACCCTTCCCACCATCCCCTACACCCATTACATTTATTTGACCCCATTCCCCTGCACCCCCCAGCACTGAAAACCTTACCTCCTCCATCCTCCCCACCAGTGTGGCGCCTCATTTCCCCGGACAGGGATTTGAAGGCACGGGAGTGCCGGCCACCGCACCGAAGATCATGGCGGGCCCAGGTAAGTCTATTTATTTTATTGATTTGAATATTTTAATTGAGGTCCTGTCACCCAGTGGTGGGGTGGGGTGGGGGGTGGCTGGGTGGCGCCACGGAGCTTTGCCACCGCCGGGGGGATTGGGCCGGATTCTCATGGCATCGAGGTCCATGGCGGGCCTCATCCGGAGCCATCTTCAGGCACCCCCCCACATCCCCACCATGGAACCCACGCCTGGGAGCCCATAGTTACAAGGTGACCAAGGTTGGTAAATAAATATTCCAGGGTGCAAACATTTTGAAAAGTGAGACAGAATGGAAAAGGAGGAATAGCCCTGATAATAAAGGGTGAATAAGGACAGTGGTAAGATAAGATCTTGGCTCAGAAGATCAGGAAGCAGAATCAGTATGGGTGGAGATAAGGAATGACAAGGGTCAGAAAATGCTGGTGGGAGTAGCTTATAGGCCTCCTAACAATAGTTATACCAGTGGACAGAGCAATAAGCAAGAAATAATTGGAGCTTGTAACAAAGGCAATGTAAAAATTATGGGGAATGTAATCATCATATAGACTGGACAAATCAAATTGGCAAAGGTATTCTGGAAGATCAGTTTGTAGAATATTTTCACAACAGATTTCTAGAACAGTATCTTGTGGAAACAACTAGGGACAAAGCTATTTTAGACCAAGTATTGTGTTTTGAGGCAAAGTTAATTTGTAATCGCATAGTATTTATTTATTTTATTTATTTAGAGATACAGCTTGGCCATGTGAGCCGCATGGAAGATGGCAGGATCCCCAAAGACACATTGTACAGCGAGCTCGCCACTGGTATCAGACCCACCGGCCGTCCATGTCTCCGTTATAAAGACGTCTGCAAACGCGACATGAAATCGTGTGACATTGATCACAAGTCGTGGGAGTCAGTTGCCAGCATTCGCCAGAGCTGGCGGGCAGCCATAAAGACAGGGCTAAATTGTGGCGAGTCGAAGAGACTTAGTAGTTGGCAGGAAAAAAGACAGAGGCGCAAGGGGAGAGCCAACTGTGCAACAGCCCCAACAAACAAATTTCTCTGCAGCACCTGTGGAAGAGCCTGTCACTCCAGAATTGGCCTTTACAGCCACTCCAGGCGCTGCTTCACAAACTACTGACCACCTCCAGGCGCGTATCCATTGTCTCTCGAGATAAGGAGGCCCAAAAGAAAAAAGAACAGTAATCCCATATTCCCTACCACCTACACTAGGGGCAATTTACAATGGCCAATTTACCTATCACCTGCAAGTCTTTGGCTGTGGGAGGAAACCGGAGCACCCGGCAAAAACCCACGCGGTCACAGGGAGAACTTGCAAACTCCATACAGGCAGTACCCAGAATCGAGTAATAAAGATCCTCTGGGAAAAAGTGATCATAATACAATTGAATTCTATATTAAGTTTGAAAGCAGCATGCTCATGTCCAAAACAAGAATCTTAAATCTAAACAAAGCAAATTAAATCGATATGAGAGGACAGCTGGCTAAGGTTGACTGTTATTTAGAATAGAAGGTATGGAAGTAAATAAATAGTGGGAAACATTTGAAGAAATAATTAAAAATGTTCAACAAAAATGCATTCCATTAAAAAGCAAAAACTCCGCTAGAAAGATCCATCTGTGCCCTAATAGGGAAGTTAAGGATAGTATTAAACTAAAAGAAGAGGCTTATAGTGTTGCAAAGAATAGTAATAAGCCTGAGGATTAGCAAAAGGCCATCAAAACTTTGATAAAAAAGGAAAAAAATAGGATATCAGAGTAAACTAGCCAGGAATACAAAAACTGATTGTACGAGCTTTAGCAAGTATATAAAAAAAGGAGAGCAGCTGAAGTAAATGTTGGTGCCTTAGAGGCAGAGACAGGAAAAGTTGTCATGGGGAATGAGGAAATGCAGAGATTTTGACTAAATATTTTGTGTCTGTCTTTGCAGTAGAAGACACAAATTATACAGCTGAAATAGAGGGTAACCTAGGTACTAATAAAAGTGGAACTTAAAGTAATTCATATTAGTATTAGAGAAACTTCAGGGCTAAAAGCTGACAAATCCCCAGGATCTGATGGCCTACATCCTAGAGTTCAAAAGAGGTAGTTGCAGAGACAGTGGATGCACTTCTTATAATTTTCCAAAATTCCCTAGATTCTAGAATGGTCCCAGCAGGTTGGAAGTTAGAAAATGTAACGTCACTATTCAAGAAAGGAGGGAGAGAGAAAACAGGGAACTACAGGACAGTCAGCTTGACATCAGTCGTCGAGAAAATGTTGGAATCTATTATTAAAGAAGTCTTAACAATGCACTTTGAAAATCATAGTATGATCGGACGTAGTCAACATGATTTTCTGCAAGGGAAACTGTGTTTGAATAATTTATTAGAGTTTTTTGAGAATGTAATTAGTAGGGTAGATAATAGGAGCCAGTAGATGTAATATACTTGGATTTCCATAAAGTATTTGATAAGGTGCCACACAAAAGGTTACTACAAAAGATGGAGTTGGGGATAATATGTTAGCATGGATAGAGGATTGGTTAATAGTCAGAAGGCATACAGTAGGGATAAACAGGGCATTTTCAAGTAGGGATGAAGAACCGAGAGTTTTGTATCCAAGTTTGCTGACAATACAAAGCTAGGTGGGAATGTAAGCTGTGAGGAGGATACAAAGTCTGCCAAGAGATATAAACAGATTAAGTAAGTGGGCAACAAGGTGGCATATGGAGTATAATTTGGGGAAGTGTGAGGTTATTCACTTTGGTAATAAGGATAGAAAAAGAGGTGAAAATTATAAATCTTAATGTTCAGAGGGACTTGGGTATACTCAGAGAAGGAACATAGAAAGTTAGCATGCAGGTACAGCAAGCAATTAGGAAGGCAAATGCATGCTGGCCTTTATTGCAAGGGGACTGGAGTAGAAGATAAAGGAAGTCTTGCTACAATTGTATAGGGATTTGGTGAAACCACACCTGGAGTACTGTGCGCAGTTTTGGTCTCCATACCTAAGGACGGATATACTGACCTCGGATGTGGTACGGTACAGTGAAGGTTCCCTTGATTGGTTGCTGGGATAAGGGGGTTGTCCTATAATGAGAGGCTGAATAAATTGGGCCGATACGTGCTGAAGTTCAGAAGAATGAGAGGTGATCTCATTGAAACATACAAGATTCTGAAGGGGCATGACAAGGTAAATACAGAGAAGCTGTTTCCCCTGGCTGGGGTATCTAGAAAGGGGGAGGGGGGGGGGTGCACAACCTCAGAATATTTGGCAATTTTTTAGGACTGAGATGAGGAGAAATTTCTTTGCTCAGAGGGTTGTGAATCTTTGAATTTCTCTACCACAGAGGGTTGCGGATGCTTCATTGTTGGGTATATTCAAGGTTGGGGCAGATAGATTTTTGATCTCTTAGGGAATTAAGGGATAAGGGGAACTGATTGGGAAAGTGGAGTTGAGGCAGAAGATCAGCCATGATGGTACTGAGGGGCCATATGGTCTTCTTTTCTTTTGGGCCTCCTTATCTCGAGAGACAATGGATACGCGCCTGGAGGTGGTCAGTGGTTTGTGAAGCAGCGAATATGGTCTACTCCTGCTCCTATTTCATATATTCTTACGTACCACAAGTGATTGCATTCCTCCAGTATCTCACCCAAGTATCCATTCTCTATAAATGATTCAAGAAAGCAAGCTATTCAAGCATGCATCACAGGCAAACCACAATCCTTATTCGTCCGCGGTCCAGACACTCGTTAGTTGCCGGGGGTGGAGGGAAGGAATGAGCAGGGGGTTTTTTTAATGCAAAAGGTTGTTATAGTCTGGAATGCCTGAAAAGTTGGTGGAAACATATTCAATAATATATCTCAAAAGGCAATTGGATAAACAATTAAAAAGGAAAAATTTGCAGGCCAATGAGTCAAGAGCAAGTGAGTGGACAAGTTGGATCGCTCTTTCAAAGAGCCAGCACATGCACGATGGACTGAGTGGCCTCCTGCAGTACTGTATGGCCTGGATTTTATCCTGAGGTGTTCTATGCAGTTGGGAGACTGTTGTGAAGTTGGGAAACATGTCCTGCAGAATTTAACTGCAGTGCTCCTTTAAGTGGGGCTCCTATCCATAGGGAGACTTACTGACAGGCTGGAAACCTTTCGGGGGGGGTGGGTGGGAGGGGGGAGGCCTGCTTCATAAGGTGAACCACACGAGGACCAGGTAGGTGTATTGGTGAATGAGAGAGGTCATGGGGAGTGGGATCCCAAATGCAGTAGAGGGTGGAGGTTCTGATGGTGCTCCGGGGTAACCGGCAATTTGGGAAAGGTCCAATGGTGGTTGGGCGGGGAGTTGATGGTGGTCAGGGGGAGCAAATGGTGATCTGATTGTGGTCAGGTGGGAGAGGGAGGAGGTTGGTATCCAATAAAGGTCGGCAGGAACCAACCAGATTGTGGGGTATGGGGTCTGCTGGGTAGCTTGTTAGACCTGGAGGAAGCATTCCTGTTTCTCCTAACCTACAAGCAGTGCTGTAAAGGCACATGGATGCAGCCCTTCTTGCCTCCTTTAAGCTCCCATGTTTCCCGAGGCCTGAAAAACCTGGTCACCTGTTTTTAAAACCAGAGCGACTGTTGAAGTGAAAGCGTGCAGCCTCATTATAATATTAAAATGACCAACCCGCTTCCCTACAGCTGGTTGGTCGCCCGACCCTCTTTCCACCTCCACTAAAACAAAAAGTGTGTGGGGTCAAGTTGCGTTCAGTTCCTGTTCCAGATTTTTTGCATTGTAACCTCTGACGTGACTGCAACCTACCCTATTTTGGCAGTTAAGATTCAGCCTTAAGATTCTAAGTACCTAAATAATCATCTAGGGTGGGAACCAATGGTAATTTTTCCCCTTACTAACACAGAACAGGGATGAAGCTGCAGACCTTCCTGACTGATACAAATCAGTTCCCCTCTAATGCTGCATTTGGGCCTCGGCCAACAGGGGAGATCATAACATATTTCTGAGTTATGCAGTGGTTCTTTTTATTTATCCTGAATGCTCATCATTATATTTTTCAAGGTTTCTTACTGATGTGTTGGCCAGGAACTTAATTAACAGATAATTTAGCTAAAACCATCAGAGCTTGCTCTTTTTTTTTCACCCCCGTTTAATCTTTTCGTTTTGTAAAACTGAAGCCATTTTCTGCTGGTGAGCATACCAACCTGGTAACTGGGCGACTCCCGATTGCAGCAAGTCCAAGTTGACCTCTGCGGCCGTAGCGGGGAGGCTGCTGCAGGCTTGGGTAGCGCCCTGGGCCTGCAATGCGGCTTGAGGGCAAGGTGCTGAAGGAGGAATCTCTGCGGCTTCCCACGTCTGGCTTAAAACTGCTTGGCAGCTGCCCCTCCTCTGCATCTCAGCCACACAACTCTGGGAGGAACCTGCTAAAAGCAAATCAGTCCCATTAAATAATGTCACAATACTCTGAAGCGCTCCACCAATAAATGACTCACAACTGTACCAAAATAAAGCACAAGTAATTTGCAGAACGGTTTTTCCTGGTATTTTACGTGAAACTGAAATTCTAAAACATGGACGCTGATAAGCCACTGGGCAAAGTGCCCAAGATGTGAAGGTTCTCATTTTTCTACATGGGATCTCTGCTTTCCCTGCCCACGCTCGTGACCCTTGGCAACACAACATATCTGAAAAGTATTTTCTAAGGCGATGAGAGATTTTAAAAAAACATGTTGCTGTTTTGTAAGATTCAAGTGAAATATAAATGCTGTTCCTAATAAGTGTCACACAAATAAAATAAGACTATAGTTTGGCCTTTGCTATTTAACCCTGTGGTGGATTCTTTCTGATGTAACTTGCAGTAGTAATGTTCAGAAAGCCATTTCTTCAATCATTCTAGAAGTATCCATTCTAGTCTTGATCTCATCCAGATCTCTGCTGCCTGTATCCTAACCCGCACACATCATGCCTGTGCTCACTAACCTACATTGGCTCCCACTCCAGAAACGTCAGTTTTAAAATTCTCATCCTTGTTTTCAAATCCCTCCATGGCTTCGACCCTCACTATCCAGGTAACCTCCTCCAGCCCTACAACCCTCTGAGATTTCTGCATTCCTCCAATTCTGTCTGCTTTTCATCTCCAATTTTCATTGCTCCAACAATGGCGGCTTAGGCCCTCAGTTCTGGAATTCCTTTCCTAAACTTCTCTGCCTCTCTCTCCTTCTTTAAGATGCTCCTTAAAACCTTGCTCTTTGACCAAGCTTTTAATCACCTGTCCTAGCACATGGTTCAGTCTCAAATTTTGTCCAATCATGCTCCTGTGCAGCACTTTGGGATAGGTAACTATGTTAAAGGTGCTATATAAATGCAAGTTGTTGTTGTTGCTACCCTACTTATAGACAATACTAATGTGTCAGGTTGTACAACATTTGCAGGATACACAGTGGCATAGCGCAGGAAAGGTAGCATTGTTTCGTGCAGGGCTCATTAAACTGAGACAGTCATGTAAGGACTTGTCTACATTGACATTTGAAAGTGAGACTGGGTCCAGAACCAACTGAAATCTGACCTACATTGGGCAATTCCAGTCTCCTGCCAAGTCAGTACTTGTTTAAACTAGATCCACTTCACAGGTAGATATCCTGCCAGAACTAATTTTAATGTTCACCGATGTAGGTGCTTATCAGATACAATGTTCTCCATCACTCAAGCTGACCCTCTTAATGAAGAGGCAGGACTTTATGTTGTAAATATCTATTCACTTGACAATCTCCTACACATGTCTTTATTGACAGTCTATTGAATATTGTTATGTATCGACCAGAAAGTAAAATTATCGTCCTATTATCGGTTTCATGTCAAGGATAACGTGACCACAAGAATTCATCTTCTGGCATGCATTTACCACTAACTCACCTGTTAGGATCCCATGGTTGCCACCAACCACTAAGTATGTTTGGAAATTATAAGAAAACCTAATTTACTCAGTAGGTCCTGGGTTTAATTGTCAGGCTGTGCTCAGTTAGTTGATCTCAATCAATGGAGTGGTTAAGTGCTATAATTTGGTTCAGTTCCATTGTGTTCCAGTAGGGGAAAAAAACTAATTATTACACAGTGGCTTCTGTTGGGATGTGCATCTCTGGGGATATTGGCTGAAGACAAGAATAGGCCCAAATAATGTAAGGAAAAATAAACTTGCGTAAACACAAAAACTTGCATGCCCTCAGGACATCTCAAAGCACTTCATCAAATAATTCCTTTTGAAGTGTAGTCATTGTAGTTGCATAGGAAAACATAGCTGCACTAATTGTGTTTCATTGTATGCAGGTGGTGGCATTAACTGGGGATTCACTTGCATTCCTATCAATAGGAACAGACTGAAACATTGGTGGTTGTGTTAAGGAGGTGTATTTTGTAATGTGTATCTCTGTAAATAAAACCTTCTAAAACTATGTAAAGATTAGCTCCAGTTCTATCCTTCACTGCTTGGTTTTCTGGAGTAGAACACGCCTGAGCAGATGGGGTCTCGGTTTAATGTCTGATCCAAAATACAGCATAGTGCAGCACTCCCTTAGAATTGTACAGCACTAATGTGTTCTGACACCATCAGGCCACGACTTCTGCATCTTAAGTAGGCCCTCACCTGGCTGGGATGGACTGCACTCCTAATTCTGCCCTGCACAGAGTTAAAGTGGTGTGGGTGAAAATATATCAAGAACGTGGTGCAAATCCACCAAATTACCCCCACCCTGTTTTAACTACCATCCTGCCCTGTTTGAGCCAGGCACCCTGAGTTGAAAACTGGGCTATAATTCCATTGATGCAGCTGATCCACCAGTATCTCACCCATTCTGCACATAAGCCTAGACAGCAAACTCTTTGAATTGCAGGGACATCATAGGCTGATAGCCACTCTTGCTGAGCAATCCCTGGATAGTGATAACTTCCCCTCATTGAACTTCATTAGCCATGATCTGATTGAATGCTTGAATGGTGGAATGAGCATGAGGGGCTGAATAGCCTACTCCTGTTCCTATGGATCTAGCACTGCTGCCCCAGCTGAGATCAGCTAAATTAAGGCAGATCAGTTGAAATAAAAACAGAAAATGCTGGAAATACTCAGCAGGTCCGGCAGCATCTGTGGAGAGAGGAGAAGAATTCACATTTCAGGTCTGTGACCTTTCATCAAAACCTGGTTTGTTAACTCTGCTTCTCTCTCCATAGATGCTGCCAGACCTGCTGAGTATTTCCAGCACTTTCTGTTTTTATTTCAGATTTCCAGCATCTGCAGTATTTTGCTTTCATTTTAGATCAGTTGAACCTACTTGGTCTCCATAGCTCAGTTCCACATTGGGCAGTGTCTTTAGCAACTATGACATTGGAGCAAGCTTTCAGCATGTACTTATCTTTATTGTAAAACGGAGAGAGCTCAGAGTCTTTGATACGTGTTTGCTGGTGGCAGTTGTGATACCAGTCCAACACTACATGGCTGACTCTCAATTCTCTCGGAGCAACTAGGGAAGGGTAATAAGTGCTCCCCAGCCAGTGTTGAGTGCCTACCTGAAACAAATAAAAGATTACCTAATATAAAAGCAAAATACTGCGGATGCTGGAAATCTGAAATAAAAACAAGAAATGCTGGAACCACTCAGCAGGTCTGGCAGCATCTGTGGAAAGAGAAGCAGAGTTAACGTTTCGGGTCAGTGACCCTTCTTCGGAACTGCTCCGAAGAAGGGTCACTGACCCGAAACGTTAACTCTGCTTCTCTTTCCACAGATGCTGCCAGACCTGCTGAGTGGTTCCAGCATTTCTTGTTTTTATTATAAAAGGTGACCTAACATTGTTAAGAAGATAGCTGTTCAGATGTAGATGTTAGCTGCACAGATTAACAATGCCATTAAAAAATGCAAACAAAGCCCTGGAGTTCATTACTAGTGGGATAGAATTGAAAAGCTGAAACGTTATGTTAAACTTATATAGAACCTTGGTTAGACGACACTACAGTGTGTACAGTTCTGGTCTCCATTTAACATAAAGGATATAGAGGCATTGGAGAAAGTGCAAAAAAGATTTACAAGGATGATGTCAGAACGGAGAGATTATAATGATCAGGAAAGGCTGAACAGGCCAGGACTCTTTTCTCTAGAAAAGAAAATGCAGAGGGGTAACCTGATAAAGACTTTTAAAATTACGAAAGGGGTTGATAGGGTAGGCATACAGAAGATGTAACCACAAGCACCGCAGCCTCACAGCTCCAGGGACCCAGGTTCAATTTTGGGTACTGCCTGTGCGGAGTTTGCAAGGTCTCCCTGTGACCGCGTGGGTTTTCGCCGGGTGCTCCCGTTTCCTCCCACAGCCAAAGACTTGCAGGTGATAGGTAAATTGGCCATTGTAAATTGCCCCTAGTGTAGGTAGGTGGTAGGGAATATGGGACTACTGTAGGGTTAGTATAAATGGGTGGTTCTTGGTCGGCACAGACTCGGTGGGCCGAAGGGCCTGTTTCAGTGCTGTATCTCTAAATAAAAAAATAAATAATAAATTAAGTGGGAGAGTCCGAAACTACACACCAATCTAATATGGTCACTAAAGATTCAATAAGGAATTCAGGAGAAACTTCACTCACACAGGGGTTAGAATATGGAACTCACCACCACAAGGAATGGTTGAGATGATGAGCATTGATGCATTTAAGAGGAAGCTAGATAAGTACAGGAGGGAGAAAGGAATAGAAAGGTATGCAGTTGGGCTAAATGAAGTAGGGTGAGAGTAGGCTCATGTAAAGCATGAACAACAGCACACACCAATTGAGCCAAATGTCCTGTTTCTGTGCTGAAAACGCTATAGAATTCTATGTCAGAATGCAACATAGTATTGCAAAATGTTGGCTTTTCTTGCTAAGAATAACAAACAGAAGAAAACATTCCTCAATGTTATTTTGACCTTATAATTACATCAAAAACACTGAGCAGAGTCGTTTGGACAGTGCCAAAGGTTAATGTGGACCAACCATTGTTTCCTTACAATAAGACATTTCTCTTGGGTTTTACAGATAAAAGGTCTGGACCCTTTTACATCATCAACTATTTAACCACACATCCACAGATCTTTGCAGCAATTTAAGGCTTGTTTTCGCATCAGAGTGACAACAGATTTAAGTGATTCTGACAGGTGAAACCCCAAGCGCTAAGCTTATTTAAGAGAAGTATCAGATAATGTATATGCCAGCACAGTTAGGCTGTCTGTGAGATAGCACAATGTTTTTTTTTAGTTGACAGGATAAAAAAAGATTTTTAGCAGGCTCGAGGGGCCATATGGTCTACTCCTGCTCATATTTCCTATGTCCTTAATTCTATCCTCATCCTTTCTTGAAATTGTTGACTTCTCATTAGGTACGGGTTGCACAAGTACTAGTCACTCTCAGGTACATTGCCTAGGTAGCCATTATTTGTTGTGAGTCTAGACAGCAGGCCAGTTGGCCATGGGCTTTATCATTGTCAAGCTAAAGCCTTTCCTCATCCAATGCATGCACTTTCCAGCAGGGGTCACTGGACTGTGATCAAAAGCAGAAATCTCAGCTGAGGTTTCTCCTCTCTAATCTGGAGTGAGCCTTAGCTCAGTGGTAGCATTTCCACCACTGAGTCAGATGGTTTGAAATTCCAGTCCCACTCCAGACAATTCTGCTGAGGAAAGATGAGATTTCCAGTCCCTGAACATTGGGTTGCCATCCAGCAGGGAACTTCTGCACAATATAACTGGAGTGGCCACCCCCTCATCTAGCTATTTGCTGCTCTTTCATCCCACCAACCCCACCCCACCACCTGCCCTGCTTAGGCTAACACCCATCCACATTAAAAAGGTGCCTCCGTTTCAGAAATACTACCCTGAGCATGATCTGCTGGATGTACATCAGTGGGAGAAATGGGTTGCCACATGTTCTGTTAGTGGGTTTTGCTATTTGATCTTGGGAGGGATGCCATAGCTGTGCCTCCTACTGTCCTCAATAATTATCCACACGTGTGCATCTTCTAGCAAAGATCATTGAATTGTCATCTGGAGCAGGAACCCTAGATCCAATGTTTATTTTCACTTCCATGCCACAGAGAATGGGCTGAATTTTCCCAGCCCCAGGAGAATAGCAGGGAGGCACATTGGGAAGGCTCCCCAACTTCCCGGGCAGGTGGGGAAGAAAGTCAGCAGCCAGCTCCAACAAGGCAGGCAGCCAATTACACCATTTAAGTTCCCAATTAGGAGTCATTTTCTGATGGAGATGGGATTTTCCCGCCGTCAGAGTAGCCCCTGCCATATGCAGAGGCCGCCAGCTCTCTAGAGGTAGCCTCCTGGCGGTAGACTGGAGTGCCATCAGAGCCAGAAGTTCCAGGCCCCAGTAAAGGAATTGCCAAAACAAAAGAACACCGTCTCAGCCAACATCAGTCCAGTGGAGGGGTTCCCCTCTTACACCGATGGCCTTACCTGCTGTAGGCATCTTCAATCTAACATCTGCAGAAGGAAGTGGAGAGTGCATTCATGTTGAGGTGCCTTTGCGGCCTCCTGCATGCATCAGCAGCACCCACCTTTCCTGGTGGGGCTGCTGGACAGACATCGCTGCGGGCCCTCCTATTGGGCCACCATTTCCCTGATCCGCCTGCCGTCTTTAATTGGACCTGGCTCCCAGAGGCGGCTTCTTGATTGGTTGCCTCCGGGAAGATTGCACCTGCCATTCCGCCATGGCCACTTCCAGGTCCCCGAGCTGGAAAGGAGGCCAACTTATGGGTTGCAACCCAATCAGGAAAATCCAGCCTAATGAGACCAATTTTGCATCCACCTTGCCCCACCGCCCTGACTCTATGAATCAGTTCACTCAACACAAGCCTGCAATCTAATCAACAGCACAATGGATGTTATGTTAATTCAATAAACAATGGTGGTGGTGGTGGGGGGGGGGGGGGGGGGGGTAATATGAAAAAGATTTATATGATTATTTTAAAGCTATGAATAAAGAAGGATCTTCTGTCCCAACACATCTGGACATTACTGAGCCAAAACCTGATGTGTAAACCACCTCAGAATTTCTTTGGAGCAGCTCTTGCTCCATCCACTTGCAGCTACAAGGAAATTCCACGGTCACCGAGTGTGGTGCTCCCTTGCTAGCATTTTTTGACTTGATAGTGATTTAAATTGGCAAAATCAGATAGCTAATCTCAAATTGAATCTTTACCTGAAGTAGTGGAGCTGCTTTCAGCATTAGCCAAACACACATCAGAATCCAACTTCTCCGGTGCCACTGAGTGTCCATTTAATATTTTTTTTTGATTTCTTGCAGAATCACCAGAAGAAAATCTTGTCCTTAGTGCTTTCCCCTGTAAGTTCTTGTAGGCCATATCCAAGGACTTGGATCTCCTGCGACAGGTTCTTCTGTCAATGACAGTACAACGCTCTTGCAATGTCACAAGCCCATTTGGGTCTTGGCAGTGCTGGCTGCTTCTAGCATCATCGTTCCCTCCTTTAGTTTTGGACTGGTCACTGTGCAGGTCATGTTTACGGTTCTGCTTGTCACCAGCTCTGTTAGTACATGACCTTAATTTTCCATTATTGATCACTTCAGTTTTATGCTCCATGACTTCCTCAGCTATAGACTCCTCAGAACTGAAGCCCAGTTGCATTGGATTCTGCAAAGCTTCCATGTACGATTTTCTGAAAAGACGTCTTGTTTCAAGTTGCATTGAGTCCCGTTGCTGCTTCCTCCGTTGGCATGGACTGCTTAAGTCTGTGGAAAAGGTTAAAACTTTTGTACTAATCCTGCTTTCAGTCACAGGAACCACTAGAGCTTCATCTTTAACTGTTGGGGTCTCGGCAGACAGAGGACCAGGTCGAACTAAATTTGGTAAAGGAGATACTTCGTTGTCATTAGAATTTTGGGGAAACAATAAACAATCTCCTTCACTAGATCCATTGGAAGGTTCCTGTTTGATATCACTTTTGAAAGACTGAATGTTCCCTGATAAATCAGTCCCACAGTTCATTTTATCTTCCAAAATTGATGATTTCTCAGATGAAACCATTGCATCATCAGAAGTGCAATAGTCCAGCGGGTTACTGTTTTCTGTCATTTCAGACACCTTTTTTGTGGTGACGCTGGTATCTATCAACTGGTCATGGTGAACCGAACTATAGTAGGAATGAGTCAGTGCAGTTTTTGGCCTGTTGACAAACGCAGGGTTAATTACGTTTTTCCAATGTACTCTCAGAACAGCAGTGCCACTTGTTAGAAGACAGCTATGCAGGGAACAGTTTCTCTCACGGTTCACATTTTCTAGAAATTCCATGGTGAAGACATCCGGGTAGACACACTCGGGGACAAGAACTTCTTCTACAGACTGTCCATTTCTGGAAAGACATTTTAGCACCAATTTTGCAGACCGATTTCCCTGTGGTACAACCTGTATGTAAAAATCTCCAGACTTGAGAGGAACCCTGTGGAGGGATGCTAACTGCACCACCACCTTTTCATGGACACACAGAGGCCAGCCTTCATGACGGAAGATGAGCCCTGCGTACTTGGCCTGCAAGTAAAAGACAGACAATGTTATTGCAGCCATATAACTCCTCGCAAGAAGTAAGACAAACTAGCTTGGTTTTCCCTTTACTAGCCCAAAAACACCAAGGCCAAATGTTGGAACCAAGTGCACCCTCACCCCTCCCTTTGCCCCACCATTTATGGCTGTGCCTTCAGCTATCTAGGCTCTAAATTCTGGAACTCCATCCATAGACCTCTCCACCTTACTCTCTTCCTTTAACACTCTCCTTACAACCTATTACTTTGAAAAAAAAATTGTAAATCATTCCTCCTAATATCTCCTTTATTGGCTCAATGTACATTGGCATCTTGTATTTATATAGCACCAAAGGACATTTGTCTCCGTTAGATGCAAAATAAATGCATATTTTTATTCCTGATGTCTCAGCTAGCTCAGCATAGGCTGGGCTAATGTTGATCATGTATTAACACACCTTGATTAGCCAGGAAATAAGAATCGACTAATCAAAAGTAATACATATTGATTATATGAAAGAACACCAGTGCTTGGCTTTCATTGGTTTACTTAATCTGGTCTCTAATGAATTTGTCCATCAAGTTATTTGCCAATCTATTGAATATCATAACAACCAGCTTCACTGATTTCTCAACATCATACATCGCAAGCAGACATTTTGCTGGTCCAAAGGTTGCAACATCAGATTCCCTCCAATGGCTCGCTGAGGGGTTGGGACGGGTAGAATACATTGAATCAAAGTGGAACTGAGCCACACAGATAAGGAAGATCCCAGTTCAATCCCTGCTCTGTGCTCAGTTCCTTAATCTCGGCTAGGATGGCAGTGGAAGTGGCTGCAACTGGCCTTCGAGTCCCTCAATCAGGGAAAGGAAAATCAGGGAGGATTCCACTCCCGATTATTAACCATGGCTCAGTCATAACACTCTGACTGACAGACAGAAGACTGTGGCTTTAATTCCCACTCCCGAGACGTGATCATAGAATCTAGGCTGACATTTCAGTGCCGTACTGGCCTAAGCACCACTGAGTTCAAGAGGGGAAATCTGCTAGGATTCTCAGTCCTGATGGCTACCCAATGACCTTTGTTGGAAGTGTGCCTGTGTGGATTTCATTGCAAGAAAGGATCAGACTCAGCTGTGATACCAACTGAAGCTCTCTCTCTAGACTTGTATTTGAGGAATGGCCAAAATTTCAATCAAAACGGTAACTGGCAACAGGACAGCTAAACCCCAACAACAGTCAAGGTTGTTAGGAGAGAAGGGAAGAAATTCAAGAATGTTTTAATGTTGCTTGGCTGTAATTATGAATGCTGAGTAATTGAAAGCAAACTCAATTCAAATACAATAATTCAAACTGAATCTGTTTCTGTAGTATAAATTCAGTACCAGTTGCAGCTTGGCTTGGTTGGTAACAACCTCTGCTGCAGGACTTGTGCACAATCTAAGTGTAGTGGTGAGGGAGTGCTGCACTGTGTCATCTTTCAGATGGGACATTAAACTGAGGCCCCTTTCAGGTGGATATAAAGGATCTGGTGGCATTTCTTTGAAGAGCAGGGGAGCTCCCCTCTTGCTGTGCCCAACATTTAACACTGAATCAACATAACTAAAATGGAATAATTGGTCATTTATCTTGTTCCTATTTGTGGGACCTCACTGTGTGCAAATTGGGGTCTGTGTTTGTCTTCAAGAGGCCCAAAGCGATTTGTTGACTGTGAAGTACTTTGGAACATCCTGGCATGGATTGAGAACTGGTTAACAGACAGAAAACAGACAGTAGGAACAAATGGATCATTCTCAGGTTGGCAGGTTGTGACTAGTGGGATACTGTAAGGATCAGTGCTTGGGCCCCAGTTATTCTCAATCTATATTAATGATTTGGATGTGGGGACCAAATGTAGTATTTCCAAGTTTGCTGATGACACAAAACTAGGTGGGAATGTGAGTTGTGAGGAGGATGCAAAGAGGCTTCCGGGGGATTTAGACAGGCTAAGTTAGTGGGCAAGAACATGGCAGATGGAATATAATGTGGAAAAATGTGAAATTATCCACTTTGGTAGGAAAAACAGAAATGGTGAGATATTAGGAAGTGTTGATGTCCAAAGGGACCTGGGTGTCCTTGTTCATTAGTCACTGAAAGCTAACATGCAGGTACAACAAGCAATTAGGTAGGCAAATGGTACGTTGGCCTCTATTGCAAAAGGATTTGAGTATAGGAGTGAAGAAGTCTTGCTGCAATTGTATAGAGCCTTGGTGAGACTGCACCTGGAGTATTGTGTACAGTTTTGGTCTCCTCACCTTAGGAAGGATATACTTGCCATAGAGGGAGTGCAACGAAGGTTCACCAGAATGATCCCTGGGATGGTGGGATTGTCCTATGAGGAGAGATTGAGGAGACTGGGCCTACATTCTCTCGGGTTTAGAAGAATGAGAGGTGATCTCATTGAAAGCATACAAAATTTTTTACAGGGCTTGAAAGGGTAGATGCAGGAAGGATGTCTCCCCTGCTAGGGTGTCTAGAACCAGGAGACACAGTCTCAGAATAAGAGGTAGGCCATCTAGGACAGAGATGAGGAGGAATTTATTCAGTTAGAGGGTCGTGAATCTTTGGAATTCTCTACCCCAGAGGGCTGAGTACATTCAAGACAGGGATTGATCGATTTCTAGATATTAAAGATAACATGGGATATAGGGATAGTGCGGGAAATGGCATTGAGGTAGAAGATCAGCCATGATCTCATTGAATGGCGGAGTAGTCTTGAGGGGCCGAATGGCCTACACCTGATCCAATTTACTATGTTCCTATGAAAGTAACGAGCACCATTAAAATGTACAAAGTGAATACTGACACAACTCTGGTAGCCAAGGAGTTGGAGGCGGGGCGGGACTTGTGGTTTTAATTTTTCCTGGGCACAGCAGGAATATTTCTCCAGCAAAATGTAGTGAGTGGAGGATAATTACATAATTCAAATTACAACCGTAAACTTAATCCCAGCCATTTACAGCATTAATTATCTAATTCTGGCTAGGATTTGTGGTGTAACTATATGCAGCCATAAATGCAAGTTATTTGATTTAACCACAGGTGTATACTATAAATGAGCATTTAGACCATCGTGTATTTAGTGCAATAATTCCTACACTGGAATAGTGACAACACTTCAAATGCAGTAAAGCATTTTGGAACGACCTAAGGTCGTGAAAAGGGTGCTGTATAAATTCAAGTTCTTTCTTACTTAATAATATCAGTTGAATGAATTGGAATTGGAATAGGCAGCTTCACCTATCTCTAGAACCAGTTGAATGGTCTACTTATTTCATGAAAGGCTTTTTTTTTTTAGCATAATTGTGTTTGGTTTGGAATACAAAAACAAGATATCTTGCAAATTGTTCTTATACCAAATATCACCAAGATTGGACTGTTGGAAACCAGGAGACATTATGACAGGGACATTGCTAGAGATTGCCAACACATTAAAATGAATAGAGCAAGGATTAGTTTATTCACAGATATAAACTACGGTTAGGACATTCTTATTCCTGCTCTGCTGAGGAAGTGGGCATAAACGGGGCACAGCTCCGAGAAATTTCCCATCTTACATTTCTTCCACAAATTGCAGTCACTGTCATGAGAACTGAGAGACTTGACTGTTCATTGTCTCTCCATAAGTTCTCAGCACCTGCTGCAGAAATGGTTGATGAATTTTTCTTCCCTCTTTTTTTTTCTGTTGACAGTGGTGCATGGTGCTGGGGTTTGGTTCTACAGATGCTGCAAGTGCATTGTCACATTGGACAAGTTGTCATTCCTCAAAATTATGAAGGCTTTGAATATAGTAGATAGGGAGGAATGGTTTCCAGTGGCAAGTGGTTAGTAACCAGAGGGCACAGTTTTAAAATAATTGGCAAGAAATCCAAGGCGAAAAAAGAGGAGATACTTTTTATGCAGTGATGTATGATGATCTGGAATGCACTGTCTGAAATGGTGGTGGAAACAGATTCAATACAACTTTCAAAAGGGAATTGGATATATACTTGAAAAGGAAAAGTGTGCAGGGCTTCGGAGAAAAATCAAGGAAGTGGAACTAATTGGATAGCTCTTTCAAAGAATCAGCACAGCTTTGATGGGTCAATTGGCCTCCTTCTGTGCTCTACGATTATATATCAGATTGTATCAAACAAACCAATTTTCAGTCAACATTCACGTACACACTATCCAGTACATGTCGCTTGATGGTAATCAAAGAAAGCTTTTGCATAGCACGTTTCATGACTTCACAACCTCTCAAAGTGCTCTACAGGCACTAAAGGACTGTTAAAGTGTAGTCACTGTTGCAATCCAGAGAAATGTGCAGCCATTTTGTACACAGCAAGGTCACACAAACATCAATGAAATAAATGACCAGATAACCACATTTATTTGGTATTGCTGGTTAAGGGATAAATATTGGCCTGGACATCATGGAGAATCCCATGCTCTTCTTCAAATAATGCCATGGAATCTTTTGTGTCCACCTGAGAGGGCAGACAGAGCCTCATTTTGACATTTCATCTGAAAGATGTCACCTCAGTATTGGCACTGGGAGTGTCTGTCTGGATTATAGTCGGGATTTAATGAGGAGGTGGTGGCCCGCACCACTGGTCGGTAAGTCGGGGCGGGCCTGCCTCCACTGGCACTGGAAGCCACAATGCTACTTTGCGTGGCTCAGACAATTAATGTGCCTTCCGCCCCTCTGAGGCAGGATGTCTGGCTTCCAACAGCTGCCAACCAACTGGAGGGCTGGCAGCTTTTCAGTCCCAGCAGCGTCACCAGGAGCGATGGCCACTGTTGGGACTGCACCCAGCCCCGGAGCAGCTGGCATCGAGGAGGCCCCGAAGTGGGTATGTGGGTCGGGGCTCATTGGAGCCAATCAGCCAGGCCCCAGAAACGGACAGGGGTGACATTCGTGAGAGAAGGGGGAGGGTCTTCCAACTAGGGTGGCCCATGCCCCTGGGGAGGCCCTCTGTGCGGCACAGGGTGCCCGATCAGGAGAGACACCCCTCCGCTTAGCCAGCAGGGAGGCTGCCAGTGCCCATCCGCCACTGGTAAAATATTGGCAGCGGCAGGAAGAGGTCCTTAAGTGGCCATTAATTCGCATTCCAGCCCACTCCCTGGGAGTGAGGTGGGGGGCATAAAATTCTGGCCTATGTCTCTGGAGTGGGACTTGAACACACTGATATCAAAAACCTTGGACCTCACCAATCTCTGTAGTTCACCTACCCACTGGACAGACTGGCTCAGTCATCAGGGAAACAGTGTGAAACATTTTTATCATGAATGCAAGTGTCCCTTTAATGTCAGTGCAGTGATTATTCTGACAGAAGCCTGACCTTAGCAGCACCCTTCAAGTAACTTCTGTTTTGACACCTTAGAAAACTGAAAAATATATATTGAAGGTCACGGAGATTTCTGCCCTGCCTATATTTAAAATTGTTCCACCTTTCCCTGAAGCCATACTACATATATGTTATTTATAGAAAAAAATGACTCTTCTTTGAAAGGTACAAACTAGTTATACAGACACCTTATTGTGACAGGCACACAGAGTTCATTGCGAGTGTAAAACTTTATAAATAATAGGCTCTACTATACAATTTGAAAAGTGGTTAATAGCATTCATCAGATGGAGAGAGGGAGGAAGTGGGGGAAGACTTGTGTCTTTCACGGCCTCAGGATGTCCCAAAACTCTTTATAGCCAATGAAGTGCAGTCATTGTTGTAATGTAGGAAATACAACAGCCAATTTGTCACAGCGAGCACTGTGATAAAAATCTATGAATTTTCTTAGTAACATTGATTGAGGGAGAACCCTCCGGTTCTTTGAATAGTGCCACGGGGTCTTTTATATCTACCTGAGTAGGCAGACTGGATCTCGGTTCAATTTCTCATCCAAAAGACTATAGTCACTGTAGCAACA
The DNA here is from genome assembly GCF_036365525.1 of Heterodontus francisci. NCBI lineage: Eukaryota > Metazoa > Chordata > Chondrichthyes > Heterodontiformes > Heterodontidae > Heterodontus > Heterodontus francisci. Next base: position 22,769,578 of record NC_090372.1, read on the forward strand.
AGACAGAGTTCACTTCTTCTCCACAGGGAAGGAGAGAATAACCAGAGGGGCTGTTAAATCTAGGTCACCCCATGCACGTCCTCCAGGCCATCTCCACAGCAGCAGTGGAAAATTCTGGAAAGGAGGTTCCCATCTGCTTGCTTGGCAAATAGTGCAGGATTTGAGGTAATCAGAAAAGGGGAAGGATAGAAAGTAGTCTAAAGTGAGGAAATCCTACCCTTAAAAATAAAGATACACATTCAGGATTTCTCAGAGGCTGTGTTTGGGAGGCACTGCACATAAACAAAACAACACAAACATTTGCCAGAAATGAGGGAGTGCCATAATTTGTGTCAAACAGAACATTTTATCAAACTAAAAAGACAAAAATCCCTTCTCAAGAAAACATGACTTGTAATGAAACACATTTTCCTCTTTTTATTTACCACCTATTTTCTCAGCTAAGTTTTCTCCCCTCCCCAAATTTCTAGTTGACGTTGGTCCTTTGCACTTTTACAGACTACGGTCATCCATCACCCCTACCTCCCCACAACCCCCTCAGCCAGCCCACATACTTCACCCTACTGCCCATTATTCACATATGAGCTCTGACAGAGTCATTGGGATACCCCGGAAGGAATCACAGTCGAGCCATGTTCTATTTTCACCCCTATGCAAATACAGAGACACTACCGGTAGAGATTGTTGGATAGTGATGAGAAACAGGAAACATGGCTGGTCTCTCTTCATCCCCCAATCCTTGCAGTGGTGTTGAGGTCAATTCCAGTACCCTTACCTTAACTTCAAATAACTCAACACAGATCAACCTGGTATCTTCTGACTCTATATGGCTCAGATATTCACTGGTTAGATTTGCTAAATTCTGAGGGATGATACTGAAACATTTACCCATGAAGACAGCCTCTAGGTAAAGGTTCTATTCACATGGATAAGACTAACTTCACCAAAGCTACTTCCATGTTGCTGTAGTCCTGTTGACTCCCAGTGCTGGGGTCTCATGCAGTTTGCACCAAGACCAAGGCAAACTTGCTGGATTTGCTTAGGGCAGCTGGGAAGACCCAGGGAAAGTTTGCTTTGGAGCTATTTCACAAAGCCCATTGGCACTAACAGCGCAACACAGACTGTTCGTACCAAGGCAGCAGGAGTGCACTGTTCATTCTAGTCCCACTTTTCCGCAGGTCACAACATATAGTTAAACTTTCCCACTTATCAATATGGCCAATCACATACTCTATTTTTCCCAAAATAAAATACATGAACCAGATTTCTTCAATAAACAACAAAATGATCAGGTTATTATAAAACAAGTTTTAACCAGTGATGAAGTAAAGCATAAATACACAGATTGAAATATTAAAGTTCCCTTTTTACCTTAGCCCCTCACACACACACACATATACACCGGTTAACCAGAAAAATAAAGGGATTTTTGTTTTTAGAGCTCTATTCTAGACAAAAAAATCACTTGGGCTGAATACTTGCTCATTCTTGAAGAAAGAGCAGATGAGATATGTTGTGTTCCAAGACTGGCATACAGTCGCTGGGATCTTTTAGAACAGTTCTTTTCAGGCAGCATTGAGAATTAATTTAGTAGGCTTTTCTTCAAAGACAGGAGACGAGATGAGTTGATTCAGTGGTCTTCTCAGGGTCTTTTAGAGAGGTTTTGGAAAGCTGAGCTGGGTTGGGGTCATCTCTCCTTCCTTGGGAATTCTCTTCTTTCCTTGGAAGTTCTCTCCCTTTTTATACAGTTCAGCCCCAACTCAAAACAATTCAAAAGTGAAACCGACAACAGGAGGTCAACCTTTTGACCTCCATCAATCTTGACCTATCACTTCTTTGTAAACAACGTCTCCAGGTGTCCAAAGTTCTCTGTTGTTTATTGAGCTGGAAGTCAGGTGGTTTCCCAGAAAGGCTTTTTGTTGTTGCTGGAAGTCAGGTGGTTTCCTGGAAAGGCTTGTTTTCCTCACAAGACCTCTCAGTGCCCCTTTTAAAAAACATTTCCCGGGACAGTTTTTCAAAGTCAGGTGGCCCTTTCAAAACCCCAAAGTTTAACCCTCAAAAAATATACTCAACAAAACACAGAGGCACTTTCGCACCAAGACGAAGGCTAAATTCAACAGCCTCCAAATGAAGGCGCACGAATCACGATGAGTGATTAACCCACGTTCATTGATTGCAGTGCAGGCAGGATGTCACCTCCAAACTGCCTGCTCATTTCAATGATTCCAATGTCCAGTAAATGCTAGCTACCTTGTTGATTGCCTGGATGCATCAGCGAGGACCAGTATCTTGAGTGGCCGATTAAAGTTAGCCTGCAATGCTTAAAGCTAGCTTGTATCTCTTAACAGGAGGTGCATGTGGCTGCAGTAGGTGCTGGCAATCATGCAGAAAGTGATTCTGATCTGGGAAATATTAAAGAATGACACAATATGGGAAGAGCGAGCTCTAAAGTTTTCAGGCGCTGCACTGGAGGCCTTGGTGAAGGAGATGGAAAGGAGGAAAGATGTCCTGTTTCTGCAGGGGGCCTGGAGGCCCTCCAAACACACACTCAGAAGGCAGTTGGAGCAGATAGTTGTGGAGGTCAATTCCAGGGATCAAGCCACAGGACCTGGATGCAATGTCGCAAAAAGTTCAATGACCTCACACGAGTGGTCAAAGTCAGTGAATGCATCTTCAAATTCCATTTCCTACCAACTGCAACAATAGCCTCAGACAGTGCTCAATTCACCACACCCCATCACCTACCTACCAACAATCTTTATAAATTAGGACTCATACCATTTATGTGCTCCATTGCACCATCACACACTTAGCACTGCTGCAAGCTTCACACTCACATCTCACAATTTGTGCACACTGGCAGCAATTCAACCATGGCAGCCACATCAGTCAAACACACTGCACTGGCACACTTCCCTCTCTCTAGCAGAATAAGGTGGCAGCAGGAGCTAACTGAAGGGGGAGATACACGCCAGCATGTCCTGACCCCCATGGAGGAGATAGAGCTGGTCATTATTGGGACAGCCATTACTGAGACTGTGGCTAGCAGGGTGTCTGAAACCAACAATGTGGATGGTATAAAAACAAGAAATGCTGGAAATACTCAGCAGGTCTGGTAGCATCTGTGCAGAGAGAAGCAGAGTTAACGTTTCAGGTCAGAGACCCTTCTTCAGAACTGGAAAATATTAGAAATGTAAAAGGTTTTAAGTAAGTAAAGCGGGGTGGGGCAAGAGATAATAAAGGTGAAGGTGTTGATAGGATAAGGTCACAGAGAATAACTGACCAGAAGATCATGGAACAAAGGCGAACGGTATGTTAATGGTGTGCTGAAAGACAAAGTGTACAGATAGGGTGTGAATGACTGTAAAGCACAGAGCACTCCAAGCACAAACATTAAAAAAAAATTAACAAAAAACAAAACAGTGGGTAAGCACAGTTGAAACAAACTAAACAAACTGAAAAAACTAAAATAAAATAATCAAATAAAAAAGGAAAATGAAAAAAAAAATAACTAAGCATAAAAAGGAGGACCCGTCACACTCTGAAATTACTGAACTCAATGTTCAGTCCGGCAATGTGGATGGTCTCCTTGTACCTAATCATTCTTCTCAAATCCCATACTCTCTTCTGATTTACGAGCTGCAGATGGTGTAAACATTGCACCTCTTACTTTCCACCCAACCCTGCACCACAACCATACCCTTGTGCCTTTCTTCTTTCAGATACCCAAAAAGTGCAACCTGGCCAGGCAGTGGAGGAACAGCAAGAAGACAGTGATGGTGAGAAACACCATCACTTGATCTCACACTCGGCAACCACCATTTCTGAAACTGACACTCCAACTAATTTAAAGGATGGCTTACAGGTGGGATATGGACATGGTGAGACACTGGGCAAAAGTGGCCGACAGCCAGGACAGCGGCCTAGAATAGCGCAGGTGCCAGATCACTGGCGGGCGGGGTTGCACTTGAGTTCTGCTCCAGACGATTCAGATGAACATTTCAATGGAGCAGCATACAGAAGAATGCTGATGGGTGCGCACAACAAAACACTTGGTGGCAGGAAGTCTGCAGTCAATATCAAGGATCGTGGAGGAGTCCAGCACCAACTTGGCACTGAGCTTTGTGCAGAGTTTGCAGCCCATCCTCTCCAGCATGGAAGGGTGGCCAACTCTGTTTGCACAGTCAAGGACCCAACCACAATGCAGCGTTTGATTGCTGATGTCACAATTTCCACTGCAGCCCCAGCAGCAGCCGCCCAACGTCTGATTGCTGCAGTGGAAACTCAGACTGCTGTCATGCAAGCTCACCTTGTTACCATCATGGCTGTGGATTACAGTGTGCAAAAGGGCTTGCAGTAATCTGTCCTCAAACAGATTACAAGGATTGCTGAGGTGCCACCATGGGGGGAATGGCAGTGATTGCACGGAGCATGAATCTGTTGTCCTCTCTCAGGAGTACAGCATTTGTCCTCCCACCCCTGCCACCCCATCAGTAGCCAGCCCAGACTGCTGCCATCCATGCAGAGATGGTGCAGTCTGCAGGCAGGCCTTCTAGGCCCAGAGTTCTTAAGGTCGTCCTCCTAAGTGATCTGCCGTCTCGTCCACTAAAAATAGCAGCCTTCCAGCAGTCATGCAGCAGCTACTGGGGTATCCCTGTGTAAGAGCACTAAGACAGGGAAAGGCACTTGTAAGAAGGCACTAAGGGAATGCACAAGGGTGATTATTTGACTTTTGTATACAATAAGACATGATTTGACTTATAAATTTGGTTTGGAATGTTTACTTTGTATTGGCTTTTATTTTACATTGTTACCACGAGGCCAATGTGACGTTCAGTGACAGAGGGAAGGTAAGGAGTGTGGGACTGTTGGTGAGTGGGAAATTGGAGCTGCCGTTACTAGTATGGTAGTCGGATGAATTCTTCGTGGACAGAAAGGGGTCGTCATAGTCTCCTCTTCCTTATTCCTCCTATCCCTGCCATATAGCTGGTGGCGAGGGCTGTCCCCTCATGATAGCGAGATTGCGCAGCATGCAGAAGACCACCATCAATCTTCACACCCGCTCTGCTATGACACTCACTGTCTATGATCACACTCCAGCTGGACAATGAGTGAGTGGAACCCTTTCGGTTCCAGTACAGGGCAGAGTTGACATGTGACGCCCACAAAGTGATGTGCGTGCAGTCTATGGCACCTTGCATCTTGGGGAAGCCTGCAATCCTAGCAAAGCCATGAGTTTGGTCTGCCTACTTCTTTCTGGCAAGAGAGAATAAAATGTAGTTAGCTCTCTGAATCGACAGCCTCAATGACATCCCCTAGGCAACAGTGGATGGATAGCAAAGAGAGATGTTGCAAATATCTCCAGTTGCAGGTTGGGAGGAGCCAGTTGCATAAAAGTCCATGGCCACAGTCACCTTCACAGCCACTGGCAATGTAATCCTTGCCCTGCTCTGAAGTTGCAGTTGTGGCTGCAGAAGGTCACAGATTTCAGTGAAGAACTTACTTGAAGCGCAGACATCACACATAATATTCTTCACTGAGGTTCAGGTAGGACAATTGTTCCCTGAACACCTTGGGGGGATATGACCTACTGATGAAAGCCTTTCTTGCCCTCCACCTCCTCCCTCTTCCAGCAGCTTGTTTTGTTCTGCATGGCCTCTGTTAATTCCCCAAGTCATGCTGTATGTCAAGGGGAATGCCTATGAATGCATCCAAGTCTGAGTGCAGAAGCCTTGAAGTCATCAAAAACTCCTTCAGCACTTGGCACATCACTCTCTGTAGACTTTGCCAACTTTACAAGTGTTGATCCTCTCTCAAGTTGTTTAGTTGAATTTAGTTGAAGATGCCTTTAAATAGTACTGGTGGGAGGTCCTAACAGTTGCTGAATGCGTGCTCAATTGTGTGAGTTTAAAAGAGGGCATTAGCTAGAGTGTTGAACTCCAAAATGGCATCACTGATGTCAAATCAGCATTGCATGCTGATTGATAGCATGATCTGCCTGCTCTGCATACTTTAAGTGGATGTTAACTGTGCACACATGATAACATAGTGGTAATGTTATTACACTAGTAATCCAGAGGCCTGCACTAATGCTCCAGAGACATGAGTTCAAATCCCACCAGGGCAGCTAGGGGAATTTAAATTCAATAAATCTAGAATCAAATGTTAGTCTCATTAATGATGATCATGAAACTACCCAATTGTTGTAAAAACCCATCTGGTTCACTAATGCTTTTTGGAGGAGAAAATCTGTTGTCCTTACCCAGTCTGGCCTGCATATGACTTCAAACCCAAAGCAATGTGATTGACCCTTAAATGCCCTCCGAAATGGCCCTACAGATGTAGGTGGCTCACCACCAACTGTTCAAGGGCAATTAGGGATGGGCAATAAATGTTGGTCTTGCCAGCGACGCTCACATCCCAAGAACAAATATAAAAAAATGGGTGTCCAGCATAATTCAACACATAAGTGTGCAAATACGCTGTGGAACACATTTTGGATCTCTAAGGTCACTTGTAGCATCCAAAAATGGGCGCAAATCAATCCCAATTTCTCACCCTATATCTCAGAATGCATACAGATGTAGCACATGGGCAATAGTACTATTTAAAATAATGATTCCAGTAAAGAGCTGTCACTTCTGAATTCAATGTTAGATTAAAAAACAGGCAGGAAAAATAGAAAGGAAAGAATTTTTTTATTTTATTTAGAGATACAGCACTGAAACAGGCCCTTCGGCCCACGGAGTCTGTGCTGACCAACAACCACCCATTTATACTAACCTTACAGTAATCCCATATTCCCTATCACCTACCTACACTAGGGGCAATTTACAATGGTCAATTTACCTATCACCTGCAAGTCTTTGGCTGTGGGAGGAAACCGGAGCACCCGGCGAAAACCCACACAGTTACAGGGAAAACTTGCAAACTCCGCACAGGCAGTACCCAGAATCGAACCCAGGTCTCTGGAGCTGTGAGGCTGCAGTGCTAACCACTGCACCACTGTGCCGCCAATTACTTGCATTTATTTAGTGCCATTCACATCCTCAGGACATTCCAAACCGCTTTACAACTAAATGAAGTACTTTTGAAATGTGGGAATGCTGGAAAGGCAGCAGCCAATTTGTACATAGCAAAGACCCACAAACAGCAATGTGATGATGACCAGATAGCCAGTCTTAGTGATGATGGGATAAATATTGACCAGGAGAATTCCCCTGTTCTTCCAATAGTGCCACGGGATCTTTTACATGCACCCAAGAAGGCAGATGGGGCCTCAGTTTAACCTCTCACCCGAAAGAAGGCACCTCTGACAGTGCAGCATTCCCTCAATGCTCAACCTAGTTTATAAGCTTAAAGTCTCTGGAACAGGACCTGAACACACGAATCAGTGGCAAGAGTGAACCTAACACTGAACCTCAGCTGACACCTTAAAATTTCACCTAACCGGGTTTCTGGATGTGCTGACTTTGGACTGTCAGCAATTCTCTGGAATTTATTGGCAATCTGTGTTTTTGAACTCCCTAAAATGTCACTGGAGTTTACTCTACCTGGAATTATCTGCTGTCACTGAAATATTGCGGAGGAGATGGGAAGGTCGGAAGCACATTTGAGAAGTTACGGCATTTACAAACATCTACATTTCACCTAACAAGTCACAGCCTGATTAAGAGCCCTCCCTCCCTTTGATAACATACTTCCTTGTTTTCTGTAATAATAAACTTACCAGGAGGTAAATGTGTGATCCTGATTTTTTTTAACCGGCAATTTCTGTGATCTTCAGTCATGGGAACAGAAGACTCAAAACGGTTCTTTTCCCAGCTGTGTGCCCAACTTTGGGAAGCGTTTAGCAAATAGGCAAGCTCCTCGGAGACTACTTGAGGTGAGTGAGGGTTCACGTGAAACTAAGCCAACTGCAACTGGGTTAAAACAACCTGTCAAACTCTAGGAGTTTCAACTGATATTCAAGCTCACAAAAGCCTAGCATGGAACAATGAAGTGTTCCCGTCCAGTGACTATGGCACTAAGAAAGGAGGGAATGAAAAAGGCAAGAGTTGGAGTGCTGAATCACTCACTGACAGCTTTCATTGTGGGTTGGTCGTCTAGATTTTCTGCCCCGTGAAGCAGATAGAAATGGACCTTCTCGGCACCAAACAGAAGCTTTAGTTTCGCTCAGACATTAAACATTACATTGTTTACAATTTTCATCAAAGTGGAGGTTCTGCTCTTGGATTGCCCACTACCTTTTCTTGCGCCTAATTTACTTTACACGCTGGGCTGCTGCCAGTGATGAGACTAATGTAACGAGGCCATTAGGTGGAATGTTACCATTGTTCATCTGTCTTGTCTGTTTTCACGTCAGTTAATATTTACCCTTGAAAAGATTCTGATTATCACATCTCGGGTTAGGATTTTATTACAGCTCTGCTTTAATGCTAGGATGTTTTGCATGAACGATACTCAACAGTGTCAGAGTAAATTCCCAAAGTCATTAGCATCTTGTAGGAGAAACAAGTTGCTCTTGGTGAGTGCATCAAGTTTCAGACAACAACAACTTGCATTTATATTGAACCTTTAACATAGTAAATTGTTCTAAGGTGCTTCAAGGGTGCGTTATCAGACCACAATTGATATTGAACAACATCAGGAGATATTAGGACAGGTGGCCAAAAGCTTAGTTAAAAGGGATAGGTGTCTTGAAGGAGCAGTGAGAGGTAGAAAGCTGGAGAAGTTTAGGGAGGGAATTCCAGAGCTTAGGGCCTTGGTAGCTGAAGGCATAACCATCAAAGGTAGAATGAAAGAAGTTGGGGATGCTCAAGGCCCAGAATTGGAGGAGTGCTGAGATCTCAGAGTGTTGTAGGGCTGGAGGAGATTACAGAGATAGGGAGGGGTGAGACCATGGAGGGATTTGAAAACAAGGGTATGACTTTTAAAATCAAGGTTTTGCTGGCCCAGAAGCCAAGGTAGCTGCCAGAGCTGATGGAGAATGAGACTTGGTACAAGTTCGGATACGAGCAGTGGAGTTTTGGATGAACTCAAGATTAAAAAGAGTACAAATTGGAAGGCCAGCCAGGAAAACATTGGAACAGCTCATCTTTCTACATAACAGAAGCTCAGAAAGAAAACCTCACATTTATATAGCACCTGGCATGACCTCAAGCCCAACAGAGCCAATGAAGTATTTTTAAAATGTAGTCGCCATTGTAATTTAGAGAAACGCAACAACCAAGTTGCATTCAGTAAGGTCCCATAAACAGTAATGAAATAATGACCAGATTAACAGTTTTATAATGAAGTTGGTTGAGGGATAAATATTGACCAGGACACTAGGGTGAACTATTCTTCGAAATAGGGCCAAGGTAACTTTTACCTCCACCTGAAAGGGCAGACTGGGCCTCAGGTGGGAGGTCACTGCTCTGAGGGTATTAAGTAATAACCACTTCAAGAGGAAATGGATGCAGCGGAAGGAAAGATAATTTAGTTCCCATAGCAACCTTTGCCCCCTCCCCCCACCCCACTGACTCTGACAGCAGCGATTTTATTTGACACCAGGGATGGTGCAGCATTCTAAATGTCGCCTACTTTACAATTTTACCAAAAGCAAAACATTGTGTTGTGTTTAAAAATTTACTCAGGTAATCTCAGGTTACTGGCAGCCGTATTGCTGTAAAATAAGCAAACATTCTTACTGGCTGCACTCTGGTCTACATCACACTCCTCCTCCCTGCTCTACAATTAGTACCAGAACCTTCAGCCATTTTGTCACAGTTGCCTTCCTAACCCTCTTCCTCTTGCTACATCTCTCCCAGTCTTTAAAAGGCCGCTTAAAATCCACCTCTTCAAAAGCTTCTTTGCACTCCTCTCTTTTTCCCTCTCCTTCCACTTATATCCAGCCTTGGATGCTTTTGTTATATTAAGGGTTCTATATAAATGTAAGTTACAGTGTCCTATATTTCCTAATATGAACCCTTGATAAAGTTAGTTGATAGGTCAAAATTATTTCCCTAACTAACAATAACGGTTCATACACTGACATGCTGATTTATTAATAGGTTGAGATGAAATAGGTGGGAGTAGAATCATGCAGAGCATAAATACTGCTATAGACCTTTTGGGTCGAACAGTCTATTACAGTGATGTAAAATTCTATATAATTTAAATGAATGTCAGTCTTGGGCCAGTGACAGCCTGAGTCAGAAGATCGTGGTTTAAACCCTACTCCAGAGATTTGGCCACAGTATCTAGTTCAATGCAGTACCACACTGCCAGAGGGGCAGTGGTGAGGTTGTGCTGCACTGTTGGCGTTGTTGAGCTTTGGCTGGGAGAAAGGATGTTAAACTGAGTTTAAATTATTCCTCATCCACATGCTGTCCTTCAGCGACATCATTCCGAAATGTCAGTTTCCACATGTACACTGATGAACCCAACTCTACCTCACGGCCACCTCTTTCAACCTCCCCATTGTCTCTAAATTGTCAGACTGCTTGCCTGACATCCAGTACTGAGGGAGCAGAAATTTCCTCCAACTAAATGTTGGGAAGATCAAAGCTATTGTCTTTGGTTCCCACCACAAATTCCACTCCCTAGTCACTGACTCCATCTCTCTTCCTGGCAACTTTCTGAGGCTGAACCAGACTGTTTGCAACCTTGATGACATATTTGACCCTGAAATGAGCTTCCACCCACATGACTGTGCCATCACTAAATCCACCTATTGCAACCAATTCACGCCTGACTCACCGCCTCATCTGCGCTGAAACCATCATCCGTGCCTTTGACTTGAGTATTCTAATACACTACTGGCCGGTCTCTCATGTTCTACCTCTGTAACTTTGAGGCCCATCCAAAACTCTGCTGCTTGTGTCCTAACTCACACCAAGTTCCATTCTTCCATCGCCCCTGTGTTCACTGATCTACATGGCACCCAGTTCAACAAAAATTCTCATCCTTGTTTTCAAATCCTTCCATGGCCTCACCCCTCCTTATCTCTGTTATCTGCTCAGAGATATCTGCACTCCTCTAATTCTTACCTCTTGAGCATCACCAATTTTAATTGCTCCACCATTGGTGGCTGTGCTTTCAGCTGCCTGGGTCCAAAGCTCTGGAACTCCTTCCCTAAACCTCTCCGCCTCGCTATCTCACTTTTCTCCTTTAAGACACTTCTTAAAACTTACCTCTTTGACCAAATTTTTGGTCATCTGACTGAGTAGCGCTTGCTTAATATGACTCAATGTCATATCTTGTTTTACTAGGCTCCTGTGAAGCACCTTGGGTCAATTTATTGTGTTAAAGGTGCTATATAAATACAACTTTTTTTAAATATTCTTCATGGGATATAAGCATCACTAGCAAGGCCAGCATTTGTTGCCCATCCCTAATTGCCCTTGACAACTTAGTGGCTTGCTAGACCATTTCGGAGGGCAGTTAGGAGTCAACCATATTGTTGTGTGTTTCAAGTCACATGTAGGCCAGACCAGATAAGGACAGCAGATTTCCTTCCCTAAAGGATATCAGTGAACCAGATGGGTTTTTACAACAATCGATGATAGTTTCATGGCACGATTACTGAGACTAACTATCAAATCCAGATTTATTAATTACTTGAGTTTATTAATTGAATGTAAGTTCCACCATCTGCTATGGTGGGATTTGAAACCACTTCCCTAAATCATTAGCCTGGGCCTCTGGATTACTAGTTCAGTGAATTACCACTACGTCAACGTCTCCCCACGTTATTCTGTTTGTTGGTTCAGGTGTATGTAAAAGAATCTGTGGTGCTATTCAAAGAAAAGCAGAGTCCACACAGACAACTATGGATCTTGCTGTGCACAAAATGCCTACTTTGTTTCCCTGAAAATCAGTGACTACATTTCAAAACTAATTTGTCCTATTTTTAGATCCTTGTTACATGTTAATTAGCCAATGATTCCTTCCATCTCAATGTTAAATAGCCCTGGGATCCTGCTCAGTGGTTATCACCGCCAAATCAGTCCCCGTTCAGAGCATCGAATCCCCCAATTGCAGCCTGTGCCAGTAACTCATGACACTTACGACTGACCCAGTAACAAGCCTTTAATGAAAGCTTACATCCAACAGCATGAGATTGATTTAAACGGTGATTTCCAAAAATGAAAGGCTGTGACCTTGACAATTAGGCCATCAATCCACAGCACATACACTGACCCAGAAGGCTACCTTCTTTCACAAAGTTTCGGCACATGATCCCAAAAAGTGATAGTGTCAGTCACAGCAACTGAAGCAAGCTCAGCATTTGGCAGTGGCCTTAGTTTATACTGCAGAAAACAATTCATTGTGATCCTTTTGGAACCAGGGATTCTTATCTGGGTTGAGAACAAGACCTTCCCTGATCCTTTTGAAGTTCATTAAATGACAATTCTGCGGACACTAACAGACCTGGAGCCCTGAGCCCATGTATTGGGATATTCTGTTTTGGGAAACCCAACATAATGGTGAAGAATATTAATGTGGCCACAGAAGGCAACACAGTTCTACACAAGCACCGTGTTTTATAAGCAGATGTTTGAAAGCCAGGGGGTTAATGAGAATCTTTGTTGAGTAAAAGCACCTGCCCTTCAGCAAAGATACCACCTCAGACTTACAATCTGCCTCATTAAACTCTAATTTAATGACACCATCAACAAACCTATCAAACAGAACTGTAGCCAACCGTAAAGAGACAAAGCCCATCTCCCCCTAAGGGTGTATCATGCCTTATAGAATAGCAAGTATTGTAGAAACAAAAGCTGCCTTTAACAGCCTAACTCTGCAAATAACTGGTGGTGGAATGAGGAGCAAGAAGCATGGGGATTTAGAATTGGGTGCGATGGGAAAGCATCCAACTTGACCGTGATCTTTCCATGTTGAACATCTGTGCTGTTTCATTCACATCAGTGCTTGCTCAACAGGGCAGGGAGCCAGACTGCGGCTGCACTCTCTCTTTAGACACAATTAGAATGGGTTGAACAGATCTTTGAGGCCGTTGCAAAGTGTATGCAAAAGCAGTGCTTAATTGCGGCCCATAATTTATGAGCACATGACCCTCTAGCTCCTTCCTCAAAGATCAAAACTCCAATCTTTTGAGTCAACAAGTCGTTTAAAGAAACCCTTTGATTGCCATCAGATGCTCACTGGCCACCTTTACAACATCAAGCTCTTATTTTCTCCACTGCTCATGCAGATGCTGCCCCCAGTATTGCGGAGTCTCTGGGTACTTTTATACTTCAGTGGGCTTCCTGCACGGGCCTTGGTACAATGCCCCAGATGTGTCACTCGCCCACAGTCAAGGGCAGCAGTAGGTTTGAAAACCTGCGGGCAGCCCGTGTCACTTTGAAACTGTGACAGCAGCTCCTGCTAAAACTTTGCAACCCTGCCTGGGAAAATCACCATGCACTGAGATATGATATGGGCTGTGGTTATCAGGTAGAAGTTGGTAATGCACTTACATGTGAATGGGAAATAATGTTGCTCACCCTGCCAACAGTCCTTGTTACCGTCTGCCTAATGCAGGAAAAGGAGTAGGCCATTCAACCCCATTTGAATACAAAAATAAATTTATCTTGGCTGAACAACTTCTCCTATGTCAGTGTGCAGCTCATGCTTTGACTATTTACAATCAAGATTGACAATTGGGGTCCTAGGACTCTGATTTTACATCTCAAAAGGGGCATATTGCCTAAGCCACTTTGGGCATTTGATAGCAGACCCCACTTAACAAAAAAGCCAGAGGCACTGAAGAAAGTGCAGAAAAAAATGCAAGGCTGGTGTCAGGATTGAGAGGTTCGAAACATAAGAAAAGATTGAACGGCCTCTAGAAAAGAGAAGACTGAGGCGAAACCTAATAGAGGTCTTTAAAAGTATGAAGTGTTTTGATAGGGATGACGTAGAAAAGATCTTTCAATTCATGAGGAGGCCAGAACTATAAGGTAGTCACTAATAACTCCAATAAGGAATTCAAAAGAAACTTCTTTACTCATAGAATGGTGGGAATGTGGAACTGACTACCATGCAGAGTGTGTTACGGACAGGTTAGAGATGATAGGCATGGTTCCCCCTTTTTCACCTCTCAACTGACTGCAGACAGCATTTTTTTTTTTAAAGGTGTTTTTTTAAACTCCAGATTGTTCTAATTGTCAAGAGCAGACAAATGACAGATTTTCTTGCAAGTTTAAAAGAAAAATAAATGTTTATTAAACAACATCTGAAATAAATGTAATATCCACTCTCATATACACACACACACACACACACACACACGAGATTAGAGATTATAAAGATAAAATGCATTAGGTCTGATGATTTAAAAGAGTCATCTGTTAAACTTGTTTTTCCCCAGGGTCAAGACTTGAAATGGTGCAGGCCTGTAATCTTTTCCCTTGTTCACTGAAGAAAGACTTGGGAAGTTCAGGAAGACAGATGCAGTGCTGCAGACTCCTTTTGTTATATTCCATTCAAAGGACAAAGGCGAAGTCCTGGTACGATTTCTCAGGTAGGGAGTTCAAGGCCAAACTCTAGTCATTGCCTACATGTAGTTCAAAGTGATAATCTTAGGCAGGGTCCTTTCTCTTTGATGGCATAGATGGATCTCCTTTGTCTGCTCATAATATACCTTTATTAAAGCTCCTTATCAGAAACCTAGGGGGGAATTTTATTCTGATGGTGGAGTCTTGACATCTGAGGCCAGCAGCTGCAGCGTCACTGCGCAGACAGTGGTTGTGGCTGTGGCTGGAGGAGCATCTACCGGAAGCCGAGGAGCATCACTGGACCCAGGCCTTAGGTAGGCCAGGGCGGGTGGGGTCTCGCACGGTGGGTCCCATTCTTTGGAATGTAAGTTTGGAGTAAAAAGTCTGCGACAGCATTCTTAACCCAATCAGTTGAAGAGAAGCAGCCATTTCTACAGAAAATGTTGTTTGTATTTTAATGGCTTTGCAGGGATATGACCAGCAAGGTTGCTTGTATTTTAATGACTTCTCCAAGATTTGTTCAGACAATAAAATTAGCTCAGGATTCTTGCAGGGAAGGAAGGGTCACCTGACCTCTTACTCCATTTTCTTTACAAGAAAGGTGTCCGTTTTGGGTTTACTTCATAAATTCATTTTATAGTTCATAAGTTTGGATTGAATGAGAATGACAAGTGATTGAGGCAAAAGGCACAAATGCAGTTAAGGGAATGCTGGGTAAGTACATGAGGGGAAAAGGAATAGAAGGATATGCTGATAGGTTGAGATGAAGTAGAGTGGGAGATGGTTCATGTGGAGCATAAACACTGGTATAGACCAGATTCCATGCTGTAAATTCTATGTAAATCTATGTAAAATAGTGTTGGCCACAGTGTTGGGGTTAATGGGGAGGTGAAGCTTCCAACCCCAGTCTTAGGCCAATACCATCTTGTTAATTCCAGGCAATACAAGCGAAAATTAACTCACTGCTAACACAACATTGAAGGCCACGATACTACAGCATTTCCAGTTATAGGAACAGGGTTGGGCCATTCAGCTCCTTGAGGCTGTTCCACAATTCAATTAGATCATAGTTGATCAGAATCTTAGCTTCTTCTACCAGCCTTCGTTCCATAACCCTTAATGCCCAATAAAAATCTATCAATTTCTGGTTTGAAATGTTGAATTAACCCCCCAGAATCACAGAATCATTCCAGTGCAGAAGGAGGCCAATTGGCCCACCATGTCTACACTGGCTCTCTGAAAGAGCAACTCCCTCAGTTCCATTCCCCTGCCTTCTCCCCGTAACCCTATACATTCTTCCTTTTCATTTAACTGTCTAATGCCCTTTTGAATGCTTCAATTGAACCTGCCTCCACCACACTCTCAGGCAGCGCATTCCAGACCTAAACTACTCACTGCGTGAAAATGTTTTTCCTCCTATCACTTTTGCTTCTCTTACCAAATTCTTTAAATCTGTGCCCTCTCGTTCTCGATCGTTTCACGAGAGAAACACTTTCTCTCTATCTACTCTGTCCAGACCCCTCATGATTTTGAATACCTGTATCAAATCACCTCTCAACCTTCTCTTCTACAAGGAAAACAGTCCTAACTTCTCCAATCTATCTTCATAACTGAAATTCCTCATCCCTGAAATCATTCTTGTGAATCTTCTCTGTACTCTCTCCAATGCCCTCATGTCTTTCCTCAAGTGCGGCGCCCAGAATTGGACGCAATACTCCAGCTGAGGCCGAACTAGTGTCTCATACAAGTTCAACATAACTTACTTGCTCTTGTCCGCTATGCCCCTCTTAATAAAGCTCAGGATACTGTATGCTTTATTAACTGCTCTCTCAACCTGTCCTGCCATCTTCAATGACTTATGCACAGATACACCCAGGTTCCTCTGCTCCTGCACCCCCTTTAGAATTGTTCCCTTTATTTTATATTGTCTCTCCATGTTCTTCCTACCAAAATGAATCACTTCACATTTCTCTGCATTGAACTTCATCTGCCACCTGTCTGCCCATTCCACCAACTTGTCTATGTCCTTTTGAAGTTCGACACTATCCTCCTCACAGGTTACAATGCTTCCAAGTTTTGTATCATCTGCAAACTTTGAAATTGTGCCCTGTACACCACGGTCTAGGTCATTAATATATATCAGGAAAAGCAAGGGTCCCAACACTGACCCCTAGGGAACTCCACTATAAACCTTCCTCCAGCCTGAAAAACATTAATTAACCGCTACTCTTTGTTTCCTGTCACTCAGCCAATTTCGTATCCATGTTGCTATCGTCCTTTTTATTCCATGAATTACAAGTTTGCTCACAAGTTTATTGCATGGCACTGTATCAACCACCGTTTGAAAGTCCATGTACACCACATCAACATTGCCCTCATCAACCCTCTCTGTTACCTCCTCAAAAAAACTCCAGCAAGTTAGTTAAAGATGTGAAGGAGTACTTCCTGACATTACCTCTGAATGGCTTCGCTCTAATTTTAAGATTATGCCCCTTCTTTTGGATTGCCCCAGCAAAGGAAATAGGGTAGAAAAAAAACTATCAACTCCTTTAATCATCTAAAAACACCTCAATTAGATCACCTGTTAATCTCCTATACTTAAGGGGATATGAAATTTGTCTATGCAATCTGTCCTCATAATTTAACCCTTTTAGTTCTGGAAACATTCAGATGAATCAACACTGCACCCCTTCCAAGGCCAATATATTGGTCGTGAGGTGCAGTGCCCAGAACTCAATGCAGTACTTTAAATGGGGTCTAACCAGAGATTCATAAAACTGTAAAATAACTTCCACCACTTTTGTATTCCAGCCTCCTTGACGTAAAGGCTAACATTCCATTAACCTATTTAATTATCTTTTGTACCTGTCCACTAGTTTATAGTGATTTCCATACTTGGACCTCTAAATCTCTCTGCTTATCCACAGTTCCTAGGTTCCTCCCCATTTAGAAAATACCCTGATCGGTCTTTCTTAGGTCCAAAGTGAATGACCTTTCACTTCTCCACATTGAATTCTACCTACCACAGATTTGTCCACTCACTTAATCTATCAATGACCCTTTGCATCTGTTAGGTCCCATCTACACATTTTACTGTGCCACCTAGCATGTTTTTGTTGGCAAACATGGATAGAGGCCTCTCTTGGCCTTCAGTCAAGTCATTCATAAATATATTGAAAAGCTGAGGCTCAGTACAGATCGCTGTGAGACACCACTAGTAACTTCCTGCCAATGAATGAAATACCTATAATCCTACTCTTGGTTTTCTACACCCTAACTCAGTCCCTAACTCATGTCAATAGGTTGGTCCCAATTCCATATGCTTTCTTTTTTGTGACGAATTGCTTATGTGGAAGCATATGGAATACTCTCCGGAAATTCATATTACAAAAAATCCACAAACATTTCCTTATCTACCATATTAGTTACCTCCTTAAAAAGTTCAACTAGCTTGGTTAGTTAGACATGACTCAACTGTTACAAATCCTTTACGTCATGTTAAGGACACAATGAAAAGCATTCAATCTCCACAGGATAAAGCTTTTAAAAATACTGGGCAAGCAGTTCTAAACACGTGGGTGTGAGTGCGTGAATTATCTGGGACAAAATTCCCAATCACTGGTGTTCCAGTTTTACTGCACCAACTGGTTTGGTTTGTTGTCTTTTCACGATATTCATGTGTTCATATACGCCTTTGTTTAGCTATATATGTTCATATATATTTATGAGTCAAAAGGTCATGGGTTCAAGCCTCAATCCAGAGTTACGAGCACATAATCTCGGCTGACACTGCAGTGCAGTACTGAGGAAGCAATGGACTTTCGGATGAGGTGTTGAACCGAGATCCCGTCTACTCTCTCAGGTAGGCATAAAAGATCCCATGGCACTACTTCAAAGAAGAGCAGGGGAGTTATCCCACGTGTCCTGGTCAATATTTATCTCTCAATTAACATCACTAAAAATCAGATTATCTGATGATTATCAATTAGCTGCTTATGGGAGCTTACTGTGCACATATTAGCTCCTGTGTTTCCAACATTACAACAGTGACTACAGTGTAAAAGTACTTCATTGGCTGTAAAGCAGTTTGGGATATTCTGAGGTCGTGAAAGACACTATATAAGTACAAGTCTTTCTTTAATGCTTTTTTAATGTAGAAAAGCTTCAGAAAACATGAGTGTTCCCTCAAGACCACAATCCAAAAAAAAATACAAGGGCTTGGGTTGGTGAAGACTGCCAATCCTGATCTCAATGCAGAAAAGCCATGTGCAAGTGTGCAGGCATTGATTGAGGGAAAGATTGGACATTGATGTGATGCCCTCCATAGTCAAATAGCCTGCCAGCTAATCAAGGCTCACATATAAATAGTGGTCCTTTTAGTTGACATATCAGAGGGGGCCGGTGCCCATGGAACCATTGTCCTGCAAGGATTCAAAGCCTTTGGGTGGGGAGGGAGCAAACTGGTGAGGGAGAAAAATCAAAGAGTGGGAGACATTTTGGTAATAATGCACTATTCATTTACCAGGCAACTTAGATAATTGTCTTCACGTATTAACTCCTGAGAAGAAAGGGCACAGCTAGTGCTTTTCAAAGGGTCGGCCAATCTGTGTGCTAATCAGGATTACACAATTACCCCATTCTCTATTTTATCATGTAAAATCATTCAGTGGAAAGCTAAATCTTCTTTGATTTCTTTCTTTTTGAAACCAGCTCGCTGAGGTTCCCTTAAAAATAAAAAGCTTATTCCTCAAATGCTCTTAGTAAAAACTCAGTTGGAATTTTAAACAAAGGATATGCTGGCTTTCTCTCCTGTGTTGCAGTAGGGTGCCCGTGAAGCACCCGCGGAATCTTAGCCTTAAATAAAATGCTGCATCGGCTTTTTTCTAAAAGCGTTCAGCTCTTCAGAAGTGAACTTGCTGTTGCAATCAGAAAATACAAGCTCTACGGGTGGGAATAGTTAAAATTTCCCTGTAGCCTTTGACCATCATCTGCAATACAGGACAATGTTATTTTTACCTCATTTCCCTTGTTCTCAGTCAAATACGTTGCTGAGCTACAGCTCGCTGGGTACCAGACACCTCCTTGTATCTTACCCATGCCTCCGTTATTTGTGAGAGAGTCCAGGCAGTAACTGTGGATAAGCTATTCAACCATAGGGGCATCACAATCACAGCCGAACCCTTATCTCATATCCACATGCATACGTTTTCTTGCGGGGGCAATGGATAATGATCAGCTTCAGCAAACCCACTGATTTTCTTCCCGCCTACCTCACCATGAGGCACTGAGGCTAATTCCGCATTCCTACTCGCTGACTAAAATTAGCTAAAGCCGTACAGATTCATCCTGGGTCCTTCCTGGACTTTTCAGGTCAGGTACATGCTACTATCACCAACTGAACCACTCTGAGGTTTCCAGGGAGATTTAATAGAACACGGAACAGTTTTCAATCCCACCACTTGTCCTTGCCCTGTGGGAGCGTGTGTTGGAGAGGTGATGTGGAGATAGGTGACCCCGATTTCCGATGCACCCAATTTTCTGGTTAATAGAATTAAAAAGCAGGAAGGCATACTGATGTCAACCATAGCTCAGTTGGTAGCACTCTTGCCTCTGAGTTAGCAGGTTGTAGTGTGACTACAAAAACTTGAGCACATAATCTAGTGCTGCACTGTTGGATATGCCATCTTTCAGATGAGATCTTAAACCAAAGCAACATCTGCCCACTCATATGGCTGTAAAAGATCCCATGATACTATTCAAATAAGAATAGGAGAATTCTCCCAGTGTCCTAGCCAATCTCAACCAACAGCGCTAAAAGTGGATCATTAGCTGTTATTATGGTCTTTATCACTTTGCTGTTTGTGAGACCTTGCTGTGTGCAAATTGGCGGCTGAGTCCCCTACAAACGTACTTCATTGGCCGTAAAGCACTTTTGAACTCCCTGTGGATGTGAAAGGCACTACATTAATGCAAGTCTTTCTTTTAGATTGCTGCCTGTTCTGCTCTCCTGCCAAGCAAGGTTCTATGCTTAATAACTCACATTGACAGTGGCCCTTCCAGAACGTTCTGATGGATCACCTCAGTATTGACTACTCTGTGGAGGCTGGATTATCTCAAATCAATCCTTTGATTTGGACTGATTTATTATTGTTCTATTCCCTTTCTACAATCTTCTAAACCAGGCAAACAATGTTTTACTCTCTCTCTAGATACTGCCTGACCTCTGAGTTTTCTGTTTTTATTACAGATGCTCCCAGCTCCCTCTCTCATTGCTGCACAGTGAGCAGCAGCTGAGACGTTTCTATAATGACTCCTCATTTTTCTATCCCTTATCTTGGAAAGCACCTTAAAAAGTTTTTTGTTTTCAGTGTGATTCTCAGCTTTCAGCTCAAACAATCCCACTCCCACATGGTTAGAACTGCTGCCAAACCTTTGAAAGAAGCAGAACTCATTTAGTCAGAGACAAACACAAATATTTCTCCCCTCCCCTTTTAAGTTTTTTCTTTTAATAGTGATTAAATATAACAAGCAGGCAACAGGAAGAAAGACAGACTTGCATTTATATAGAACCTTTCACAATCTCACATTGTCTCAAAGCACTTTACAGCCAATGAAATAGTTTGGATGTATAGTCACTGTTTTAATGTAGGAAATATGGCAGCCAATTTGCGTACAGCAAGCTCCCACAAACACCAATGTGATAAAGACCAGATCATCTGTTTTAGCGATGTTGGTTGAGGGATAAATAATGAACAGAATATTGGGGATAACTCCCCTGCTCTTCTTCAAATAGTGTCATGGGATCTTTTACGTCCATCTGAGAGGACAGATAGAGCTTCGGCTTAATATGCCATCCAAAAGACAGCACCTCTGAGAGTGCAGCACCACCTCCGTACTGCAGTGGATTCTCAGCCTAGATTTTGCACTCAAGTCCCTGGAGCGGGCTCGAACCCATGACTTTCACAGAGACGAGTGTGCTACCAACTGAGCCAAAATACAAAGAACACTTGCTTCCACCTTTTGCGTCTATATTCTGGTCTGTGCCTCAATAAAACTATTATTTCTGTTCAGCAAACCTCACCATCAGATTCCTCCAACACATTTAATCCTCAAGGTTTCCCATTAGCAAGAAAATAATGTGCCTGGAGACACGGATTCTGAAGGTAACTGCATGAAATCAGAGACCTGCTTAAATATTGTTTTTCACTACCACACATGACTGGTTCTGGATTTAACAAGGCTTTGCTAAACTAAATCCACTTTATTCTAGCCAGACTAAAACTGCTGTATAGTTCCTCAAGATTCTTGTTGTATTATCTGTGTTCCTGAAGCCACCAACAATGAATGCCCTTGTTTCCTGTGGTGAGACTTTACTTACACATGTGTCCTGTTGAATGCACTGCAGGATTCTCTTGGCAGGAACCAGGAAATCAATCAGACAGTGGAGTCCATCACCTCGATATGACTTCTCCACTACATGGAACAGCTGCCACAGGACAGTGGCCGCAGTGGCTTCGAACGGTGGGTACAGAGTCGAAAGCGTGTTCTGTATGTAGGTGTCGAGGGACTCAGAGTCCTACAAGATGGAGTAAGAGGGAGAAACAGAAACAGAAGTGAGACATTCTGCCAATCCATGCGTGTCAACATTTTCAGAAAATATTCTGACCTCAAAGTGAAGAGATCATTTGAAAAACATTCTAAATTTGAAGCTAAAATAACAGAAAGAAAGACTTGCATTTATATAGGGCCTTTCACTAGCTTAAGATATCCAAAATCACATAATGGTCAATAAAATACTTTTGAAGTGTAATTTAGGAAACACAGCAGTCAATTTGCACACAGATATCTCTCACAGACACCAATGTGATAATGATCAGATCATTTGTTTTAGATATGTTGGTTGAGGGATAAATATTGGCTATGAAATTGAAAAGAACACCCCTGCTCTTCTTCAAAATAGTGTCATGGAACCTTTCACATTCACCCAAGGGAGCAGACATGGCACCGATTTAACATCCCTTCGAAAAGACAGCCCCTTTAATGGATGTGTACTCCTCAGTACTGGTACTGGGAGTGTCAGCGTAGATTATGTACTCAAGTCTCTGGAGTTGGACTTGAGCCCACAACCTCTGACTCAAGAGAGCTACTCACCAAGCCACGGCTGGCACCCTAGCGTGCAACTTTGACTGCCCACTCTGGTTGGGTATATTCTGTGTGGTTTCATTACATGCCTTAATGGCCGAGAAATTGGATCACGTTGCGCCTGTTTGAAAGGCGCAAAATGACTGCCTGAGTTTCCAGTATGGTGAGTGACGTGCACACACTCAATTCGCACCTGAAATGTGCTACCCCACTATATTAGTTAGGGTAGCTCAATAGCCAGCCAGGGCATGTGCCTGAAAGTTGCTGTTGGGCTCATTGCACATGTGAAGCAGGGACTTAATGCCCTTTTCTATCCCTTTTGAGAAATCAGTTTGCTAATTACCACAGCATGTGCCATGCGCGCTGTGGTCAGTTTCTTCACACGAAGGTCCTTAAAGGACTACCTGGTTTAGGAGGCCACCAGGGGTGCCAGAAAAATGATCTGACTCATGATCAGATTGGATTTCTTCCAAAATTGGCATTTGTTGTGCTCAAATGGGCACGCTGATGTCCTAATTCAACCCATTTATTTCCTAAAGTGTTGGAAGCATTTGGACAAGTTGAAAGAAAAAATCTGAGGCAACAACATTTATTAAGGCTGAGGCTCTTTACTCTAGAAAAGGGAAGGCTGAGGGGTGACCTAATAGAGGTGTTTAAAATTATGAGGGGCTTCAAAAGGGTAGACAGAGAGAAAATGGTTCCACTTGTGGGGGGGGGAGTCCAAAACTAAGGGCCATCGATGTAGGATAGTCAATAATAAATCCAATAAGGAATTTAGGAGAAGCTTTTTTTATCCTGAGGGTGGCGAGAATGTGGAACTTGCTACCAAATGGAGTAGTTGAGGCGAATAGCATAGATGCATTTCAGGGGAAGCTAGTCAAGCATGAGACAGAATGGAATAGAAGGATATTCTGATAAAGTGAGATGAAGTAGGGTGGTAGGAGGCTTGCGTGGAGCATAAGCACTGGTATATACACCTGTGGGGCCAAATGGCCTGTTTCAGTGCAGCAAATTCTATGCAAATCTATATAATTCAGCATGTAGCAAACAACAGAAATACAGCAAGTAAAACAGTGTATTGGGAAAAGTA
Organism: Heterodontus francisci; assembly: GCF_036365525.1. Classification (NCBI taxonomy): domain Eukaryota; kingdom Metazoa; phylum Chordata; class Chondrichthyes; order Heterodontiformes; family Heterodontidae; genus Heterodontus; species Heterodontus francisci. The sequence goes on from NC_090372.1 coordinate 22,793,293, forward strand.
TGGGGTACTATTGTTATGGTGACAGTGACTATGTGAATTCAGGATGCTGTTTAACTGAAAATAAAATGACTCAGAAAGAAGCAACTCTGAGGTATAATAGCATATTAAGTATAAGGCAGAAACTGACTCAAATAATTTCCTTAAAGCTTCAAGCAGAAAATGATAAAAAGCAATCATACCTACTTAAATTATGGCAATGTCACTAACAGAAACCCTGACCTCTTAATTGAAGAGATTCTGTAATATAAGCAGTATGATATGATGCATTTTAATGTACAAAAAAGGAATTGTGTGCAACAAGAAAAGCATGTATCAAACTTGTACCTGACTTTACCGGTTCTCTTAAGGCTTTCCGCTATGAAGAAAGATGTAGATTTGGAGTCTATGGAGTTCCCACGTGCACAGCAAATTGCATTAATATATCATTAGAAAAAGAAAAAAAAGACTTGCATTTATATAGCACTTATCATGACCACAGACGTGCCAAAGCATTTCACAGCCAATGCAGTACTTTTGAAGTGTGGTCACTGTTATAACGTAGGAAATGCAACAGGTAATTTGCACACAGCAAGCTCCTACAAACAGCAATGTGATGGTGACCTGATAATCTGTTTTGGGGATGCTGATAGAGGGGTAAATATTGGCCAGGACACTGGGGAGAACTCCCCTGCAGTTCTTCGATCCATGTGATCTTTACGCCCATCTGAGAGGGCAGACGTCTCCTCAGTTTAACACCTCATCCGAAAAATGGAAAGAATGAGTGAAAGAGAGAGAAAGAGTAAAATTTAAAGAGCAGGCACCTGCAATTAGGCCTACTGCTCGTGTGGAGGTTAAGGACCAACAGAGACTGATTGAGCTGAATGGCCTGTATCTGTGTTGTAATTTCTGTGCAATTCTATGCAGTACTAAGGAAGTGTTATCTTGTCAGAGGTGCTTTCTTTGAATAAGACATTAAACTAAGGCACTGTCCTTCTGGTCTGTTAGATGCTACAGATCCCTTGGCACTATTGGGAAAGAAACAGGGCCAAATGGCCTGTGTCCTGACTGATGTACATCCCTCAGTCAACACCATCATTTAACTATTGATGTTTGTGGGGACTTACGGTTCACAAATTGGTTCCACCTTTGTCTCTGCAACAGTAATTACACTTCAAAAGTGCTTCATTGGCTGTAAATTATTTTGGGGCATGCTGAGGACAAGAAAGGTGCTTTTCAAAATGCAAACATCCTTGTTCTTTCTTCTTCTAGTTCATTTGCACCAATTCGTATTGCAAAACTTCAGCAACTGCAATATATGGAGCAATGCCATTTACAACATTGTACTTAAAAATAGAATGTTAAGCATAAGGATGAATCACTAATTCAAAATACAGACAGCAAACATACTGGAAAGAACCTCAAGGTTATTTTTTTTGTGATTTTCTTGTTAACAGTCCTGACTGTAATTGCTGCTACAAATTTTCTCAAACTTTTGATCAATGAGCTGATTACATCCCAAACACAGTTTTAAACAACAGATTTTAATCACAAGATTTTTGACCTTTTGCAGCAGTGTGAATCTGCCCAAGTTTTAACAGAACAATGGTTTCTACCCGTGAGCAATTCCTCACGGACAGAGACTATGAATGTGTTGAACTTTAGACCCACAGATCCCTGGCATGGCATGTGTGAGCTTATGCCAACACACTGGCATGCTGAAAAATAGCCCCGGAGCCTGCCTGCTGTTTGTCCTGATAAAAACTGGTGGGAGAGGCACACCATCGGTAGCAGCAAAGGGATTAAATTAATTCATATTGTGGAGAGAAGATTGTTTTTGTTCAATTTTTTCCAGGGGCTATTAAAGCTTCCTGTGTGCCACCAATAAATGGCCCTGTCACCAAGGGAGCGGTTTTCAAGGATATAATTGCTGCATTGTTATTTCAGATTTTCCAGAGTGTGATTCAGATGAATATCATAGTTACATTCATGCCCAACATACTATACTGTACCATGCCTTGCTCTGTTTTAGTGGAAATGTAATCACACTTCTAAAGCCCAGTGCTTTTTTACCCCTGTATTTACTACGATCATTTTTGCCCCAAGTTGGAAGGATGTGGCTTCAAGCCCCATTCCAGGAGCTTGAGAACAAAACCTAGGCTATCACTCAAACGCAGAGTACAGAGTGAGTGCTGCATTGTAGTTAGCGGTGTCTTTCAGTTGAGATTATAAAGTGAGGCCCCGTCTTCCCTCTCAGGTTGATGTAAAAGATCCCATGGCATTATTTTGAAGACGAGCTGGGGAATTAACACCCACCCCCCACCCCCCCACCATGTCCTGGCAGATAGTTATGCCTCAATTAACATCAGTAAAACAGATTATCTGATCATTAACTCATTGTAGTTTGCAGAACCTTGTTGTGCACAAACTTGCTGTCTCTTTTCCTACAATACAACAGTCACTGCACTTCGAAAGTATTTCATTGGCTCTAAAGCACTTTGGGATGTCCTGTGGTCATGAAAGACATTTTATACAAATATAAGTCTTCCTTTCTCTTATATTTACAATTGTGTCTCTGCTCTCCTGAAGTTGGTTCATTTTACAGCATCGAAAACAATAGCCTTTTCTCCATGCACTGTTACTGTGCAGTTGGCTCAATGTGTTAGTTGACTTTGCTTGCACTTCTTCAAGTATTTAGTCTAAATTGTAAGCGCACATAGAAGTACACATGATATCCTCCCCTAAACCCAAAGAAAGAAACTTTACAAGTTAGCATACCTGCCATACAATGGGAGACCATTAAGTTCTGCATCAGGAGGTCTGCAACAACTTACCTTTATTTAGCACCTTTAATGTAGGAATTTGAGGTAAGTTTTAAGGAGGGTCCTAAAAGAGGAGAGAGAGATAGCGAGGCGCAGACGTTTACGGAGGGAATTCCGGAGCTTAGGGCCTAGGCAGCTGAAGACATGACTGCCAATGGGAGCAGGGGATATACAGGAGGCAGAATAAAGTCAAATTTATTGAAGGGTTGTAGGGCTGGAGGAGGTTATGGAGATAGGGAGGGGTGAGCATCCTGCCTCTCCTCTTTGTCTAACCTGTGAGCCTAACTTTCTACTACTTTCTCCCTCGTGTTTATTTAGCTTCCCCTTAAATACATCTATGCTCTTCACCTCAAATGCTCCTTGTGGTAACAAGTTCCACATTCATCCAACAGATTAAAAAAAAAATCCCTAACCCACACGGCAATCTATCAAAACTCTAGGAAATCTATCCAACATTACAACTGACATTATTCAGCCTGAATGACTGCACTTTGCAGATGTCATTTCCAGAGACCCAACAGCATAGCATATTTGTTCTAATAAACATGCTTTACACGTACAAATTACACCTAATCACTATAATTAATTACAGTGACATGCTATTCCTAATTAATTTAACACTACTCTTGCCATCTGCCAGAACACCAAATCTTTCTCATCCTATTTGGTTGGATCGGTAAAGTAACAATGCTGACCTGTGCTTGGACTGTGAGGAAAGATAACTCACGAACTCGCTTGTAAAGGTACAGCGACGTTTCTGCATCTTTTGAAACACCAGGTTGTTAAATGAAAGCTCCATCCACCTTTTCTGATGGATCTGGAAGGCACTAAAGATCTCTTGGCGCTATTCAAAGAAAACAGGGAGCTCTCTCAGTGCCCAGGCTTACATTCTTTCCTTAACCAACAGTTCTAAAAAAACTAGATCTGCTGATCATTATCTCATATGCTGCTCAGCATAGTGGGGAAAGTCTTTGCTCGAGTCGCTCTGAACAGGCTCCAGAAGCTGGCCGAGCGCGTCTACCCTGAGGCACAGTGTGGCTTTCGTGCAGAGAGATCGACCATTGACATGCTGTTCTCCCTTCGTCAGATACAGGGGAAATGCCATGAACAACAGATGCCCCTCTACATTGCTTTCATTGATCTCACCAAAGCCTTTGACCTCGTCAGCAGACGTGGTCTCTTCAGACTACTAGAAAAGATCGGATGTCCACCAAAGCTACTAAGTATCATCACCTCATTCCATGACAATATGAAAGGCACAATTCAACATGGTGGCTCCTCATCAGAGCCCTTTCCTATCCTGAGTGGCGTGAAACAGGGCTGTGTTCTCGCACCCACACTTTTTGGGATTTTCTTCTCCCTGCTGCTTTCACATGCGTTCAAATCCTCTGAAGAAGGAATTTTCCTCCACACAAGATCAGGGGGCAGGTTGTTCAACCTTGCCCGTCTAAGAGCGAAGTCCAAAGTACGGAAAGTCCTCATCAGAGAACTCCTCTTTGCTGACGATGCTGCTTTAACATCTCACACTGAAGAGTGCCTGCAGAGTCTCATCGACAGGTTTGCGGCTGCCTGCAATGAATTTGGCCTAACCATCAGCCTCAAGAAAACGAACATCATGGGGCAGGACGTCAGAAATGCTCCATCCATCAATATTGGCGACCACGCTCTGGAAGTGGTTCAAGAGTTCACCTACCTAGGCTCAACTATCACCAGTAACCTGTCTCTAGATGCAGAAATCAACAAGCGCATGGGTAAGGCTTCCACTGCTATGTCCAGACTGGCCAAGAGAGTGTGGGAAAATGGTGCACTGACACGGAACACAAAAGTCCGAGTGTATCAGGCCTGTGTCCTCAGTACCTTGCTCTACGGCAGCAAGGCCTGGACAACGTATGCCAGCCAAGAGCGACGTCTCAATTCATTCCATCTTCGCTGCCTTCGGAGAATACTTGGCATCAGGTGGCAGGACTATATCTCCAACACAGACGTTCTTGAAGCGGCCAACACCCCCAGCTTATACACACTACTGAGTCAGCGGCGCTTGAGATGGCTTGGCCATGTGAGCCGCATGGAAGATGGCAGGATCCCCAAAGACACATTGTACAGCGAGCTCGCCACTGGTATCAGACCCACCGGCCGTCCATGTCTCCGCTGTAAAGACGTCTGCAAACGCGACATGAAATCGTGTGACATTGATCACAAGTCGTGGGAGTCAGTTGCCAGCATTCGCCAGAGCTGGCGGGCAGCCATAAAGACAGGGCTAAATTGTGGCGAGTCGAAGAGACTTAGTAGTTGGCAGGAAAAAAGACAGAGGCGCAAGGGGAGAGCCAACTGTGCAACAGCCCCGACAAACAAATTTCTCTGCAGCACCTGTGGAAGAGCCTGTCACTCCAGAATTGGCCTTTATAGCCACTCCAGGCGCTGCTTCACAAACCACTGACCACCTCCAGGCGCGTATCCATTGTCTCTCGAGATAAGGAGGCCCAAAAGAAAAGAAAAAAAAAGAAAGAAGTTCAGGAGCCTTCTCACAGACAAAATGGCATCACAACACTTCATTAATAATTAATTATGAAGAACTTTGGGACATTTCTGAGCATACTGATGATGTGAACATCTTCTTAATATCTGCATTTCAGCACAAATCATTCACTTTTCCTCAGATAATTATCGGAACATAGGAACAGAAGGAGGCCATTCAGCCCGTCGAACCTGCTCTACCATTCAAGGTTGATCTGCATCTCAACAACATTTACCCAGCTTTGCTCCATATCTCTGCATGATTTAATCCTTTTAACTCCTAGTATCATTCTGCTGAATCTGCACTGCACCTCCCGCACCCCCCCACCCACCCCCCAACCACGGCCAAAATACCCTTCTCGCGGTGCGGTACTCTAATCTGAATACAGTTCTCCAGATGGGAGCCGATCAAGGCTTTATACAACTATAGTATCACTTCCTCTCCTTTGTAATCCAGTCAATCTGAGATAAAGGCCAGCATTGATTGTTTTTTTTGTGCTTGCCTATTTGCTCCTGGTGTTCTCATTGTTGAGTTACACCCACTCGTTAAAAATGCAAGGGGTAGTTTTCCAAATTCAGGCTCGAAGCAGAAAGTGAAAACTGGAAATTTCCACCACATTCTGCAGATAAAACATGTTTACATTTTTAAAAATGATATTTTTACTAATTTCCTGTACATGATAATAAAAATGTAATCCTTTGCTCCCTGGTGGTTACGGAACTTCTAAAACCTGCAGACACAGAGGAAGCAGAAAGTGTTGATTCATTCAAATGCAAATAAGGTAGATTTCTTTCAGAAAAGTTTGGGATATGGCACATGAGTAACTTGTGACCTAATGTGTGGTAATTGTACCATGCTGGGGAGGTGCAGGTGGCTTTGGATTTATGGTTCCTAAAGCTGTCCACTACCGGGCTTTTCCTGCCTCATGTCTGGGTCTTGTGGATTAATTGATCGAGATTAATTGTTATGATTAGTCAATAATTCCATTATCATTGTATCATGTGACTACCAGAATAGTAAAAGGCGAACTAATTGGAACGTGCCTCTTTATCATATAGCAATTCTTATGTTCCTATTTTCTTCATCAATGGCTAAAACAAAAAGTTCCCATGAGGGCTGTCAAATCCTATTTGTTGCATGTAACCTGTTTTACTCAGTGTGACGTACAGGCAACCTGTAGGAGGTAAACCAATGGTTTTGTAACTGGGAGCGAGCAACTTATCTCCACATCTTATGGATTATTTATATTTCACAGAACGGTTAGACAAAACAGTTCATTTTCAATTGAAATACCTGTCTGTGATTAACAGGAGTCCACCTGGCGTGGTCGAGAACAGACACACCTTTCTGCTTTTGTAAAGACACAGGGGAGAAAGATTTTCGATTGATCACAGGCTTTGCAGGTCAGCTGTTACCTGAATCTGTCCAAACGTGACACTGGCACACTTGGCTAAAACCTGCTTTGATCTGAACTCTACAGACTAGACGAATTGTTAAGTATAAATGCTTCAGGCTAATCAATCTGCAGGGGTGGATTTTTAAAGATGATCTCAATCACCGGCCCTGCAGCCTGCTACATACTTAACTCCCACAACAGAAACAAAACACATTTAAGCAAAGAAAAGTTAAAAGAAGCAATCTATTACCTGATTTTAGCAAAGATGCTTTAATCCTGAATACTGGTATATATGGACAGTTTTCTTTTGTGAACATCTTGTAGAAAGTACAACAAAAACTAAACATAATCTCAGCAGCAGCAGGCCCCAATTTATCACTGAAGGCTGAATCCAAGGCCTCTGTTTGAATACTTTTGTGGTAATGCTCTCTTTATTGTGCATCACTGAATGACTGCCTGGTCAATAAATCTTTAAGTAGTTAGCATAAGCTAAACAATTTACCTGTTGTAGAATCATGTTTGTGTCAGTGAAGGATACTCACATTTTTCTGTTAATATGGTATTGTTGTTGGTTAATTTACATTTTTATGTTTATGAGTCGAAGAGACTTAGTAGTTGGCAGGAAAAAAGACAGAGGCGCAAGGGGAGAGCCAACTGTGCAACAGCCCCAACAAACAAATTTCTCTGCAGCACCTGTGGAAGAGCCTGTCACTCCAGAATTGGCCTTTATAGCCACTCCAGGCGCTGCTTCACAAACCACTGACCACCTCCAGGCGCGTATCCATTGTCTCTCGAGATAAGGAGGCCCAAAAAGAAAAGAATTTACATTTTCCTGTGAGTCAAGTCACTAAGGGCTAATATTTTGAACCTCTGAAGGAATAGAAACTGCAACATCAATAATGCTCCTTGGTCAACATATCTTGAGGTACACTCATGGCTGGCCAGTCACTTTCCTTCCTTCTCCCACCTATTCTAACTGCGAATGTCAATTTGGTGACAGCTATGTTAACTGCTTTGTAAATAAAACATGGGCACTCAAGATTGGGAAAATGGAAGTGGGGGTGGGTAGGGGAAGGGGGCACATGGACAGTTTTGGTTCTCTCAACTCTAGTCTATTGTACAGTTCCCTCTGTTAATTGTATATTAATTGTGTTTAATTGTATGCAGGTGGTGAGCATTAACTGGCCATTCACTGGAGCCCCTAAAAATACATAGACTAAAACTGTAGTTGTTGGGTTAGGAGATGTATGCTTGTAATGCGGAATTCTGTAAATAAACATAAAAGTGTATAAAGATTAGCTCCAGTCTATCCTTCACCAACTACTTTCTGGAATAGAACACCCTCCTATTCGATGCTACCTCTGGTGGAAAAGCATTCAACAACTATGCCCCCAAAATCCAGAATTATCTTCCTAAGCCTGGCCTCTATCTTGTTAACTCTCTCTGCAATGTCAACAGTCTCAAAAATGATTTTCTAAGGATATACATTATGCCAAATGATATAGATATGGAGCTTAATTATGGACTTGTCAAGCACACCGTAATACTAAGGTATTTTGTTGCATTAGTTCTCAGAGCTAGTTACCTTTACAAGAGTAAAATTAGTTCACGTTCAGATTAGATTATTAGATTAGAGATACAGCACTGAAACAGGCCCTTCGGCCCACCGAGTCTGTGCTGACCAGCAACCACCCATTTATACCAATCCTACACTAATCCCGTATTCCTACCAAACATCCCCATCTGTCCCTATATTTCCCTACCACCTACCTATACTAGTGACAATTTATAATGGCCAATTTACCTACCAACCTGCAAGTCTTTTGGCTTGTGGGAGGAAACCGGAGCACCCGGAGAAAACCCACGCAGACACAGGGAGAACTTGCAAACTCAGTGACGCACTATAGGATATGACCCATCTTCAGGCATCTTCACTAACTCCTCTCTCTTTTTCTCTGACTCGATATTTAGTTCCAGATTAGATTTTGTTACATAAAAGTATTACATAATTTTTTTTTAAAATATTTGTTTTTTGGGATGTGGATGACACTGGGGAGGTTGCATTAATTACCCATCCTTAGTTGCCTAAGTTGGTGGTGGCCCTTCAGAACACTTCTCTGATTTTACAAGAAGTAATGAACACAGGAAATCTCATCCTTGTTTTCAAATCCCTCCGTGCCCTCACCTCTCCCTATCTCTGTAATCCCTTCCAGCCCCACAACCCTCTGAGATATCTGCGTTCCTCCAATTCTGGCCTCTTGGGCATCCCTGATTTTAATCACTCCACCACTGATGGCCATGCCTTCAGCTGCCTGGGCCCTAAGCTCTGGAATTCCCACCCCAAATCTCTCCATCTCTTACCTCACTTTCGTCCTTTAAGACACTGCTTAAAACCTACTTCTTCAACAAAGCTTTTGGTCATCTGCCCTAATATCACCTTTTGTGGCTTGGTGACATATGTTGTTTTATAATGCTCCTGTGAAGCCCCTTGGGACATTTTATTTTATTTTTTTTTAATTTCCAAAATATACTTTATTCATAAAAATCTGTAAAAATTACATTGCCAAACAGTTTCCAAACAGCACCAAAAAATACAAACATTGCAAGGGAGATCCGTTTCCTTCAATACTGTCATGAGTTTCTTCCCAACCCTTCCGTTTCACAATTGTCATGTCAATTACATTTTTACATTTACAGCAATTGAGAATATTAACGATACAGTTCGAGGGGTTTCCCATGGATCCAGCCCCTCAGTCCAGCTTGGTGGGGGAACCTTACACTGTGGTCTTTCCCCATTGAGCCTTTGCTGCGGCTGCCCCAAGCTTTAGTGCGTCCCTCAGCACGTAGTCCTGGACCTTGGAATGTGCCAGTCTGCAACATTCGGTGGTGGACAACTCTTTGCGCTGGAAGACCAGCAAGTTTCGGGCAGACCAAAGGGCGTCTTTCACCGAATTGATAGTCCTCCAGCAGCAGTTGATGTTTGTCTCGGTGTGCGTCCCTGGGAACAGCCCGTAGAGCACAGACTCCTGTGTTACAGAGCTGCTTGGGATGAACCTTGACAAAAACCACTGCATCTCTTTCCACACCTGCTTTGCAAAGGCACATTCCAGGAGGAGGTGGGCGACCGTTTCTTCCCCACCACAGCCAGCGCGGGGGCACTGTGCGGAGGGGGCGAGACTTCGGGTGTGCATGAAGGATCTGACGGGGAGGGCCCTTCTCACCACCAGCCAAGCTACGTCTTGGTGCTTGTTTGAAAGTTCTGGTGATGAGGCATTCCGCCAAATGACTTTGACGGTCTGCTCGGGGAACCATCCGACAGGATCCACCGTTTCCTTTTCCCGTAGGGCCTTGAGGACATTCCGTGCAGACCACTGCCTGATGGACCGGTAGTCAAAGGTGTTTTTCCGCAGAAACTGCTCCACGAAGGATAGGTGGTACGGCACGTCCCAACTGCACGGAGCATTCCGCGGCAATGTGACCAGGCCCATCCTTCGCAACACCGGGGACAGATAGAACCTCAGCACGTAGTGACACTTGGAGTTTGCGTACTGGGGATCTACACATAGCTTGATGCAGCCGCACACGAAGGTGGTCATCAGGATGAGGGCCACGTTGGGTACATTTTTCCCGCCCATGTCCAGAGATTTGAACATCGTGTCCCTCCGGACCCGGTCCATTTTAGATCCCCAGACGAAGCGGAAAATGGCTCGGGTGACTGCCACGGCGCAGGAGTGGGGTATGGGCCAGACCTGCGCCACGTAGAGCAACAACGTGAGCGCCTCGCACCTGATGACCAGGTTCTTACCCACAATGGAGAGAGATCGCTGCCCCCACATGCCCAACTTTTGTCGTACCTTGGCTACTCGCTCCTCCCATGTTTTGGTGCACGCCCCGGCACTTCCGAACCATATCCCCAGCACCTTCAGGTAATCTGACCTGACGGTGAAGGGGACAAAGGATCGGTCAGCCCAGTTCCCAAAGAACATGGCCTCGACATTTTATTACATTAAAGGCACTATACAAATGTTGTTGTTGTTCTCTTCCCCGCCTGCTTAGAGTGTCTTCAACACACTACTATCTGCCGCCTATTAAAGTACACACGACCCAGGTAAATCACAATGATTCGCAGCAAACCTCGAAACACAAACAGGAAAAACAAGTCCGTGGCTTATCACGCACAGCTCAATCTGGCACATTTCTTAATATTCTTCAGATGTAAAATCTCATTAAATGGTCTTTACTTTCTCTACACGCAACTAAGTAATGTCTACTCCCTTCAGATGGGCTTGGCACATGAGATTTTTGTGAATCCAAACATCTGCATCTGCTGTTCTGTGGCTGGAAACACACTTCTGACTAAACAATAAATTGGATGCCTGTAATCAGCATAGCCCGAGCAAGTGACTTACAATGAAAGCAGGCTATCCAACCAATTGGCCTGCACAGATGATCTGCTCTAGTCATCACTGGTGAAGTGCAGGACTGCATGTATCACAAAAATACAGTCAGTAGGGCAAAATCTCATTAGCAGTGACTGTTTAAAGAGGGCTGCATTCTTCAATTGCCATTGATGGCAGCATTATTGAGACTTTGTCACCAGCAATCAGATAACTATTCCTTCTCCAGTTTTCTCCAGCTCAAGTACGCCTCCATGGTACACATCAGCTCTCCTTCTGTCATCTTCATCTCTATTTCCACTTCTTCCCCCAACACAGCGGGTCCTTTTACCGTCTTCAGAATTTTCCCTCCACCCGGGCCCCTCCCTCTGGCCTCTTACCCTCTCCAGATCTTTTTGTTGAGATCGGCCATCTCAATTTCTCTGTTCCTGTCACTCACTCTAACCTGTCTCTCTCTGAACTTGCTGCACTCCATTCTCTGAGATCTAATCCTAGCATTGTCATCAAACCTGCTGACAAGGGTGGTGCTGTTGTTTTTTGGCATACCAACCTCTACCTAGCAGAGACCAAATGCTAACTGTAACATTTCATTTTACCTCCCCCAGACCATGATCCCACCTCTCTACATCAAGCCATCATTTCCCAGGTTCGCACTGGCCTTATCTCCTCTACCCTCCACAGCCTCGAATGTCATAGTCCCCCAACCTCAAATAGCCCACTTCTACCTTCTTCCCAAGATCCACAAAAACAACTGCCCAGCTAGACCCATCATTTCAACTTGTTCCTGCCCCACTGAACTCATTTCTTCCTATCTCAACTCAGTTTTTCCTCCTCTTGTCCAGTCTCTTCCAGCCTATGTGGCTGTGGCTCTTCCAATGCCCTCCGTCACTTCAACAGTTGCCAGTTTCCTTGCCCTAACCATTTTTTCACCATGGACGTCCAATTTCTCTACATCCCCACCCATCTTCCCCTGCCACACCCCACCAGGATGATCTGAGAGCTCTCCACTTCTTCCTTGCACGGAAGCCCAACCAGTCCTTATCCACCCCCACCCTCCTCCGCCTGGCTGAGGTTGTTCTCACATTGAACAATTTTTCCTTTAACTCCACTCACTTCCTCCAAATAAGGGGCATTGCTATGTGAACCCACATGGGTTCTAGCTTTGTCTGTCTTTTTTTTCGGTGCACTGATGCCATTTGCTGCTCTTATCCTGAACTGGAAAATTTAATTGAGTTTCCAATTTTCACCTTTCTCTTGCCTTCACATACTTCATCTCCGATTCTACCCTTCCTTTCCTCGACATCTCTGTCTCCATTTCTGGGGATAGGCTATCAACAAATATTCACTCTAAGCCCACTGACTCCCATAGCTACCTTTTCTATATCCTCACACCCTACTTTCTGTAAGAATTCTATTCCATTTTTCCAGTTACTCAGTCTCCATTGCATCTGTACTGAGGTTGCAAACTTCCATAGTAACGCTTCTGACATGTCTTCCTTTCTTCTCAATCAAGGATTCCATCCCCCACCGTGGTTGACAGGGCCCTTGACTGAGTCTGTTCTATTTCTCCTACTTCTGCTCTCATCCCTTCTCCTCCCTCCCAGAACCATGATAGGGTTCCCCTTGTCCTCACCTTCCACCCCATGAGCCTCCGTATTCAACAAACAAACACATCTTCCCCTCCCCTTTCAGCATTTCAAACGGATCATTGCCTTAGTGACACCCTGATCCACTCCTCAATCTTACCCAATGCCTCCTTCATTTCCCATGGCATCTTTCCATGCAAGTGCAGGAGACGCCACACTTGCCCTTTTATCTCCTCCTTTCTTACTATCCAAGGCCCCAAACATTCCTTCCAGGTGAAACAGCTATTTATTTGTACTTCTTTCAATTTAGTATACTGTATTCACTGCTCACAATACAGTCTCCTCTACACTGGGGAGACTAAACACAGATTGGGTGACCACTTTATGGAATTCCTCTGTTCAGTGTGCAAGCTTGATGCAGAGCTTCTGGTCGCCTGTCATTTTAATTCTCCACGTTGCTCCCACTCTGACATCTCTGTCCTCAGCCTGGTGCAGTGTTCCAGTGAAGCTCAACGTAACCTCAAGGAACAGTGCCTCACCTTGCAACTGGGCACTTTACAGTCTCTGGACTCAGTGAATTCAACAATTTCAGATCATAATCTGTGCTCCCATTTTGTTCCCTTTTTCTTTGCTGTTTTTTTTTTCTCTCTTGCTTTTCTTTTTTTTTTGTTTTTGGATGGCAGCTGTTCATCATTCTGCCATTCACACCTCCTCTAGACACATCTTTTGTTTCTTTACTTGTCCCATTACTACTCCATTTGGCCTTGCCACTGTTGGAGCATTCATTTATGTTAAGGTGCTATATAAATATAAGTTGTTATTGTTGTTGCACATCAAGTCTTCATCATTTAATCTCTCCTGCCTTCCACCCCATCACAGACCTTTTCTTTTGCTCTTAATCACACCCTTCACTTAAAACTTATTACACGTCTATCTTTTCCCAATTCTTATGAAAGGTCATCGACCTTAAACATTAACTGTTTCTCTCTCCACAGATGCTGCCAGACCTGCTGGCCATTTCCATCATTTTCTGTTTTTATTTCAGATCTCCAGTATCTGCAGCATTTTGCTTTTGTATCAACTCTCCAATGTTCTTTACAATGAGAATCAGTTAGCCATTTGGACACTAAGCAGTGAAGACTGAACCTGTCTTCACTCAACATCTACACATGCACCCCTTGAGCAGGGGTCATGGGTCAGTGATTAGTATTTGGACCCTGGATCACTTCTTCCTTCTTGATCCTTAACCTACAGAAGAATGAGTTAGGTCCAGACATAGAATGCCTACTACCATTAACCTACTCAGTACAGAATGGCAGCTAAACTTGCAGCCTTCTTTTCTTTGTGGGTAACTATCACATAACGTTCACCTACTAAGCCACAGAAGAAATATAAAGACAGCAAAGATCAAAAAGTGAAAATCTAACTGAAATATAATTCCTTTCTAATGCAGCAACACTTCTACTCCAAGAACCTGGGTGGGCTGAACTGAGCACAGCTGCACATTGCACCCACCCACAGTCTGAACCCCTTCCCCAGGCAGTGCTTTTGTGACTGAGATAAAGCCTAATAAACTTACCAACACATCTGTTACTCCAGGTAATCTGGGGGAGACAAAGCCAGCTGGTTTAGGGTGTGTTGGATGATTATGATTTTCCTTTCAATGGCAAACTCAGGAGGAATAACTGTTCAACATAATCTCCTTTACCGAAAAGACAATAAAGGGATCCCACTCTTTTAATTGTCTGTGCTTTCATTAACTTAGCGACTTTAGCAATTTGCCATGTCTTACAGACTAATCTTTAGAGTCATAGAGTCATTTATAGAATAGAAGGGGGCCATTTGTCCCATCGAATCCATGTCGGCTCTCCACGGAGCAATCCAGTAAGTCCCAGTCCCCTGCTCAATCTCCTCAGCATTGCAAGTTTATTTCCTTCAAGTGTCCATCCAATTTCCTTGAAAACATTGATTGTGTTCGCTTCCACCACCTTCATGGGCAGCGAGTTCCACCTGCTGCATAAAAAAGTTCTTCCTCACATTCCCCCTGCAGCTCTTGCCCAATACCCTCAATCTGTGTCCTCTAGTCCTTGTACCATCAGTTAATGAGAACACTTTTTCCTTGTTTAACTTATCTAAGCCTATCATAATCTTGTACACCTCTATCAGATCGCCCATCAATCTCCTGTGATCCAGGAAGAACAACCCCAACTTTACCTACCTAATCTTGTATCTAAAATTCCCCATCCCTGGAACCATTCTGGTAAATCTCCTTTGCATCCTCTCAAGGACACTCACATCCTTCCTAAAGTATGATGACCAGAACTGAACGCAATACTCCACTTGGGCCCGAACCAAAGCTTTAGAGAGATTCAGCATAACTTCCCTGCTTTTGTACTCAATAGCTCTATATATGAAGCCCAAGAACCCATATACTTTGCTAACCACTCTCTCAACATGTCCTGCTACCTTCAAAGATCTATGCACATGCACCATCAGGTCCATCAGCTCCTGCACATCCTTTACAACTGCACCATTTATTCTACATTGCTTCACCATATC
This sequence comes from Heterodontus francisci, assembly GCF_036365525.1. NCBI lineage: Eukaryota > Metazoa > Chordata > Chondrichthyes > Heterodontiformes > Heterodontidae > Heterodontus > Heterodontus francisci. The sequence goes on from NC_090372.1 coordinate 22,808,544, forward strand.
CCTTCTGCCAAAATGCATCATCTCACACTTGTCTGTATTAAATTCCAACTGCCACTTGTCTGCCCATTCTGCTAGCCTATCAATGGCTTGTTGCAGGCAGTTAGTATCGTCCTCACTGTTTGCCACTTCTCCAAGTTTGGTATCATCAGCAAATTTTGAAATTCCACTCTGTATTCCAAGATCCAAGTCATTTACATATAGCAAAAAAGCAGTGGTTCCAGCACTGACCCCTGGGGAACACCACTGTCTACCATCCTCCAATCTGAAAACAAACATTTACCATGACTCACAGTTTTCTGTCCTTATGCAAATGTTTTATTCAATTGGACACTGACCCTCCTATTCCATGAGCCTCGATTTTGTTAACCAGCCTTTTATGTGGTACTTTATCAAATGCTTTCTTAAAATCCATATAGACAACATCCACCGTATTCCCTTCATCAACCTGTTACTTCATCAAAAAATTCAATTAGATTAGTCAAGCATAATATACCTTTCACAAATCCATGCTGGCTATCCTTAATGAACTGAAGCCTTTCCAAGTGTCTGTTGATTTTTTCCCTGATTATTGTTTCCAAAACCTTACCCACCACTGATGTTAAACTAACTGGTGTGTGGTTGCCAGGACTGTCCTTACACCCTTTCTTGAATAAGGGTGTCCCATTTGCCATTCTCCAATCCTCTGGCATCGCCCCCATATCTAGGGAAGATGGAAAGATTATGGCACACCCTTCCACCATCTCTACCCCCACTTCCTTTAGCAACCTGCGATGCAAGCCATCCAATCCAGGTGACTTAGCTACTCTAAGTGTCGCCAGCCTTTCCAGTACTTCTTCCCACTCAATTTTTACCCTATGCATTGCCTCTACTCTCGCTGCTTCTACCGATATTTTGTCATATTCCTTTTCCTTAGTAAACACCAATACAAAGTTCTCATTGAGTATTCTAGCCTTGTCCTGTGTCTCTAAGCATATATTATCCTTTTTGTCCCCAGTAGGCCCCACTCCACCTCTTACTATCCGCTTACTATTTAAATGTCAGATGAAAATGTTGGGGTTCCCTTTTATTTTGACTGCCATTATGTTCTCATATTCTCTCTTTGCTAGTCTTATTTTCCTCTTCACTTCACCTTTCAACTTATTGTATTTGGCCTGGTTCTCACTTGAAGAATTCACCTGACATGCCTCCAACACTCAATTTTCTTGTTTCATCATAATTTCTATCTCCCTCGTCATCCAAGGCACCTTTTATTTTGCTTCCCCTACCTTCTGCCCTTGTTTGAATATACCTAGCCTGTAGATAACCCATTGTTCTGATACAACTTTTTCTGTCAGTCTTTTGTTCCATTTTATCCTGGCTAGATCCCTTTTCATCACATTGAAATTAGCTCTCTTCCAATCTAGACGTTCTACCTTGTATTGTTCCTTGCTTTTCTGCATTATGAGTTTAAACCTTATGATATGAAGATCACTTTTACTCAAGTGTAGTCCCACAGACACTTGGTCCACTTGGCCCACCTCATTTCCAGCATGAGATCCAGCAATGCCTCCTTTCTACTTGGACCGAGAACATACTGATCAAGGAAGTTCTCCTGAACACATTTCAGAAATTCCTCCCCCTCCTTTCCCTTTACTTTAACATTATCCCAATCAATATTTAGGTAATTAAAGTCCCCCAATATCACCAGTTCTTGCAGATCTCTGTGATTTCCCTGCAGATTTGCTCCTCAATCTTTCTGTCACTATTTGGAGGCCTATAGAATACCGCCAGTAACGTGGTCATACCCTTTATTGCTTCTCAACTCTAACCAAATGGATTCTATCCTTGCCCCTCAAGGACATCCCCTCTTTCCAATACTACAATGTCTTCCCTAAATCGGTACTGCCACCCACCTCCATTTTTTCCTTCTCTATCTATTCTTAAACACTTTATATTCTTGTATATTAAGCACCCAGTCCCCACCATTTTTAAGCCACATTTCAATTATTGCTACTACATCTTATTCCCACACAGTTATTTGTGCTTGGAGGTCACCATCCTTATTCACCACATTTTGCACATTTGCATACATGCATTCTAAATCTGTCTTTGCATTCCTTGTAGCCCTTCTCAGTCTGCTCCTAATATGGAACTACTCCCTTCTCTAGTACAGTCCAACACTCTCATATTATACACCTCATTCCTCTTTTCTACCTATCCTCCTGCCAATTTAGTTTAAACCTTCCCCAAATACACTCCTGTGAGGACATTAGTCCAGTCCTGTTAAGGCACAACCTGTCCCTTTTGAACAGGTGCCTCCTGCCCCAGAACTATTCCCAATTCCCCAAGAATCTGAAACCCTGCCGCCACGCTTCAAGCCACGCATTGATCCTTCCTATCTTCCTATTTCTACTCTTGCAAGTGCATGGCACTAGGAGTAATTCAGAGATTACTACCTTTGACGTCTTACTCCTTAACTTCTTCCCTGGCTCCTGAAAATCTGACCATAGGACCTCAATACCTGCTATCTCTATGTCTTTGGCACCAATGTGTACCACAACTTCAGGCTCACTCCCTTCCCCCTGCAGAATATTCTGCACCCTCTCCATGATGTCCTTTACCCTGGCACCAGAGAAGCAACATACCAGGCAGGACTGATGACAACATTTACAGGAATGCCTGTCTGTTCCCCTGACTATGGAATCCCTTATAACAATTGCATTTCTACCCTTTGTTGCTCTCTCCTGTACAGTCACTTGCCCATTGCAGCCATGGTCTGGACAGCACTCCTTCAGGTTATCATCACTCCCAGCAGTCTCCAATGCTGAGTACCTGTTTGAGAGTGGCACACATTCTGAAGGTTCCTGTACCTCCTGCCTCTTCCTAGTCTTCTGGATGGCCACCTACCTAGTATCCTGAGCTCTTACTGTCTGTGGGGCGACCACCTACTGGAAAGTACGATCCAGGAAACACTTCTGCTCCCTGATGCTCCGCAGTGACTCCAGCTGCCCCTCAAGCTTGGAAATCCTGAGCTCAAGCTAAAGCAGCTGGCAACACTTGCTACACACATGGTCACCCTAGACATGTGAAGTGTCCTGGAGTTCCCATATGGTGTGGGAATTGCAAGCAACATGTCGCAGCTGCCCATCCACGATCAAAAAACCCCTATTCCCTCTTTTACAATTGAGTTCGTACCTTGTTTAAACCATTAACATAAACTAAAGGCATTGAATAGCAATACAATTATGGGCGGCACAGTGGCGCAGTGGTTAGCACCGCAGCCTCACAGCTCCAGCGACCCGGGTTCAATTCTGGGTGCTGTCTGTGTGGAGTTTGCAAGTTCTCCCTGTGTCTGCGTGGGTTTTCGCCGGGTACTCCGGTTTCCTCCCACATGCCAAAAGACTTGCAGGTTGATAGGTAAATTGGCCATTATAAATTGCCCCTAGTATAGGTAGGTGGTAGGGGAATATAGGGACAGGTGGGGATGTGGTAGGAATATGGGATTAGTGTAGGATTAGTATAAATGGGTGGTGGATGGTCAGCACAGACTCAGTGGGCCGAAGGGCCTGTTTCAGTGCTGTATCTCTAAATAAATAAATAAATAATTGGTAGCAGCACTGCCATGGGAAGTCAACAAGGTCATTATAATGACTGTAGTCAATGGTAAAAGAGCCATCATCTCAACGTCAGCTGTGGTTTCCAAATATAAAGGCTCCAATCGTCTATCCAGGGACACCAGGCTAATGTTATCCCAAATTTAATTTATTCAGGGACACCAGACTAGTGTTATCCCTGATTTAATTCATTCAGGGACACCAGTGTTGTGTTACCCTGATTTAAGTTAATTTATTCAGGGACACAAGGTTAGTGCTAACTCTAACTTTGTACCACAGGCCTGTACTGTTGATTCCTCTCTGAATTTTTTATGCAAGCCCTGGGAAAACTATAGGGTGCATCAATGGTGGCAACTGCCTTGACTTCCTTTGTGATAGGCTGTCCACGGGGCTCCATTTGATTGGCATATGTGTGCTGAATTTTACAAAAATGGGGGTCCTGAGCCTCAAATTGCCGGGAGCCAGACTGACGGTGATTTTAGGGCAGGCAGTCTCCTAATTGGCCACCTCCGGGCTCAGCATCCAATTAAGGATGGCGGGTGAGCTCCTGATGTTGCTAGCCCAATCAAAGGCTGTCAGCTCTGAAGCCTCAGCAGTGCCAACAGGAGAGTTGGGCGCACCTGAGGCAGGTAAGCAGAAATAATAAATGAAATATTAACTTCAGGATGGCTGAGGGCTAAAGGCCCCACCGATTGGAGGGGAAACCCCTCCAGGGAGATCGTTGTGGTTGCAGGGGGCTGCCTTTCCTGCCTGCGGCCCCCTCTTTGGGCCATAGAGCCTCTGGCTCTGATGGCCTCTCAGGCTGCCTCCTCCAGGAAGCTGGCAGCTTCTGGACGCAGCAGGAGGACGCACTGCCACCGGCAAAATACCCAACAGGGGCCACAATTGTGCAACTCTGTTGCCTGCCTCCGTAGAGTGGGCAGCTGATCCACACCCAGCCTGCCTCCTGTACATCGCTGGCAATCTTCCCTAGAAGCAGTACTGTGTCGGGGAGCCATCCTGATCTGACCCACAGATATTTTACTAGCCCCCCCACACCAGCCTTTGTTCACGGCATCTGGAAGCCTTTAAAGTTTAGGCTTGTGTCTTTAAATAGAGGTAATGCTTGGTTTGGGGTGGCAAGCCTTGGGTTTGTGCCAATGGTTTCCTCTCCCTCACCAACCATGCAAAGTTGTTATCCCACAGTGAGAAACTGTTGAACAGGTCTTTAACCAGAGTGACGGAGGACAATCAGAGGGAAGTTCACAGTCAGCTGTATTCATGAACTTCATAGAAGCTAAAAGGGTTAAATTATGAGAACAAGTTGCGTAGACTGGGTTTATATTCCCTTGAGTATAAATGATTAACCGGTGATCTAATTGAGGTGTTTAAGATGACTGAAGGAATTGAGAGGGTAATTAGGAACTATTTCCAGTAAGCACTTCTTCACACAAAAGGCAGTGGAAATTTGGAATGCTCTCCCACAAAAAGCTGTTGAGGCTAGGGGTCAATTGAAAATCGAGTATGAAGGGATACAGAACCAAGACAGGTAGATGAGTTAAGATGTAGATTAGCCCTGATTTAACTGAATGGCAGGATAGGCTCGAGGGGTTTAAAGGCCTACTCCTTCCTAGTATCAGCAAATATTGTGTAGCATGAGGAGACCAGGATGAAGAAGAAAATGACAAAGTAAAAGAGATATCCTCACATTCAAGGTTAGTCTGAACAAATATCAAAAACCATGCTAGAAAAGACTTTTTGAAGACTTTTTTGTTTTTGAATTTCCCATTTTGTATGTTGCTGTTTTAAGCCCTCCTGCACCATTCACCATCACCTAACCAAAAAAGCAAACCTCAGGCTCATTACCAAGCCCTGACTAATGCTTCTAAGGGGTTCCTGTATGTCAGCCTCATTAGCTTGCACCTAGACTTTTCAATTTTTTCTTCTGAAGAATTATATTGCTGGGATTTTGTTGTTGTTGATCTGAGATGAAAAGCCTTAAAGCCTTTGGTAACTTGATTTAGTTTAGTGAGACTAAGGGCGACAGTAGCACAGTGTTAATGTTACTGGACTAGTAAGCCAGAGGCCTGGACTAATGCTTCAGAGACATGGGCTGTAATTTTACGTTAGGAGGCCCCGCCCATCGGCCAATACGTTGGGGGTGAGCCCACCTCTGCTGGGCCTGGAGAGCCACGCCAGAATTATATGCTCCCCAAGCCCATAAATGGACTTGGCTGGAACTAAAGGCCTGCTCAAGTCACAAAAAAAAACCCGACCTGAACCCAACGGAACCACATCGGACCCGAGCCCGACCTAGCCCGAGTTCCTCCTTGCACCCACCCCCGAGCCTGATCCAACCCAAGCCCCACCCGGCCTGACACAAGCCCGGCCCGGCCACTGCAATGTTCCCTTCACTTACCTTCCGACTCTCAATCTGCCGGAAGCTGCAGCATGAGCGTGATGACGTCATAAAGATGCTCACTGCGCAGACTCAGTTTCCCTGCTTGACGTCCCGGACTCGCAGCTCAGGTAAGTTTTTAACTTTTAACACTTACCTTGCTTTGTGTGTCCGACCCGAGCCGAGCCCGAAGGCTGGACCCGGAAGAGCGGCCCAACCAGACCCGAACCTGAAACATATTGTCGGGTCCCGTCGGGTTCAGGTCAGGTAGCAGGCCTTTAGCTGTTAATTCTGCCCCTCTGAGGCAGGAGGTCCCCCCTCCAAGAGCTGCTGGCCAATCAGCGTGCCAGCAGCTCTCAGTCCCAACAGCACCACTGGGAGCGGTGGCCACTGCTGGGACTTCACCCAGCCAACAGCAGGATCATGGACGCCGGCCCCAAAAGAGAAATAGGTTTTGGAGCCTTGCTGGGGACAATCGGCCAGTCTCCAGCAAGGCAAGGGGTTTGGTTGGGAGATGGGAGGGACTTTATTTCAGTGGGGGAAATTGGGGCTTCAGGGGCGGCCCTCTGTGGGGCACAGGGTGCCCAATCAGGAGGGCCACCAAGCCCACAAAATGGCTGACAGGTTTTACCTGGTGGCCTTCAGTTGGGCCTAAGGTGCCTGCTGGCCACTGGTAAAATACCAGCAGCATCGGGAGGAGGCCCTAAAGTGGCAGTTAATTAGGTTTTAGAAGGTGCTTTGTAGATCATGGACAGGCACTGGGGAAACAGGTGGTGAGTAACTCGCCGCAGAATTGCCAGCCTCTGACCTATTCTTCTAGCTGATCCAGTTCAGTTTCCGGACAATGGTAACCCTCAGGATGTTGATAATGGGGGATTCAGCAATGGTAATGTCATTGAATGTCAAGGGGAAATGTTTGGATTCTCTCTTGTTGGAGATGATCATTGCCTGGCACTTGTGTGTGCAAATATAACTTGCCACTTATCAGCGCAAGCCTGGCTGTTGTCCAGGTCTTCCTGCATCTGAACGCAGACTGCTTCAGTATCTGAGCAGTCGCAAATGGTGCTGAACATTGTGCAATCATCAGCGAGCATCCCCACTTCCAACCTTATAATCGAGGGAAGGTCATTCATGAAGCAACTGAAGATGGTTGGGCCTAGGACACTCTCCTGAGGAACTCCTGCAGTGATGTCCTGGGACTGAGATGACTGGCCTCCAACAACCACAACCATCTTCCTTTGTGCTAGGTATGATGCCAACCAGTGGAGAGTTTTCCCCCTGATTCGCATTAACTCCAGTTTTGCTAGGGCTCCTTGATGCCATTCTTGATGTCAAGGGCAGTCATTCTCACCTCACCTCTTGAGTTCAGCTCTTCTGTCCATGTTTGGACCAAGGCTGTAATAAGGGCAGGAGGATAATGGCCCTGACAGATCCCAAACTGAGCATCAGTGAGCAGGTTATTGCTGAGTAAGTGCCACCTGACAACACTGTCGACGACACCTTCCATCACTTTGCTTTGATCAAGAGTAGACTGATAGGGCGGTAATTGACTGGGTTGGATTTGTCCTTCTTTTTGTGTACAGGACATTCCTGGGCAATTTTCCACATTGCCAGGTAGATACCAGTGTTGTAGCTGTACCGGAACAGCTTGGCTAGGGACGCGGCCAGTTCTCCAGCACAAGGCTTCAGTTCTATTGCCAGAATGTTGTCAGGGCCCATAGACTTTGCAGTATCAATGACTGAACATCCACAGCAATCTGGGGTAGAGAATTCCAAAGATTCACAACCCTTTGTGTGTAGAAATTTCTCCTCATCTCAGTCCTTAATGATTGACTCTTATTCTGAGATTATGACCCTGTTTTCTAGATTTTCCAGACAGGGGGAACATTTTCTGAGCATCTATCGTGTCAAGCCCCTTAAGAAATTTATATATTTTACTTAGATCACCTCTCATTTTTCTAAACTCTGGGAATATAGGTCTACTCAATCTCCCCTCATAGGCAATCCCCGCATTGCAGGAACAGTCTAATGAAGCTTCGTTGCACTCCCTCTAGGGCAACTAGGTCCTTTCTCAGTCAATGAGACTAAAACTGTACACCATACTCCAGTTGTGGTCTCACCAATGCCCTGTATAATTGTGGTAAAACTTCTTTACTCATACTCCAACCCTTTTGTAATAAAGGCTAACATACCATTTGCCTTCCTAATTGCTTGCTGTACTTGCATGTTAACTTTCTGCCATTCAAGTACGAGGATCCCCAGGCCTTCTGAGTGCAAACTCCACTTTTTAAAAGAAATAAACCCTGTTGCGGTCAGACAAGGAGAGCGACAAGAGAAGAGCCTTTCGACCCGTCCTCACCTGATTGTAACAATGGGAACACCACCACCTGCAAGTTCCCCTCCAAGTCGCACACCATCCTGACTTGGAACGATATCGCTTCTGCTTCACGACCACTGGGGCAAAATCCTGGACCGCCTCCTTAACACCACTGTGGTTGTACCACACGGAGGGCAGCAGTTCAAGAAGGTGGCTCACCACCATCTTCTCAAGGTCACTTAGGGATGGGCAATAAATGCTGGCCTTGCCAGTGATGCTCATATCCTATGAACAAATTAAAAAACTGTTCATGATTGGATGTGGCAGGACTGCAAAGCTTTGATCTGATCCGCTGATTGTGGGATTGTGTAGCTCTGTCAAGAACATGCTGCTTCCATTGTTTCGCATACATGTAGTCTTATGTTGGTTGACAGTGCCTTTGCCATGTCTAGTGCCCAGGCTCTTGCCAAGTGGTCTTCCAGTTTTATTCTTATTATGGGTTTGCTTTTCGTTATGGTTTAATATAACTGATATAGAGTCAGCCATATTGCTTTCACATGTAGGCCAGAACACAAAAGACCAAGATGATTTCTTCTCTAAAGGACATTAGTGAAGCAGGTGTTTTTTTTTAAACCACAGTTACCATTACTGATACTAACTTTTTATTTAATTAATTGAATTTAAATTCCCCAGCTGTGGTGGTGGTATTTGAACTCTTGTCTTCAGAGCAATAGTCCAGTAACATAACCATTACACGACTGTACCAAAGCGCCCGCGGGAGATGGCTCGGAGCGCATCTGCAGCGTAATGTCGGCGAACTCCTGCTGGTACCAGCGCCCGAGGCTGTCACTCACCTCCGGGAGGACGCGGATGAGCTTTCCCGGCATCGATGGTGGGAACTGATGAAATTACCAGCACCCCCTTTCCCTTACCACCCCCTTCCCCTTCCCCCCCTTCCCCTACCCCTTCCCAGCTCCACTCTCCCAGCTCACCACCCCCCCACCGCACCCGCCTCCCCCACCCCCTCCCCTCTCGCAACCCCTTCCCAGCTCCTCCCTTGCACCATCTTCCCCCTGCACCCCCCCGCACCCGCCTCCCCCACCCCCTCCCCCCTCGCAACCACTTCCCAGCTCCTCCCTTGCACCATCTTCCCCCTGCAATCCCTTCCCCTGCACCCCCCCCCCACCCCCTTACAGCCCCCTTCCCAGCTTCCCGTCGCACCCCCTTCCCACCACCCCTCCCCCTTGCACCACCCCCTCCCACCAGCATCATCCTACACCTGTGTAGGGGCCCTAACAACCCCACTGCCTTGTGGGCGTCTCGGGAGAGACCAAGGCTAAGGGAGTAAACCCTAACAGAAAATCCGGAGCGGAACCCCGCAGGCAGTCATGTGTCACCTTTGGCATGTTTCCGGCAGTTCCTGCAGCCATACCGGTGCCAAACGCTGTGCTCTGCGCTCTTTTGGACCCCGCCAGAAAGGCCGAGAGAGGGGGTTTTGACGCTTGAGCAAAACTCGACCTCCATACATTCGCCCAGGCATGCGCCATGGAGAGGTCACTCCATAGTCGCCTCACAGTGACCGAAACAACACAGAAGGCAGCAGTTACGGGTTATAAGTCCAGCTCAATTGGCTTAGAGATTGGGCGCCACGGGTTGCCTTTGTCGGTGGGAGAGGTCATCGCACCTCACTGGACAGCTACCGCCCACCTCAAACCGGGCAGCCCCCGGTCAATAAGGTTCTGTCCCGCCACGGTCTACCTGCTTCAATGGGTGCTTGGAGCTCAGGGTCATTGCCCAAAAAGTGGACTGAAACACCGCACCAAACAACACGAAAAAAGGAAAGAAGGTACCAGCCCTTCGTTTTGCAAGCTGGAACGTCAGAACTGTGTCCTGGCCTGTCGGAAGACCTCACACAAATCAACAATTCTCGGAAGACCGCCATCGCTAACAACGAGCTCAGTAGACTCAATGTGGACATTGCAGCACTTCAGGAGACACGCATCCCTGTGAGTGGATCTCTAAGAGAGCAAGACTACACCTTCTTCTGGCAGGGTAGGGATCCTGAAGAACCAAGACAGCATGGAGTGGGCTTCCCCATCAGAAACTCCTTGCTCAGCATGATAGAGCCTCCCTCAAATGGTTCGGAACGCATACTGTCCATCCGACTGCTCACCGCCTCTGGTCCAGTACACCTACTCAGCATCTATGCTCCAACACTCTGCTCCCCACCTGAAGCTAAAGACCAGTTCTACGAGGAACTCCACAATATCATGAGTAGCATCCCCAACACCGAATACCTGTTCCTGCTGGGGGACCTTAATGCCAGGGTTGGGGCTGACCATGACTAATGGCCCTCCTGCTTTGGGCGCAATGGCGCTGGAAGGATGAATGAGAATGGACAGAGACTGCTTGAGTTGTGTACCTATCATAACCTCTGCATCACCAACTCGTTCTTTCACACTAAACCCTGTCACCAGGTTTCATGGAGGCACCCAAGATCGCGTTGATGGCACCAGCTGGACCTCATCATCACAAGGCGAGCCTCCTTAAACAGTGTTCAAATCACACGCAGCTTCCACAGTACGGACTGCGACACCGACCACTCCCTGGTGTGCAGTAAGGTTAGACTCAAACCAAAGAAGCTGCATCACTCCAAGCAGAAGGGCCACCCGCGCATCAACACGAGCAGAATTTCTCATCCACAGCTGTTACAAAAATTTCTAAATTCACTTGAAACAGCCCTTCAAAACACTCCCACAGGGGATGCTGAGAACAAGTGGGCCCACATCAGAGACGCCATCTATGAGTCAGCTTTGACCACCTATGGCAAACGTGCGAAGAGGAATGCAGACTGGTTTCAATCTCATTTTGAAGTGCTGGAACCTGTCATAGCAGCTAAGCGCATTGCACTGTTGAACTGCAAGAAAGCCCCCAGCGAGTTAACATCTGTAGCACTTAAAGCAGCCAGAAGCACTGCACAAAGAACAGCCAGGTGCTGCGCAAATGACTACTGGCAACACCTATGCAGTCAGATTCAGCTGGCCTCAGACACCGGAAACATCAGAGGAATGTATGATGACATCAAGAGAGCTTTTGGGCCAACCATCAAGAAGATCACCCCCCTCAAATCTAAATCAGGGGACACAATCACTGACCAATGCAAGCAAATGGACCGCTGGGTTGAGCACTACCCAGAACTGTACTCCAGGGAGAATGCTGTCACTGAGACTGCCCTCAATGCAGCCCAGCCTCGACCAGTCATGGATGAGCTGGACATACCGCCAACCAAATCGGAACTCAGTGATGCCATTGATTCTCTAGCCAGCGGAAAAGCCCCTGGGAAGGACGGCATTACCCCTGAAATAATCAACACTACATGAACTGCTTTGCCTGTGCTGGAACGAGGGAGCAGTACCTCAGGACATGCGCGATGCCAATATCATCATCCTCTATAAAAACAAAGGTGACCGCGGTGACTGCAACAATTACCGTGGAATCTCCCTGCTCAGCATAGTGGGGAAAGTCTTTGCTTGCGTCGCTTTAAACAGGCTCCAGAAGCTGGCCGAGCGCGTCTACCCTGAGGCACAGTGTGGCTTTCGTGCAGAGAGATTGACCATTGACATGCTGTTCTCCCTTCGTCAGATACAGGAGAAATGCCGCGAACAACGGATGCCCCTCTACATTGCTTTCATTGATCTCACCAAACCCTTTGACCTCGTCAGCAGACGTGGTCTCTTCAGACTACTAGAAAAGATTGGATGTCCACCAAAGCTACTGAGTATCATCACCTCATTCCGTGACAATATGAAAGGTACAATTCAGCATAACGGCACCTCATCAGACCCCTTTCCTATCCTGAGTGGCGTGAAACAGGGCTGTGTTGTCGCACCCACACTGTTGGGGATTTTCTTCTCCCTGCTGCTCTCACATGCGTTCAAGTCTTCAGAAGAAGGAATTTTCCTCCACACAAGATCAGGGGCAGGTTGTTCAACCTTGCCCGTCTAAGAGCGAAGTCCAAAGTACGGAAAGTCCTCATCAGGGAACTCCTCTTTGCTGACGATGCTGCTTTAACATCTCACACTGAAGAGTGCCTGCAGACTCTCATCGACAGGTTTGCGGCTGCCTGCAATGAATTTGGCCTAACCATCAGCCTCAAGAAAACGAACATCATGGGGCAGGATGTCAGAAATGCTCCATCCATCAATATTGGCGACCACGCTCTGGAAGTGGTTCAAGAATTCACCTACCTAGGCTCAACTATCACCAGTAACCTGTCTCTAGATGCAGAAATCAACAAGCGCATGGGAAAGGCTTCCACTGCTATGTCCAGACCGGCCAAGAGAGTGTGGGAAAATGGCGCAATGACACGGAACACAAAAGTCCGAGTGTATCAAGCCTGTGTCCTCAGTACCTTGCTCTATGGCAGCGAGGCTTGGACAACGTATGTCAGCCAAGAGCGATGTCTCAATTCATTCCATATTCGCTGCCTCCGGAGAATACTTGGCATCAGGTGGCAGGACCGTATCTCCAACACAGAAGTCCTCGAGGCAGCCAACATCCCCAGCTTATACACACTACTGAGTCAGCGGCGCTTGAGATGGCTTGGCCATGTGAGCCGCATGGAAGATGGCAGGATCTCCAAAGACACATTGTACAGTGAGCTGGCCACTGGTATCAGACCCACCGGCCGTCCATGTCTCCGCTTTAAAGCCATCTGCAAACGCGACATGAAGTCCTGTGACATTGATCACAAGTCGTGGGAGTCAGTTGCCAGCGATCGCCAGAGCTGGCGGGCAGCCATAAAGGCGGGGCTAAAGTGTGGCGAGTCGAAGAGACTTAGCAGTTGGCAGGAAAAAAGACAGAAGCGCAAGGGGAGAGCCAACTATATAATAGCCCCGACAAACAAATTTTTCTGCAGCACCTGTGGAAGAGTCTGTCACTCTAGAACTGGCCTCTATAGCCACTCCAGGCGCTGCTCCACAAACCACTGAGCACTTCCAGGCGCTTACCCATTGTCTCTCGAGACAAGGAGGCCAAAGAAGAAGAAAGAACTGTACCTGACTATGCTTTATAAATAATTTAGGGTAGCTAAGGGATTATGAACTCATTAAGCAGGATGGATGCAAAACATTGACTGAAACCCGTTCCTTCTATTTTTAAAACAAAAAACTTGCATTTATATAGCACTTTTAACAGAGTAAAACATCCTAAGGTGCATCACAGCAGTACATTCAAACAAAAGAATTGACACTGAGCCAAAGAAGGAGGTAGTAGGGTAGAAACCAATATCTCAGTCAGAGGTAGGTTTTAAGAAGGGTTTTAAAGGAGAAGAGCAAAACTGAGAGGTTTAGAGAGGAAATTCCAGAGCTTTGGACCTCGGCAACTGAAGGCATAGGCACCAGCGATGATGCAAAGTAAGTGGAGGGTGTACAAGAGACTAGAGTTGGAGGAACACTGAAATTTCGGAGTGTTGCAGCATTGAAGGAGGTTATAGATTATAGGTTGTAGGGCGAGGCCATGGAGGGATTTGAACAGGAGGATGAGGATTTTAAAATGGGGGTGTTCCGGGACCAGAGGTCAGTGAGCACAGCGGTGATGAGTGATCGGGAATTGTGTGAGTTAGCGTACGGGCAGTAGAATTTTGGTGCATTGAAAACAGGACAAACATTTGTTCATGAAATGAAAGGCTGTGGCCCTGAACTTGTTTCCAAGACAGAAATTCCTGCTGTCATTACATTGCTCAATAAATCCTTCATTATTAAGTTATTTTATTAAAAAATGTATCGTCAAGTAACAGTCTTCTCCCAACAATGAAAGCAATCTTTTTTAGAACCAAAATACAAACAGACCCTTCCTGAAAGGCTGTCCTACTAGACAGAAGCAAATAGTCGAAAGCTTTACATTACAGAAAAAATTCCATCAGTTCGTCCTTCATTTCTGGGGAAGTGCTGCTGTGTAGCTGCTTATTTCTGTTGGGCTTTTTCCTGACATGTGTTGCTATCAAGTCGGCCTGCTGGGAAGGAAAGCATTGTGGTTTTTTTTCTTGCATCTGTCAAACGCTTTTCCCTTTTGCTTCTGGAGGGCCCTCTGTCTGTGCATGTGTTTTATATTAGGCTGATCTTGGGTATGGGAAAAATTCTGTCTCTTTTTAAATACTTCATACCTTTCTCAATGATTTGTGCACACCTTCTGCTCTGTGTTATTCTCCAAATGCTGGAATGTGCAGCTGGAATTCACAATAAGCTGCAGCACCACATGTTTTGGCTGATAATCACATGTATAAAACATTGTCCACTTTATCCATCACTCCCGCGGCACAATTGAATCTATTTTAAACGAGTTATGGCTTCAGGAAAGAGTATTTAAAGAATAGATCAAAGTAAGCAAACAGGACCTGACATTCAGCCTATCCACCCACTGCTTTCACAGGTCATGTACGACCTATCCCTCATGGACCCCACTCCAGTTACTCAGACATCAAGAGGATGTTCTGCCCAATTTCTCCCTGACCCTCACAGCCAATCAAACCATACTGTAGGATACTGATCCACTCCCACACCTCCATCGTCCAAAGCTGCCCAGTCACTTTTCACAACTCCATAGATACAGGGACACATGAGCCATTGGATTCCATACAGTGTTTGATCATTCTCTGCCCATTATTCCTCGATCCTCATTCCTACTCTGATATTTATCCAGCACTTTCTGAAGGAGAGAGTTGACACAATATCAACTGTTCTGGCGGGAGCCTGATCCATAACTTCAATTATGTGATGAGACCATAGAAAATTGAGCTGTTCTCCTTCGAGCAGAGGAGGTTAAGAGGAGATTTAACTGTTTCCATTGGCAGGTCGGTCAGTAGCCAGAGAACACAGATCTCACTTTGCTTTGTCCTGACATCTGGTTGGATCCCAACTCAGGTTTTAGGCTGCATGAAACACTACTGAGGAAATTCAGGCAGGTTCCTTGACAGAGCTAGACTCCAACCCATCTGATCTTTTGTGTAGTTGCTTTGCTCAGGGTGATTCTGCTGTGCCTCGAGCTTGTGTTGAGCTTGATTGGAACACAGAAGCAGGCCAAGGAAAGGAAGGTCAGAGTGGGAACAAGGTGGAGAATTAAAATGACAAGCAATTGGCCTGCTGCAGTGTTCCAATGAAACTCAACACAAGCTTGAGGCTCAGCACCTCATCTTTCAACCATGTACTTTACAGCCTTCAAGACTCAACATTGAGCTCAATAATTTTAGATCATAACCTCTGCCCCAACGTTATTTTCTTTTTTTAAGTTTTGTTTTGCTCGTTTGTTTTGTTTTGTTTGTGTTCCTCCCCCCCACCGCCGCACCCCCCACCCCACTCCCCCCCCCCCCCGTTTCTTTCTTAATCCCTTTATTTTGTGTTCCGACGGCTGCTCTCCTGCCATTTACACCTCATCCAGATGCATCTTTTGTTTCTTTACTTGGCTTTGTATCATGAAATCTTTTGTCATTTAATCTCTCCTGCTGTCCACTTTATCACAGACCTACTCTTCTGTCCTCCTCCCCCTCACTTTCACTTTTTTATTCGCTCATGGGAAGTGGGCATCGTTGGCTATGCCAGCATTTGTTACCCATCCCTAAATGCCCTTGAGAAAGTGGTGGTGAGCTGCCGTCTTGAACCACTGCAGTACATGTGGGGTAGGTACACCCACAGTGCTGTTCGGAAGGGAGTTCCAGGATTTTGACCCAGCGACAGTGGAGGAACGGTGATATAATTCCAAGTCAGGATGGTGTGTGGCTTGGAGGGGAACTTGCAGGTTGTGGTGTTCTCATGCATCTCTTGCCCTTGTCCTTCTAGGTGGTGGAGGTAGAAACCCTCAATTCTTTTAAAAGGTACCTGGACATGCACCTGAAGTGCTGTAACCTGCAAGGCCACAGATCAGGTGCTGGAAGGTGGGATTAGATTGGGTGGCTAGTTTTTTTTCAGCCGGCGCAGACACGATGGGCTGAATGGGCTCCGTCTGTGCCGTAATTTTTCTATGGTTCTATGGTAGAGGTTGCAGGTTTAGAAGGTGCTGTCGTAGCAGCCTTGGTGAGTTGCTGCAGTGCATCTAGTATGTGGTACACACTGCTGCCACTGCACGTCGGTAGTGGATGGAGTGAATGTTTAAGGTGGTGGATGGGGTGCCAATCAAGCAGGCTGCTTTGTCCTGGATGGTGTCAAGTTCTTGAGTGTTGTTGGAGCTGTGCTCATCCAGGCAAGTGGACTGTATTCCATCACACTCCTGACTTGCACCTTGTAGATGGCAGACAGGCACTGGGGAGACAGGAGGTGAGTTCCTCACCGCAGAATTCCCAGTCTTTGACCTGCTCTTTTAGCCACAGTATTTATGTAGCTGGTCCAGTTCAGTTTCTGGTCAATGGTAACGCCCAGGATGTTGATAGTGGGGGATTCAGTGATGGTAACGTCATTGAACTTCAAGGGGAGATGGTTGGATTCTCTCGTTTGAGATGGTCATTCCCTGATATTTGCGTGGCACAAATGTTACTTGTCACTTTTCAGCCCAAGCCTGGATGTTGTTCAGGTCTTGCTGCATATGGACATAGACTGCTTCAGTATCTGAGGAGTCACGAATGGTGCTGAATATTGTGCAATCATCAGTGAGCATCCCCACTTGCTCAAAACCTATTACATTTCTAACCTTTGCTAGTTCTGATGAAAGGTTATCGACCTGAAGCCTTAACTATGTTTCTCTCTCCACAGATGCTGCCTGAGCTGCTGAGCATTTACAGCATTTTCTGTTTTTGTTTTAATCCACACAGTAGTTGAGCAAGCAACATAATCTCTCCCTTCTTTGCCTGAAGGCATTGAACCCTTGCCCGGATACAGTTCCACGGGCACTAAGTACCCACCAGCATCTGATCCAATCAGTACAATTCATGTATTCAAGAAAGAACTAGATATAGTTCTTAGGGCTAATGGGATCAAGGGATATGGGGAGAAAGCGGGAACAGTTACTGAGTTTGGATGATCAGCCATGATTGTATTGAATGGCGGAGCAGGCTCGAAGGGCCGAATGGCCTA
Source organism: Heterodontus francisci (assembly GCF_036365525.1). Lineage (NCBI taxonomy): Eukaryota > Metazoa > Chordata > Chondrichthyes > Heterodontiformes > Heterodontidae > Heterodontus > Heterodontus francisci. The sequence goes on from NC_090372.1 coordinate 22,825,890, forward strand.
TTCCTGCTCCTATTTTTCTATGTTTCTATGTCTGAGCTTTAACAGTACAAGTTTGCAAGGTTACAAATTGCAGAGGCATCAGAGGGGGACTTGATTCTGATATTTATCATGGGAGCACCTGGTGGCAACGAGTTGCTGGACAACAGTTAGGATCTGGAGCATGTTTAGGTTTTCCTCTCCCCAACACAGGATGGCAGAGTTCCTCATATGCTGTCCCCCGAGATCAGACTATAGTCTAAGGTGGTGGGGTGCAGGTGGGGTGGGGAGGGGCTGATGATTTTATGTAAACCCGCCCAGTTTTACATTCCATTGAAGACAATGTTGAAATGGTATTCCCTAGGTCTGTGCATCTTAACTACTCCCCAATCTCCGATCAAGGCAAACAAATTTAAGGGTCTGGGTCTGAAATCAGCACAGGACTCATTCATCTAGGACTGGCTTAAAAAACAGACCTGACAAATTTAGCAATGGCCTGAGTGATGCAAATCAGGTGAAGGCCTCTGACCTACTAAATCAGTTGTCACTGCACCTGCAACGGCATTACATTTTGACCCTATTGCACCTCCCCGTCTCCCATTCCCTGTGCCTCCTCTCCTGATGTTGCGAGTTCACACTAGGGGTATATTTCCCACAGCACCTTCTGGTACCTCATCCTAATGCTTCTCTCCCACTCAATACCACAGCTGGATAAAAACCGTGACACAACTCTGCACAACCGCTGCAGACAGCTTTCCTTCGTGGTGCAGATTTCCCCTCAGTGTTGCAGAAAAGCTGTAGGAAGTTTGCAATAAACAGAGACTACAATATTCTGTGGCAAGATCATGAAAAAATAATAGACATATATTTTTCCATACTAAGACCTCACACTGCTGTAAAAGGAAAGAATGAACTTGCATTTACATAGTGCCTTTCACGATGTCCCCAAGTGTTTTACAGTCAATTAAGTACTTTTGAAGTGTATATACTATTGCAGGAAATGCAGCAGCCAATTCAGACAAGGCCCCACAAACAGCAATGTGATGATGACCAGATAATCTGTTTTAATGACATTGTTTGAGGGATGAATGCTGGCCCAGGGTACCAGTGAAAAACTCCTTGCTCTTCCCTAAAATAGTGCCATGGGGACCTTTACATCCACCTGAGAGGGCAGACAGGGCCTCAGTTTAACGTTGCATCCAAAAGGCAACACCTCTATAGTACTGAGGGAATGCTGCACTGAAGTGTCAACCTGGATTTTCTGCTCAAGTTGCTGGACTGGGAACTTGGACCCATGATTTCCGGACCCAGAGGCAAGAGTGCTACCAATGAGCCACTGCTCACTCAGTGATGTAGATAGAGAGATATAGAAAGACAAAGTAATTTAGGGAGACTGCTCCAAAGAGCAGGGATAGGTCAACTCTTATGGTCAATCAGAGGGAGCAGGAAACAAGTGGTAAACTAGTGCAAGGAAGAGTGGAGGGGCTGAGATATAGTAGAATGAGGCTTAGGAGGGGTTTGAGTATGAGGACCAAAAGACCTTGAGGTCCATGTTATATGTGGAAGGGAGCTTTGCAAAGAAGGAGTGAAGGTACTGTGTTGTGCCATGATGTTTTGGATTAACTGGAGTTTGTGAAGCATGAGGGAGGAAAGGCCAATTAGAATGTCATCTATGAATCTATTCTGCAGATGAAAGTGCCTGAGATTGGAGGTTCAACAGCAATGGTAAGAGGACAAATAGGCAATATTCTGGAGGTGGGAGAATGTCAGCAGAACAGGAGGAGAGATATAACATACAATGGATGTTCTTAGCTATCAAGAAATGCCAGGGAATTGATATTAATAAGTGCTAGCATGGCTAACAGAATGGAGCAGAGTTAATAGGCTGAATGGCCCAATCCTGTCCCTAACTTCCTATGTTCTAATGACAGAAGAGGTAAAATTGGAGGGGCAAGGGGGAAAGAACCAGATCAGCCTTTTTATTTGTGCAGTAAGCATCATTTCCTTGAGCTTTAACATTTGAAACAATCTGGAACATCGGAGTGTTTTTTTTTCCACAGCCATGCAGCCATTTTTTTTCCCAAGGAAACACAATAAATGTCACTCGATAAACGGAGACAAAGAGCCAGCTGTTTCCTTGCACTGTCCTGTGTTGCTTTTGGTGTATAATGTTAACCAGTTTTAAACTTCAATGTTTCCATAATCTGAAAACACAGTTGGAACATTGGCATGAATTCCACTGGAAGGCTTAGATTGGTGAGATAATGGGTGCCAGTCTACCATCCCGTGAGCTGCTATTGTCCTCGTTTGTTTTGCACTACTGAATAAATAACAACCACCTAATTTTAAGAGATCAATGTAAGGAGCTTGAATCCACAATCTTCATACTCAGAGGGGAGAGTGCTACAACAACCATGAATATAGCACTCTTACATCGGCGTGCATTAATTCTGTTGAAGTTCTGAGGAGATTTGTTGACATACTAAGTGTGACTGTTACTGGATGCTTTCCATTCCACCATGATAAGAGTACTGTACAATGTGTTACCAAGGGGCCAAAACAGACAGGCTATGGTGAAAGGGACTGTATCATTTAAATCTTTTTACCCCCACTTTCCTCTCCTCTCACCTCCCCATTTCTGTAACCTCCTCAAGCCCGACAACCCTCTGAGATCTCTGTGCTCCACCAATTCGGGCTTCTTGTCTATCTTTGATTTTCATCGCTCCACCATTGGTGGTCATGCCTTCGGTTGTCCAAGCCTGGAGCTCTGCAGTTCCCTTCCTAAACTCTCCAGCTCTCTTTCCTCCTTTAAGGCACTAGACTCAAGAGTTGTTGTGTTGTTCAACCACAGCCAGTTCAATCCCTGGCAAAACCCATCCATTTGAGCATGACTTGGTAGTGACCTAAAGCAGAAACCCAAGCTGATTTTCTCATCCCTAGCCATCAGAAATGAGGCAGCAAAGTAATTAAGAGAGCATTGGTGCGATACTGGCACCACTTGAAACAAACAAACACTTGCTATGGGAGGGTGAGACCTGCTATATTCTTGGTCATAAGTGTTTTTGATCCCATTGGCCAGCATTGATCTTCCAAGGTATCAGTTGTGGCACAGTAGTAGCACTCTCCCGTCTGAGTATGAAGATTGTGGATTCAAGCTCCCTCTTCAGAAACATGAGCACATAATCTAGGTTGACAATCCCAGTGCAGTTTTATTTTTATTTTAGAGATACAGCACTGAAACAGGCCCTTCGGCCCACCGACTCTGCCGACCTAGAACCACCCATTTATACTAACCCTACAGTAATCCCATATTCCTTACCACCTACCTACACTAGGGGCAATTTACAATGGCCAATTTACCTATCAACCTGCAAGTCTTTGGCAGTGGGAGGAAACCGGAGCACCCAGCGAAAACCCACGCGGTCACAGGGAGAACTTGCAAACTCAGCACAGACAGTACCCAGAATTGAACCTGGGTCCCTGGAGCTGTGAGGCTGTGGTACTAACCACTGCGCCACTGTGCCGCCCCGTTCTGAGGGTGTTGCCATCTTTCAGATGAGACATTAAATGAAAATCTCACTTTCCCTCTCAAACGTAAAAGATCCCTTGGCACTAAAGGCCTGCAATCCGATCCAAACCCGACAGGACCCGACGACATGTGTCAGGTTTGGGTTGGGTTGGGCCCCTCTTCCGAATCCGGCTTTTGGGCTCGGGTCAGGTCGGGCCGAGTCCAAGTCAGGCCGGGTCGGGTCGGGCCGGACACACACATAAGTGCTCTGCTGGTAAGTATTGAAATTTAAAAAAAACTTACCTGAACTGGGTGTCCGGGACGAAACTGAGTCTGCGCAGTGAGCGAGTGATGTCACTATGACATCATCACGCATGTGCTGCAGCTTCCTGGAGGTTCCGAGTCCGAAGGTAAGGAAAGGGATGGTCGGGTCAGGCTCGGGGCACAATCGGAGGGACTCGGGTCCGCTGTGGTTCGATCGGGTTCTTTTTCCCGACCTGAGCAGGCCTTTACTTGGCACTATTCACAGAAGAGCAGGGGAGTTCTCTCTGGTGTCCTGGCCAATATTTATCCCCCAACCAACATGACCAAAACAGATTTTCTGGTCATTATGCTATTGTTGTTTGTGGGATCTTGCTATGCACAAATTGGCTGCCACGTTTCCTACATTACAGCAGCGAATACACTTTAAAGGTACTTCATTGGCTGTAAAGCACTTTGTGACACCCTGAGATTGTGAAAAGTGCTATTTAAGTGCAAAGTATTTCTTGGTGAAGGCAGTGATTTTAATATCTGTGCACATGCATTAATGCTCTACCTAGGTCCGGCGCTGAGAAAACCTTCATAAGTTAAGTGTGATGGCTTCTGTGGAGCCATGAGTTCCAGCCAGCCTGATCCTGAATCAGTTCCACAGTGCTAATTTTTTATTCATTCTTGAAGCATGGATGTTACTGGCATGGTTTGCATTTATTGTCCATCCCTATTTGTCTTGAGCAGGCCTTCTTCTTGACCATGTGGTGGGGATGCTTCCACAGTGCAGCAATGAAGGTGAAGGACTATTAGTGCAGGTTAGGAATCAAAACTTGGAACTTTCCAAATGGCTGGGACAATACCTGGCACGTTTACCCATGAAATCATTGAGAAACCAGCTTTCAATTTATTTTAACCTTTGGCTATTATTAAAACCAAAATGAGTGGAAAAAAGGTAAATGTTTCCAAAGTAGCACCAGGGTAAATGAGATAATGAGCCCACCCTAGTCTGTTCCCAAAAACAACCCCCCCCCAGCCCTTCAAAAAGGTGGTAACGTCCATTTAAAGCAAAGAAAATATTTACAGAAAGTACATCAATAAAGAAAGATGACCAGAACATTCCAGAACATTAATGAAGTCCTTCAATCAGGATCACAGCTGTCCAAACATCACGGTGTTAATCTGTATGAAGTCCCACCAACTGCAGCTAAGGCACTGATGAAGTATTTCACTCCACTTGAAAATGAGAGTGGGCAAAATGAGCGGAATAGGAAATGCAGCTGTTTCTCCTGAGTAAATACACAGCTTTCTGCACACCCACCAAAAGCCATCTCACTAGATCTGGTGTGAAAGGAAAATACAAAGGAGGGGGCCTGTATGTGTGTCCAATGAAAGAACCCTACAGTCTGTGTCCCTCAGCTCTTTAACACATGTCAGCTATCTGAAGCACCTCACGGCTGGTTGAGATTTCCTCAGCTTGCTATTACACTTAGAACACTTACGTGATTTTGCTAGAATTAATGGAGGTAGGAATCCTTTCCATTATACTTATAGATAGAATCCAACAGATTTTCTTCCCCAAAATGTGAAAGAATCACATCCTCTCCATATTCTTCCCTCTTTTAGCTCACCATAAAAAAACGCCACAGCATACAAGGCTGGAAAATGGGATTAGAGTAGTTAGGTGCTTGATGGCCGGCACAGACACGATGGGCCGAAGGGCCTGTTTCTGTGCTGTATAACTCTATGACTCTATAAATAAATCATTAAATGTGATTAAATGTGATTGGAGTTTTAAAAGCTTATTTCAGAGCTCCTAGATTTCTTAATGGCCACCTGCACTGCATTGTATGGTACTGAACTGCACTGAGCAAGACGGGCCCTTTATCAGCTGCAGCAGTGATGAGTTTGCTCCAATTGGCCTTGGGGAGAGGAAAAGGTGAACCCAGGCCTACTATTTAGGTGTCAACCCTGGCTTAGTTGTATCACTCTCTCAAGTTTAAGTTAGAAGGTTGTGGTTTCAAGCCCCACTTCAGATACTTGATGACACAGTCCAAGCTGAAACTCCAGGGCTGTATTGAGGGGGTGCTGTGTTGTCGGAGGTGCCGTCTTTCAGATGAGATGGTAACAAAGGCCCAAACTGCCCTCTCGTAAAATATCCCATGACAATATTCGCAGAAGAGCAGGGAAGTTCTCCCCAGTGTCCTGGCCAATGTTTATTCCTCAACCAACATCACTAAAACAGCCTATCAGGTCATTTATCATATTACTGTTTGTGGGATCTTACTGTGTGAACATTGACTGCTATATTTCCTACATTACAACAGTGACTACAGTTCAAAAAGTACTTAATTGGTTGTAAAATACTTTGGGGCATCCTGAGGATGTGCAAGACGCTATAGAAATGCAAGTATTTCTATATGGCAATGCTGCTGGAAAGCACATGCATGAGTGGATGTTAGGTTAAGACAGAATCAAGTTCGACTGTGATATGGCCTGCAGTATAATCTCACACATGAACAACAGACCCTTGGGAGAGGTACGGGGGCCTGGCAGCTGTCAGAAGAGGAGGAGGAGGGAAATAGCTATTAAAGATTCCAGTGGCATGTATTTCTTCTCATCTGTTGTTTAATGAAATGTCCCATTTGAGCACATATTTAGGGTCATTTAGCTGGCAATGTATGTGAAACACATCCTCCAACATCAAACCCAAGCAGAGAATCATTTCTTTTTGATCAGAGATGCATTTTGTACCATAATTGAAATCAATCAGGGATGAAAGTGGAAACTGTGGGTCATGGGGAATGTCAGGGATTCAAGAGAATGATGATGGGATCCACTTGTAGAATTTTTCTAAGATTTGCTGCAAATCAATATCAATGTTAGATATGAAATGAGATTGTATGAAGTGTGAAAGCACAAAATGCATTGAACCAAATGAGCAAGGAACAAACTGAGGGGCTGGGGAAAACTATTTCCCACACTGTGACCTTCAAATCTGAACTCTGTTGTCATGGAGAGAGGCCCAGCAAAGGTCAGGAGCTGTTTCCACAGGGAGACGGAGAGGGTCATGCCCTGGCATTCTAACACTTCTAGGAACTAACAGCTAGGAACTGGCTAAGGGACTGCCTGACAGATCATTGTAAGAAATGGGGTAAGGTTGGGGGATGGTGGTGGCAGGGATGAAGAGCTGCCAAAGTTTTCTTAAAAATGTGTTCTCAGGATGTGAGCATAACTGGCAAGGCAGGCATCTATAGTTCATTCTCTAGGTGGTGGTGGGCTGCCTTCTTGAACCAATGCAGTCCATATTCTTTGTGGCGGTTTCATACAACTGAATAGCTTACTAGGCCACTTCAGAAGGCAATTAAGAGCCAACCAAGTTGCTTTGGAACTGGAGTCATATCTCGGCCAGATTGTATAAGGACGACATGTTTTCTTCCCTATAGGATATTAGGGAATCAGTTGGGTTTTGACTACAATCGACAGCTTCATTGTCACTTTCGCTGATAGCAGCTTCTTATTTCCGGACATGATTTAAAACTAAAATCAAAATCTCAAACTGTTATGGCCCGGTTTGAGTTCCCATTCTCAGGACTACTGGTATAGGCCTCTGGATTATTAGTGCAGGCTTGTCAATTACTGGTGCAATAATAGAACCACTATACTACTGTACCCTAGCCAGCATGAAGATGCTTTGACAGGACATCCCTGCCTAACACCAATGTGGATATACTGATACCACAGGCAGGATTTTCCCTCCAAGAGCTGGAAACAGGCCGGGATTGTTTCTGGGTCCCGATCTGCCCCTGGGGGCAAACAGTCACAAGCCCTGATTTTCACGGGGGCAGCCAATTAATGGCCAGAGAGCGGGCTTGCTGTCCAATTAAGGATGACAGGTGGGTTTTCAAAGCTGCAGGGCCAATTCAGAGGCTTTCCAGCTTGAAAGGAGCAGCAGGCTGCAACAGAGGGTAAGTAAGGGAGAGGGTGCTTCAAGATGGAGGTGCCCTCTCTCCAACTTTCTTATACTTAAGTTAAAAAATGGATCTTGCAGCCAGGCCACACTGTGTGGCGGGTGAGGATAGCCCCTCCACAGGGTGGCCTGCGGCTGCTGCAGCATCAAGGCAGGCAGGGAAGGCCTCTTGGCCTGCCTGCAGCACTGGCCCCATGGTCTGCCGCCGGGAGGCTGCCTCCAGTCACATAAATTGGCCCCTGCCGCCTGCGGGAACCAGGAGGCCAACAGGAAAATCCTCTATTCCTGGCCCTGGCGGTGGCTCAAAATCCTGCTTCACATGGACTGCAGTGGTTCAAGAAGGTAGCTCACTATCACCTTCCCAAGGGCAATTAAGGATGGGCAGTAAATGCTGGTCTTACCAACAACACCAACATCCCATGAACGAATAAAAAAATGACAATTATCTCATTCTGCAGATCAAAAATTAATTAGTGTTTATAAACACATTAGGGGCAGCACAGTGGCGCAGTGGTTAGCACCGCAGCCTCACAGCTCCAGGGACCCGGGTTCGATTCTGGGTACTGCCTGTGTGGAGCTTGCAAGTTCTCCCTGTGTCTGCGTGGGTTTCCTCCGGGTGCTCCGGTTTCCTCCCACAAGCCAAAAGACTTGCAGGTTGGTAGGTAAATTGGCCATTATAAATTGTCACTAGTATAGGTAGGTGGTAGGGAAATATAGGGACAGGTGGGGATGTTTGGTAGGAATATGGGATTAGTGTAGGATTAGTATAAATGGGTGGTTGATGGTCGGCACAGACTCGGTGGGCCGAAGGGCCTGTTTCAGTGCTGTATCTCTAATCTAATCTAAACCTAATGAGCCTTTGTTGTTGGACCTCATGCTATGCATTAATAAACCAGTAATATTTCTCACTAGCATGTGAAAAGAAATGCCCAGAGCTTTTTGGACTAAACACTTAACACAACTCTGTACTGGACTGGTTGAATAGATCGTGCACAAGGGAAGAGAAAAAAAATTTCTATTGCAAATGGCATGATTCTCCTTCTCTGTACTTCCAGCACTGCTACTGGCTCATTGGGTTCAGAAAGGATCTCTCGACATGCTGGATCTGCCACAGTGAAAGCCAATTGGCTGTACAACCCCATTGACTTTATGGTGGCCAAAAGAATACTTTTGATGGTGCTCATTCCAAGTACTGCTGAGGGAGGGAGGGAAGGGAAGGAGTAAAGGAAAGAGGGAGGGAGGATAATGAGGGGAAGTGGGAAGCGAAGGAGGGAAGTTACCCTTCACCTGATGGGGGCAGAGTCTTCCCAACCCCAGAGATGCATGTTCACCTTTCCCCTCCCCCCAGCCCCACATACATAACTGAGCTCTAACATCTCTAAATATCCAAAGGAGGAAGAAACATGATCAAAAGAAACAGAGATTCATTTTGTGTGAAATGAGACACATCAAGAGCTTATCTTCAGGTCTTATTAATGTGCCATCTGAGGAAGCACCTGAAAGGTGTACAACAGATGGAAAGGATCTATAAATTCAGACTCGGGTCCAAGCTATTGAAGCTAAAGATAGCAACACTCATCAACCATCAGCTTCACTTTCAAACCTAGCCAAAACAATCCTGACATTCTGGAAAGATGGCTCACTCCATTTCAAAGATAAATCAAGTTGACTATTCTGTGTCTGGTTAAGTGTTCTCCCCCACCCCCCTCACTGTCTGCATAGATTCCTGTCTCTGTATTCACACCTGTTATGACAGGAGCTAGCAACTAGAATTGCCACCTGGTTTTTATATAGATTCTTTTATTTGCCAGCCATAGTAACTGCAGTTTATAAGTCCAGGTGCAATCTGCCAGAGTGAAGCTGGCTGCTATGAGTGACTTATTGGAAAATCAAAGATTCAGAAATAACGGCATTTCAAAAAGACCTGATTGATCTGTCATACATTTCCTATTTGTTCTCTGCTCCATGGACTGATATTGGATGACCAGTACATCCAAGCCCACATTTCGGCCAATGAATTCCACCTCATAATACAATGAAAACTATGAGATAAACCTGTCCCTCAATTCTATCTCCCTTCTGAAGACCTCAATTTTGAAAATCCTATTGACAGAGATTATAATTAAAAATTAACAACAGCTGCAGTCCAAACAAACAAACATTTTAACAACAGCCACAACTTGCACTTATATAGTGCCATTAATGTAGTAAAATGTTCCAAGGTGCTTCACAGGAGTGTTATCAAACTCAGCAGGAATTCCAGAACTGAAGGCCTAGGGCAGGTGAAGGCATAGCTGCCATTGGTGGATTGATTAAAATCGAGGATATATGCCCAAAATGCCAGAATTAGAGGAGTGCAGATATCTAGGAGGTTGTAGGGCTGGAGGAGATTAGAGGTAGGTAGAGGTGAGGTCATGGAGGAAGTTGAAAACAAGGGAGTGAATTTTTAAATCCAGGCATTGCTCAACCGGGAGCCAATGTAGTCCAGCGAGCACAGGAGTGATGGGCAATGTTTCCTCTAAACTGCCTGGTCGTATGGCCATGCAGCAAACTGAAACTTCCCGCGCAGGTCACACACAAGTCTGCCCCTTTAAGTTACCGCACACGCATAGCCGGGAAAAAAAATTAAAGGGACTGCGACTTAAACAAATTGACCAGACACAACAAAAAAATATTAGCGGGTACATTGGTGGCTAGATCTTGGTGCGAGTTGGGATTGAGCAGCGGAGTTTTGGATGAGTTTAAGTTTATGAAAGGTGGAAGAGAGGAGGCCAGGCAGGTGTGCATTGGAATACTTCTGTCTAGAGGTAACAAACGCATGAATGAAGGTTTCATCACTAGATGAGTTTAGACAGGGGCAGAGTCAGGTGCTGTTTCAGAGCTGGAAGTAGGTGGTCCTGGTGATTAAATTTGTCATGAAATTGGTTCAAATTTCCAAGTCATTGATTTCTTGGCACTCAAAGTTTACCAGAGATGGCATACAGTCAGACTACTAACTGTTGGTAACAAACCTGAAATCCAACATCAAATTGAGCCAAGCCTGAGACTTTTCTGATTGGGTAAAAAGATGTGTTGCTGAATAAGAAGTTACCAAGGTCAGTCTCTGAACTGGGCTAAATTAGCTGGCTTACCTCTGACCTCAGCACCTTTGGGCTCAGTACCACAATCCGTGGTGCATTTACATTTTAAGCTATTGACGAGATAACTGATTTGAATTTCACTGGCAGCACACGAACAACATATTAAACCTGACTCCACCCCGTCTTCAGCGGCACCCACATTGAAGATGAGCTGCACAGCAGCCCTAAATGTCATGACAATATTGACTGTCATGGTGGATTGACTAAAATAGTCTTGTTCCGAAACTGAAGCTAATGAGTGTACTGAGCAGTTATAGGGTTACTGTTGCATATGGATATGCTTAGCAGAGAAACAACAAAATAATTAGATCCATGGTATGTTTGAAATTAAAACTGTTGCCTGGTTGGGAACACCATGCTAACATCAACAAAACACTTGTCTCAGTGACTGATTGAGGTTACAGCAACTCATGTGACTTATGGTACAATTTTGCTTCATGTCTGAGATACAAATACTGTAGGATCATGTCTTCTGGACAAATGCGCATCCCTCCAAGATTTGAAGAGTTCTCAGACATATTCTATAACCTGAAGAGTTTTTCGGAGCAGGATGTTCATTACTGAAATCAATGTGAGACAATAGGCATTGTGATTCCAAAACTTTTTCCTGCAAAGTCCAATCTGTAGGAAAACAAAGCGGTACTGTCTCTTTAACTACTTGATCTAAGCCTAGGCAGCCGCATGAATGACTTAGAGATTGCCTGACACAGGTTGATGAAAAAGATTTAACATTTTTAACCAAGCAATGGCTCAGACAACAGTTTCATTCATGTTCGCAAGGGTCTGCTCAACCAACCGAAACTAGGACAGTTTTAATTTCAGACATACCAAAGGGCCTAATTACTTCGCACTGGCTCTCTGTCCTTCCTTCCTGACAATACCCGTCTGTAAAGTAATCCCGTGTCCGCTCAATGTTTTCGACATGAAGTTTGATGTAATTGTTCTTAAAGTGTCTTAAAGCCGTTTTAATAATGTACTTCACCATATTGCAAAAGTATGGCATAAATCAAATTCAGTTTGAGGGCATTGAACAGAACCAAACTGGATCTTGTAATCTATTAAAAAGGTCAAATTCACCACTGCAAACAGATAATCCACTGCATGGAGAAATAAAATAAGCCAGCAACCCAAATCAGTAGCTTTAAGAGGTCCTTTATTTAAATCACTTTGAAAAACTAGCAGAGAGATGTCTGGGAACAACTTGGACACAACTCATCAATGCCTTTTCTGTCAGACTGGGCAAAGCACAGGCCTTTGGGAAAGAAGCACAGAGGAAGACCAGGAATTTTCCTCAGATTGTGCAAAGCTACCCCAGACTGATCCTGCAATGTAGTTATGCAGCCTCATGCAACAACAGATAGCCACAGGAGAGACCACAAACTATCCAGACCTGGCCAGTAAGGGTAGCATATCTATTCCCTTGCTATATACTCTTAGCTTATCTTCACAACATCCCAACAATGGAAGAAAGCCTTCTGAGACTTCAACAGAGGTACCTGGAAGGACAAACCCACCATCATCACAGCTAATAGAGGAAGAGGGACTGAACCAAACCCAGCACACTTACAATACTGTGTGCCTGCAGAGAAAATTCCCATGCAAGGGTCAACGAAGCCAATGGCACTGACATCTACAAATACGTTGAAACTAATATCAGTACATCTAGAAAAAACAATTACTTGATTTACATAGTACCTTTTATGACCTCAAGACGCCCAAACTGGTTTGCAGCCAATTAAGTACTTTTTGAAGTGAAGTAATGTAGGAAATATGGCAGCCAATTTCTGCACTAAATGGTCTCACAAACAGCAATGTAATAGTGACCAGGCAATATGTTTTAATGATGTTGACTGAGGGATAAATATTAGCCAGGACACAGGGTACAACTCTCCTGCTCTTCTTCGCCTAGTGCTATCCACCTAAAAAGGCAAACAGGGCCTTGGTTTAACATTTCATCTGAAAGATTGCACCCCCAACAGTGCAGCACTCTCTCAGCATTGTATTGGAGTGTCAGTCCGGATCATGAGCCCAAGTCTCTGGAGTGGGACATGAATAATTTAAATTACCAGATAATTTGTTTTAGTGATGTTGATTGAAGTTCAAATAATGAGTTAAGACACTAGAAGAATTCCTTTACTGATATAAAAAGGGATGTAACAAACTCAGAGCCATCCTTAGCAATCTCCCAATGTTCGAATTGGCAAACCACTATAAGTAATCTACAAGTCCTTTAAACTGTAGGCACTAAGGGCGGAATTTAATGGGCCCCCCAGGAGATGGGCTGGGAGGCAGGTGGGCTCACAGAATAGCGAAGGAAAGTGGATAGCGGAGGGCTCATTGTCTTCACGTCGCGTCGCAGTCAAGTCGGTCAGGAAAGGCCGAAGACTGCCTTCCCACCCAGATCTCAATTGAGACCCTTAGGTAGCTGCCCCTCAAATAAGACCCCGCCCTCAACGTCCATCCTTCCATCCCACTCCTTCCCCCAAAACTGCCAGGGCCTGACAAACTAACCCCGGTGACTCCGTCACACTTATCTTGGGTCTGGGGCTCAAGTGCTGGGCCTGGTGTAGTACCGGCAGTGGTCACCACCCCCAGTGACGCTGCCGAGACTCTAAGTGGTCAGCAGCTTAGGGAGGCGGGATCCCTATCCTTAGAGGGATGAGGACCATGGCACCAGGCAATTAAGTGCCCGAGCGCCATTGAATTGCACCAGGGTAGCTCCGAAGGGCCGAGGCAGGGTTCCCCTCGCCTTTTCGGCCCAGCGTTGGGATCCCCACCTGCTCCATTAAATTCAACCCTAGGTGTGCATTTCTGCATTAAAAGCAGAGCAAGGGCTGAATCTTATTAGCTTTGAAATTTTCTGCTGTCGGGACCAAAAGTGGTTCCCGACCCCAATAGTGTCAGCCGACGTCATGGTGTCGCGATTTTACGGGAGATGAACAAATAAGAGACTGTCTTTGTGTCTGATGTCCAATTAAGGACAGCAGATGGGTTCCCAAGGTGTGAGGCCTAATCAGAGGGCCTATAGCTCTGAACTACCAGCAGCCCCACCGGGAGAGGCAGGTAGGAAGGAGACTGCGAGGGCACCTCAACACAGCAGTCACTCTCTGAAGCCTTCTGAAAATGTAAAAATAAAGAATGGCCACAGATGTTAGGCCACCATTTTGGTGGGGGAATCCTCTGCACAGAATTGTATGTGGTGCAGCTATTGCCGTCTCATCCCAGCGGCTCCATGATGGGGGGGGGGGGGGTTGAGAGGAAGCATCAACAGCCCCTAGCCCTGTCGCTGAAAGGCTGTCTCCAGGGATTTTCCAGGTTCTGGACTCAGTGGGGGGCCCGCCTGACATTGCAAAAATCCCGGTGGCATGAACAACTTGCCCCCAATTGGGCTCTTAATTGGCCTGATTAGTTGCCCACCACAGCCAACTTGACTCCGCCCCCGGAAAGATCTCTCAGAAGTGGGGACGCGTCGTGGAGCTGACCTGACACACTATTTGCAGATTTTGCTCCTAGTACCACCTCAAACCCCACATCCACAGGGCTGACAAGATTTCGTCCCAAGTATTAGAATGCAGAATATTTTAATGCTGTGGGTAAAGCATTCTCACTGTTATGGTACTGGGATAGCAACATAGAAGTCCCAAATTCAAATCCCATCAGGGAAAGCTGTGAACTAAATCTGGTGATTTTTTGGCTGGCACCAGATATGATGCTGAAATTTGTCAAATAGTTGTAAAAACTCAACTGGTTCACTGATGTCTTTCAGGAAAGGGACCCCGTCACCCAGACCTGGTCTGGCTTCCACATGGCTCCAGTTGCACACTGTGCAGTTAACAATGTTGCCTCTAGTTTTTCTTTCTTGTGCGTGGCCTGCTTTGTTGTCCCTTTAAGATTACTGCGTGACCGCGCACACGCGCATCTTAAATGAAACACTGGTTGTGCCTGACCTGTTTGTTGTGCTGCATGGTTGGGTGCACCCATGCAGCTTAGAGGAAACATTAGTGGTTGATTCCTAATGCTCTTAGGAATGTGTAATAAATATTGCCTTATCCACATCCCAAGGACAAATTAAAATTCCAATTTACCACTGAAATATTGACAATCGTTTTGTAAAAAGAATTAGTCATGTAAACATAACCAATTATAAGAGTCACTTCTTTGTAATAGACAGACCATACATCCTAATCATTGTTTTAGCCCACAAATCTTGCCTTCATTATCTGATTAACGTTCCTGTAATATTACCTTACAGAGAAAGTTTGTATCGCCACAGAACGAAGAACACCACACCTATATCCTGTTTTTGCCCTGCTCATGTCATATCCTCTGCTTCTGGTCCCAGAGGAGGACGATCCGAGCATACATAGGAAGTAAAGTCATGTGTGGACTGGACAGAGTTCTGACCTTAACACAACTGAATACTTCTAGGAGATATTAGCATGGAAGAATGGATGAGGAAGATTTCATAATAACCTTTAAAGGCACCAAATACTTGAAAAAGAAAAAAGTTAAATGGTACAGTGAAAGGGCAGTGAAATGGAACTAAATGGCTAGCTCTTTCAGAGAGATGGGACAGACATGATGGGCCAAATGGCCTCTTGCTGTGCTGCAAAATTCTACATGCCCAATTTTAACTCGGTCAATTTGGCAATAGTTAGGTGCCAGCTGCCTCCAAGTGGTGTCGGCCGACTTAATGTGATGCTCGCATCCCATGAACGAGTAAAAAAAGTGATTCAAAAGGTAATTGTACAACGATAACCAAAGCCACTGTTTTAATGCTTCCACAGAAAAATGGGTTTAATTCTGGAGGCTTGTACTAGTGGGTCACAGCAAGTGCACAGGAATCATAATTTTAAGAGAATCTAAAATGCTCTGCTCCCAATATGCTGCTTGGGACACAGACTTCCCTTTTCTCATCGCAAAGTACCTAAGTTAAGGGAGATATGTTCAAAATTATGAAATTATAAAGAAGGAGAAATTGTTTCCAGTGGCAGGAGGGTAGGTAACCAGAGGACACAGATTTAAGGTAATTGCCAAAAAAAAAAAGGGAAGAGGAGAATTCGTTTTATGCTGCAAGTTGTTATGAATTGGAGGGCACTGCATGAAAGGATGGTGGAAGCAGATTCAGTAGTAACTTTCAAAAGGGAATTGGATAAATACTTGAAGAGGAAAAAAACTGTAGGGTTACGAGGAAAGAGCAGGGGAGTAGGACTAATTAGAGCTGGCAAAGGCACGATGGACGTTTGGATTCTATGATTATATGATTGTATGTGAATGAATAAATAAATATTGTGCTGAAAGGATTAAACAGTTCATCTACAGGCTTCAAATTCTTTGTACACTTATTAATCTTGTGCAAATTATTTTACTGCACCTATAGCTCTTTGCAGTTATTGTGGCTAGACGGTGCGTCACATTCATTCCCCAAAATTCCTATCTGAGACGCCTTAATCTCAATTTATAGAGGTGACTCTGGATTCCGATAAGGTTCAAGATTATGTTGATACCATTTGTAAATAGTTAGAGGGAGTGTCTAATGACAATGAAACCCTTGTAGGTGAGACACTGCCAAACAAACTCTGCAAAGATACAGTGACTGGGATCAGCTTAAAAAAAAGCACTTGGATTTTACATTGCATCTTTGATGGCCTCAGGTTATCCCAGATAGCTTTACAGCCAATGAAGTACTTTCTTCAGGTGTCGTCACTGTTATAACATAGGAAACGCAGCAGCTGATTTGTACACAGCAAGCTCCCAATAACAGCAATGTGATAATGACCAGATAATCTGTTTTAGCGGTTTTGGATAGGGATAAATATTTACCAGGAAACCGAGGAAAATTCCCCTGCTCTTCTTTGAAATAGGGCTAAATAAATTGTGATTTACAAACCATAGAGTTATACAACATGGAAACAGGCCCGTCGGCCAATCGTGTCCATGCCAGCCATCAAGCACCTATCCATTTTAATCCCATTTTCCAGCACTTGGCCCACAGCCTTGAATGCTATGGCATTTCAAGTGCACATTTAAATGCTTCTTAAATGTTGTGAGGGTTCCTGCCTCTACTACCCCTTCAGGGAGTGTGTTCCATCTGGCAGTAAAACAAGAACTTGTACTTATGTAGTGCTTTTAATGGAGTAAAATGGCTCAAGGTGCTTAACAGGAGATTTCATACCGAGTCACATAAGCAGATATTAGGACAGTTGAAGGAGGTAAGTTTTAAGGAGCATCTTAAAGGAGAAGCAACAGGTAGAGAGGCAGTGAATTTAGGAGCGGGGGGGGGATTCCAGAGCTCAGGGCCTAGGCAGCTGAAGGCATGGTTGCCATTGGTAGAGCAATGAAAATTGGGGATATGCAAGTGGCCAGAATTGGAGGAAAGCAGTCATCTTGGAGGAGTTTACAAAGATAGGCAGGGTCGAGGTCATGGAAGGATTTGAAAGCAAGAATATAAATTTTAATATTGAGGTGATGTCAAACCAGAGGCCTCAAGTCAGGGACCACAGGGGTAATGGGTGAATGGGATTTCGTACAAGTTAGGACAAGGGCAGCAGAGTTTTGATGAGCTGAAGTTTATGGAGGATGCAAGGTAGGAGGCTGGCCTAGATAACATTGAAATAGTTGAGCCTGGAGACAACAAAGGTATGGATGTGGCCGGGGAGTAGGATGGAGTTAGTAGCTAGGGAACAAAGTTTATGATGGAGTTTATAGCTTTGGTCTTCTGAATATTTAGTTGTGAGAAATTTCTGCTCATCCAATACTGGATGTCAGACAAGCAGAAGTGAAAATGTGCCCTACTAATTGCATGATGTTATTTTCAAACCAGTGCTAGAATTCAGGATGTGATCCCCAAAGCACTGGCACAATTCTGCATTCCTCTGCCATAAAAATGTATTCTGACATATCAGGAGTAATATTCCGACCTTGTGCATCCAACAGGGATTTGCACCCTCTGGAAATTTAGATCACATATTTGGGTGCGGGCATGAGAATGTACCGTGCACAATTCTTTGACTGTTTATATCATAAACTAGCAGTTCAGTTAATAACTCAAATCCACAGGAGTCATTGATGTCCCACATACGCATACACATCAATATATATACACGCACACCTCCCCCACACACACATATATAATTACCTTCTACAATCATTGCTGCCAGTCTTATGCCAGATACCCTTGGTTGTGTATATTCCTTTAGCAATTGCTTTGTACAGTAAAGCAATTATGTTCCTGGGCACCTAACTGTCAGTGATATTTCTTGTCTCCTACCTCTGCCAATTAGTTTTAGAGATCGTGTACATTTTTATGAATGGAAATGTTTGGGTAGTGATCATAGCCTCCAACAGATGATAAACCTTTGATATTGATATTTTGGAGAAAGGTTTGCTGTCATTTTATGTTCATCACATATCACTCATGATTGTAAGCAATAAACCTTCCATAGTAATGATACTGGAGAGAATTGCTAGACTTTGTGTTCAGGCATTCAGTGTTATTTTGGAGTGTGGTGTCAACTAAACCTTAAAGCAAAGGTCAGTAGTTTTTGTGTTTCTGTTGTAACATTCCACAGTGTCACAAAATCGATTGGGCAGATAGTTGCAAAACAAAAAGGGAAGCCGTTATATAGAACAGTTCAGCACAGTACAGGCCCTTCGGTCCACGATGTTGTGCCGAACCTTTAACCTACTCTAAGATCAAACTACCTACATACCCTTCATTCAACTATCATCCATGTACCTATCCAAGAGTCGCTTAAATGTCCCTAATGTATCTGCTTCTACTACCACCACTAGCAACGCATTCCACGCACCCGCCACTCTCTATGTAAAGAACCTACCTCTGACATCTCCCCGAAACCTTCCTCCAATCACCTTAAAATTATGCCCCCTGGTGATAGCCCTTTCCGCCCTGGGAAAAAGTCTCTGGCTATCCACTCTATCTATGCCTCTCATCATCTTGTACCCCTCTATCAAGTCACCTCTCATCCTTCTTCGCTCCAATGAGAAAAGCCCTAGCTCCCTCAATCTTTCTTCGTAAGACATGCCCTCCAGTCCAGGCAGCGTCCTGGTAAATCTCCTCTGCACCCTCTCTAAAGCTTCCGCATCCTTCCTAACGTTTAAACTCACAAAATCAAAAACAATTCTCATTTTTAAAAAAACAAAACTATCGCTAACTATCTGACACTGACATTTCCTGACACATTTGCGATTGTCACTTGTGGTTAGAGACTGCATCATCTTCTTCTTCTTTGGCCTCCTTGTCTCGAGAGACAATGGGTAAGCGCCTGGAGGTGGTCAGTGGTTTGTGGAGCAGCACCTGGAGTGGCTATAAAGGCCAATTCTAGAGTGACAGACTCTTCCACAGATGCTGCAAATAAAATTGGTTGTCGGGGCTGTTACACAGTTGGCTCTCCCCTTGCGCTTCTGTCTTTTTTCCTGCCAACTGCGAAGTCTCGTCGCCTCGCCACACTTTAGCCCTGCCGTTATGGCTGCCTGCCAGCTCTGGCGATCACTAGCAACTGACTCCCACGACTTGTGATCAATGTCACAGGACTTCATATCGCGTTTGTAGACGTCTTTAAAGCGGAGACGGCCGGTGGGTCTGATACCAGTGACGAATTCACTGTACAATGTGTCCTTGGGGATCCTGCTATCTTCCATGCGGCTCACATGGCCAAGCCATCTCAAGCGTCACTGGCTCAGTAGGGTGTATATGCTGAGGATGTTGGCTGCCTCGAGGACTTCTGTGTTGGAGATATGGTCCTGCCACCTGATGCCAAGGATTCTCCAGAGGCAGCGAAGATGGAATGAATTGAGACGTCACTCTTGGCTGACATACGTTGTCCAGGCCTCGCTGCTGTAGAGCAAGGTACTGAGGACACAGGCTTGATACAGTCGGATTTGGGATTGTCACTTGTGGTTAGAGACTACATCATATCTATTACTTAATTACATTAATAATGTGTCAGTACATGCACAATAACTATTATGTAATATGACATT
Organism: Heterodontus francisci; assembly: GCF_036365525.1. Lineage (NCBI taxonomy): Eukaryota > Metazoa > Chordata > Chondrichthyes > Heterodontiformes > Heterodontidae > Heterodontus > Heterodontus francisci. Next base: position 22,845,736 of record NC_090372.1, read on the forward strand.
TAGCAAGTTGTCTAATGTGTTGAGTATATCTATTGCACTTTATCCAATCTGTGTCATGGTTAAAAGGCAATTATGCTGCATCACAACAAAGTAATGATCTTTACAGTGATGTAACTAGCATCATCTACTCTCCTTGCTTGTCTCTTGTAAGCCAACCTTTTGGACCAATTCCTGTTTTGTATAATGGGACTGTCATGAACATGTGCTATGCCAATTTTTTTTTAATGCATCGGTTGGAACCCTGAATTAAATGTTAAAAAGAAAGCAGCAGACAAGGAACTAATAAAGACCATTGCCAGCAGCTAAAATAGCCACCACAATTTTCATCTAAATCACCTTAACACATTGGTAGGTAGGGCGAGATGTAGGTCTGGTAACATCTCGAAGCCAGAACAATGGCTTCAGCATTTTGAATGAGCTGCCTGCCTTGCCTCCATTAACAAGACATTAAAGGCAACCTTGGAACATTAACACTGGTAGAGACGGGCCACTCAAAGGATAATCCTGGAACAATGGGACCCTGAGAGATTGGGAATTCTTAGACCTGATCTAATTAAATTTCAAGAGAGAATGCACTGGACAATCAAGTGACAGTCACTTCAACTGTATGAATACTTGCAGTTCCTTCTCTCTATCTGAGTTTGAGCAGTAGGATCCAAGTGGTGCCTCTCTCTCTCTCTCTCCCTCCCTTTCTCCAGGTGACCTGGCAAGTTCGAACCCTGCCTGCTGGCTGCAAAACATCCAAGTCTATCATTGCTGCAGACAGAGACCCAGGAAAAAAAAACATCTGCTTCACTGTCTCCAAGAAAACCCTGAACATGTTGGCCACATCCATCAGCCAGAAACTTCAGGACCACAAGTTCAGCTGGAAGACAACTGAATTACCAGACTCCACATACTGTATATTCTTTTTTATTGTTCCAGATTCTAATCCAACAAATCTATTCATCTTCACTCTGTACCCTATTTGTGAATGTGTGATTCTCGTGTGTGTGTGTGTGTGTGTGTGTGTGTGTGTGTGTGTGTGTGTGTGTGTGTGTGTGTGTGTGTGTGTGTGTGTGTGTGTGTGTGTGTGAGAAAGTTGGAGTGTAGTTTACTATTTTACTTAGATCAGGTTTTGGTTTTAAGTACAATAAACTAACCTCTTTCTTGTTTAAACTCAAGAAAACCTGTCTGATTGGTTCTTTTATGATCATAGCACATAAAGGATTAAACACTCACTGAGTTGGTAAGCATATCCACTGTTCCAAAGAAATAAACGCTGTCATGGTCAAACAAGGAGAGGGTCAAGAAGGGAGCCTTTCGACCCCTCCTCGCCTGATCGTAAAAGGCTATTGTACAAAACACATTGCGGGGAGCCAGAATACCTTTACACTGCTCTATAAACCTAGGTACAAGAGGCTGATACCAGCATGCTCATTGATGTCTCTCATTCCTCTCTCGGTTTCATATTTTAGTGAAACACCGGTCAGAGACACTGGGAACTACAATTTTCTGTAGTATCAGCACTCTGTTGACACCATGATATTCCTCTATGGTGATATTTTACATCAGATAGTTGTCTGTGGACCCACTTGCCAGATCCTGATTTATAATAATTAGCAGTAACAGTCAATTCAGAGGTTCTTTTGAGCTGGACAGATATGTTTTTTTTAATTAATTCATGGGATGTGGGCATCGCTGGCCAGGCCAGCATTTATTGCCCAAAATTAATTGCCCTTGAGAAGGTGGTGGTGAGCCGCTGCCTTGAACCGCTGCAGTCCATGTGGGGTAGGTACACTCACATTGCTGTTAGGAAGAGAGTTCCAGGATTTTGACCCAGCGACAGTGAAGGAACGGCAATATAGTTCCAAGTCAGGATGGTGTGTGACTTGGAGGGGAACTTGCAGGTGGTGGTGTTCCCATGTATTTGCTGCCCTTGTCCTTCTAGTTGGTAGAGATCACGGGTTTGGAAGGTGCTGTCGAAGGAGCCTTGGTGCGTTGCTGCAGTGCATCTTGTGGATGGTACACACTGCTGCCACTGTGCGTCAGTGGTGGAAGGAGTGAATGTTTGTAAATGGGGTGCCAATCAAGCGGGCTGCTTTGTCCTGGTTGGTGTCGAGCTTCTTGAGTGTTGTTGGAGCTGCACCCATCCAGGCAAGTGGAGAGTATTCCATCACACTCCTGACTTGTGCCTTGTAGATGGTGGACAGGCTTTGGGGAGTCAGGAGGTGAGTTACTCACTGCAGGATTCCTAGCCTCTGACCTGCTCTTGTAGCCACGGTATTTATATGCCCACTCCAGTTCAGTTTCTGGTCAATGGTAACCCCTAGGATGTTGATAGTGGGGGATTCAGCGATCGTAATGCCATTGAATGTCAAGGGAAGATGGTTAGATTCTCTCTTGTTGGAGATGGTCATTGCCTGGCACTTGTGTGGCGCGAATGTTACTTGCCACTTATTAGCCCAAGCCTGGATATTGTCCAAGTCTTGCTGCATCTGAACGCAGACAGCTTCAGTATCTGAGGAGTCACGAATGGTGCTGAACATTGTGCAATTATCAGCGAACATCCCCACTTCTGATCTTATGATTGAAGGAAGGTCATTGATGAAGCAGCTGAAGATGTTTGGGCCGAGGACACTATCCTGAGGAATTCCTACAGTGATGTCCTGGAGCTCAGATGATTGACCTCCAACAACCACAACCATCTTCCTTTGCGCTAGGTATGACTCCAACCAGCGGAGGGTTTTCCCCCTTATTCCCATTGACTTCAGTTTTGCTAGGGCTCCTTGATGCCATACTCGGTCAAATGCTGCCTTGATGTCAAGAGCAACCACGCTCACCTCACCTCTTGAGTTCAGCTCTTTTGTCCATGTTTGAACCAAGGCTGTAATGAGGTCAGGAGATGAGTGGCCCTGGCGGAACCCAAACTGAGAGTCACTGAGCAGGTTATTGCTAAGCAAGTGCCACTTGATGGCAGTGTTGATGTCACCTTCCATCACTTTCCTAATGATTGAGAGTAGGCTGATGGGGCAGTAATTGGCCAGTTTGGACCTGTCCTACTTTTTGTGTACAGGACATACTTGGGAAATTTTCCACATTGCAGGGTAGATACCAGTGTTGTAGCTGTACTGGAACAGCTTGGCTCGGGGCACGGCAAGTTCTGGAGCACAGGTCTTCAGTACTATTGCCGGAATATTGTCAGGGCCCATTGCCTTTGCGGTATCCAGTGCCTTCAGTCGTTTCTTGATATCACGCAGAGTGAATCGAATTGGCTGATGTCTGGCATCTGTGATGCTGGGAACTTCAGGAGGAAGCCAAGATGGATCATCAACTTGGCACTTCTAGCTGAAGATTGTTGCAAATGCTTCAGCCTTATCTTTCGCACTGATGTGCTGGGCTCCCCCATCATTGAGGAGGGGGATATTTGTGGAGCCACCTCCTCCAGTTAGTTGTTTAATTGTCCACCACCATTCACGGCTGGATGTGGCAGGACTGCAGAGCTTAGATCTGATCCATTGGTTATGGGATCGCTTAGCTCTGTCTATCGCATGCTGCTTACGCAATTTGGCATGCAGCTAGTCCTGTGCTGTAGCTTCAGCAGATTGACACCTCATTTTGAGGTATGCCTGGTGCTGCTCCAGGCATGCTCCCCTGCATTCTTCATTGAACAAGGGTTGGTCTCCTGGTTTGATGGTAATGAAAGAGTGGGCAATATGCCGGGCCATGAGGTTACAGATTGTGGTTGAGCACAATTCTGCTGCTGCTGATGGCCCACAGCGCCTCATGGATGCCCAGTTTTGCATTGCTAAATCTGTTCAAAATCTATCCCATTTAGCATGGTGGTGGTGTCACACAACACGAAGGAGGGTATCCTCAATGTGAAGGCGGGACTTCGTCTCCACAACGACTGTGCGGTGGTCACTCCTACCAATACTGTCATGGACAGATGCATCTGCGGCAGGCAGATTGCTGAGGACGAGGTCAAGTATGTTTTCCCGTCTTGTCGGTTCCCTCACCACCTGCCGCATACCCAGTCTAGCAGATATGTCCTTTAGGACTCGGCCAGCTCGGTCAGTAGTGGTGCTACCGAGCCACTCTTGATGATGGACATTGAAGTCTCCACCCCCCCTCCCACCCCCAGAGTACATTCTGGGCCCTTGCCACCCTCAGTGCTTCCTTTTAAGTGCTGTTCAACATGGAGGAGTGCAGACTCATCAGCTGAGGGAGGGTGGTAGGTGGTAATCAGCAGGAGGTTTCCTTGCCCATGTTTGACCTGATGCCATGAGACTTCATGGGGTCCAGAGTCGATGTTGAGGACTCCCAGGGCATGTATATAAAGGCAAAATACTGCAGATGCTGGAAACCTGAGATATAAACAGAAAATGCTGGAAATACTCAGCAGGTCAGGCAGTTTCTGTGGAGTGAGAAACAAAATTAATGTTGCAGGGTGATGACCTTTATTAAGAACTCATGCCATCATGTATATTATGTATACCGGCACTAGTATGGTGTTACACTGATGCAGCGGGTATCACTCTACCAACTCTGCTCATGTAGCTTTCTTGAAGTATGATAGTTCTCTATCGTGGAGCTGGTAGAACTAACCTTCAAAGAACTAATCTCCAATTTTTTAAAAGACCGATTAATATGAAGAGGGCATTGATTCCCTCGGCTCAGTGGGTAGCACTCTCATTCTGAATCAGAAGGTTGTAAGTTCAAGCTTCACTCCAGAGATTGAGCACATAACCTAGGTTGATAGATCAATGCAAGAGCAGGGTGTCCTGGCCAACATTTATCCCTCAACCAGTATCACCAAAAACAAATTATCTGGGCATTCTTTCAAATAGTTGCTGTCCATTGGATCTTGCTGTGTACAGATTCCACTATGTACTCACATTCCACTCCAATATGGTGGGTGATGAACTGAATTGCCATTGATGTCAGCCCTGATTTGTTTCACTTATTCTTTTAAGTTCTACAACTTATTGTTCAGAAATTCCAAAGGTTCATCTGCCTTTTTGTAAAACACAACTGGAGTGTGACCTGACTTGCTTTGATGCTCTGGTCTTTTCCAGTGGCTTCAAATGGTCCAATTAGGATCCCAAATTCAGTTTGGTTCTCAGTTTATTCTACAGCAGCTCTCCTGTGGTCAATTCATCCATGAGCAATATAAAAACAGTTATAACAGGTAAATGAGTGCACGCAAGACCTGGAGGCTTACTATGAATTCAAAACACCTCCAAAGACATGCTACATAGAATCTTAAAGGAGGCCATTTGACCCATCATGCCCGTGCTGGCTGTTTGAAAGAGCTATCCAATTAGTTCCACGTCCCCTGTTCTTTCATTATAGCCCTGCAAATATTTCCTTTTCAAGTATATACCCAATTTCCATTTGAAAGTAATTAGTGAATATGCTTCCATCATTCTTTCAGGCAGTACATTCCAGATCAGAACAACTCACTGCACAGAAGAATTTCTCCTTATTTCCTCTCTGGTTCTTTTACCAATCCCTTTGCTGATTTAAGTTGGAAAGTATACTGTTGTGAACCATTTTCCACACTACCTTCAGTGAAAAATTTGGAAGGGACCAGGATCCTCCCACTCTCTGAACATTCCCAGTGGTGAAGCAGAATAACCAGGTGTTATACTCTACCTTATTTCAGCCTTAAACTATCTCATTTCTTGATGCAGTGGCAATGATTTATGAGCTAAAATACTATAGAGCCAAGAGTCAGAGCGTAGCACACCTGTGAAATCAGATGGTCTCAGAACGACATGTGCCAGCCTGAGCTGAATGTACACTATTGTTGCAGACCCATTGGCATGTTTCAACCTCTGACTAATGTACCTTGGCCCGTTGTAAAATGTTTGATCATTAACAAAAACAAAGTTAATCTCAACTTACTAAGTGATTAAGCCCACTGAACCTGTTTGATCCTTTAAAATTATTGAATACAGTTGACCACGGCAACAATTAAAGATGCTGCGTGAGATTCCACTCAATTTCTAATGTGCACTTCAGTTACAAAAAGATCAGGAGAGGAATATTGGCCCACTTTAGATTTTCCTGAAATGGTCCATAAACCTGATCTCCATAAGCTACCTAATACAAGAGTCAGCCATGGGTCAGTGGTAGCAATTTTGCCTCCACTGGTTGTGAGTTCAAGTCAAACTCTTGAGAATTGATCATGACATCTAGGCTGACACTGCCACTCAGCACTGAGAGAGTGCTGCACTGTCAGTGGTGCCTCCTTTCAGATGAGATGTTAAACTGTGGCCCCATCTGCCCTCTCAGGTGGATTTAAAAAGATTCCATGGCACCATTCTAGGGGCAGAAGAGTTCTCCCTCACCCAACATTACTAAAAAAAAAAGGTCTTGACCACATGCATGTTTGTGTAACCTTGCTGTGCACAAATTGGCTGTCATATTTCCGACATTATAACAGTAACTTCATTTCAAAAGTATTTAATTGGCTGTAAAGTACTTTGGGATGTTCTGAGGTCATGAAAAGAGATACATAAATACAAGTCTTTCTTTCTCTATTAGTTCAGAATATGAAGTCGTAGAAATGAGATACATCTTATGGGTACATCTCTCACCAGTGCCAGGTGAAACACGTGGGAAAACTGTCAACTGAATCCATGATCCATACGCATGGTAGTTATGTAAAAAAAAATGTAGAGTTTTAAATCTGAGTATAGGGAACAGCACTCATTACATCTGAAACATATATTTGACACATAGGTCCTGGTTTTCAATTGTAACATTAACAAATACAACAACTTTTGCATTTATATAGCGCCTTTAAAATAGTCATGTCCCATGGCACATCAATCGAACATTATCAAACAAAATTTGACACCATGTGACATAGGAAGATATTGGGACGGGTGCCAAAACTCTTGGCCAAAGGGATACGTTTTCAGGAGTATCTTAAAGAAGGAAAGAGAGGTAGAGAGGCATAGAGATTTGGGAAATTCCACAACATAGGGCCGAGAGGGCTGAAGGCACAGCTGCCAATGGTGGAGTGAAAGAAGTGGTGGATGCACAAGAGGCCAGAGTTGGAGGAACACAGCGATCTTGGAATGTCGTAGGAGTTATAGAGACAGGAGGCCAAGGCCATGGAGGAATTTGGACAAGAGAATGACAGTTTTAAATCAGGGCGCTGGTGGACTCGATCATTTCAATGAGTTACTGCTGATTTTACAAGCAGAAAATCTAGGCGATACAGTGAGAATACATAAATAAAACATAAGGTTGAGTACAAGAAAAGCTGCCCCTATCATAATGCTGCGTGACGCCATTCAATCTGCAGCTGTCTAATTGAGCATTCAGCTTGGATTAATACACAATCTCTGTGAAAATGCAGCCTGCCCTAGAAACAGTTTAGGATGACTAGAACTGAGTATTTAAAGGACACTGGACATTGTGGGGAGTGTGGGGGTGCTGGGAATGGGGAAGTAATGAAGGTATGATTTATTTTTACTTTTGTCCCTTTGCATTTTCTCTCCTGAAGGAGCTGATTTCTGCTGAGATACAGTTCCACAGCTCTCACTACCTCACCTAAATGGTCATGCTTCATATACTCTATTCAACTACATTACAGCATCACAACTGAGCCCGCTCTTGTTCTCACGATCTGCACACCATGAGATTCCAGTACGAGTCATAGAGTCATACAATCATACAGCAGAGGAGGAGACTATTTGGCCTATAGTGCCTGTTCTGGTTCTTTGAAACAGCTATCCAATCAGTCCCATTCCTGTACTATTTCCCCATAGCACTAGATAGCAATCAAAAATGGGGACCGTGAGAGTTTTCTCCCCTAACCCCAGCACAGAGGCAGTAAGACCCAGTTGTTTCAGTGTTCCCACTCCGACTCTCGCCAAAAACAGTGAACACTGTCCAAACCAGGAATCAAACTTGATGGACTGAATTTTGGGCCTGATCAAACAGAGGCTGATGGGGCCTGAAAATTATGAGGCTGGCAGGCGTGCCGGTTTCCTGACCCCGTTCCCAGCATCGGCCATTTTGGCTGACGTGGGTTCGGGGCCTGGCAAGGCTGCCTAACCCCACGAGGTGGGCAGGCAATTAGGCTCATTAAGAGACTTGTTAACCAGGGATTAAGGTGGCCAACTGAGATTTTTTTTTAAGTGGTTGATAGGGCATCTTTTTGCTGAAGTGCCCTCTCAGTTACTTATCTCTTACCGCAGCCATGTGCTCCCCTAAAGTTGGAAAGACTCTGATTGGTCCTCCAGCTTTGAGAGCCTGCCCGCCACCTTTAATTAGACGTGGAATCTGTCTCCGTGCCAATTAAAAGGGCACCCTGATCAAAATCCCAGGTTAGCGACGGTTTCCCCCTGGACGCAGATTTAGGACCCAGAAGCAGTCCTGCCTTCTGTTTCCTGCCTCCAAAGTGAAAATCCAGCCCAAAGGGTGTTTGTTTTGGAAACAACCCAGTGTGCGATTTAATGGCAGCAAAACCAGTGGAAGAAATGGGTTGACTCGTGTGCCACTAGGCATTGAAGAGAAGAAGGTGACTGCAAGCGCACAGCACAAGGTTGCACTTAATCCAATTTTAGTACTGCGGGTTATTTTACCAGTTTGCGGCTCTGGTGTCCAATATGCACAGCCCACCTGATTTCCTGTCTGTTACTTCCACTGCATCAGGAGTGTGCTTTCAGAAAAAAAACTATCAGGCTGAGAAAACGGTGCAAGAGAACGTGAAGCAGTAGCAGCTGCCCTTTACTTGACCATGCAGCTCTTCCAGACCTCCATCAGCACAAGCAGAACCGTGACTAAGTGAACATTGCATCTTTAAGGCATTTATGCAAAGCTCCAGCAGAGCAGAAAAATGCATGTCAAGACAAGTAATCCTTATCTTTAATTTATCCCAAAATATCACAATTAATGAAGATGCCAGCAGTCAGAGGGAGCAGTGCACTCTCAGCATACCCTGTGCATTGAGTGCCATATATATATCAGCCAAAGGAGCAAAAGTCCAAGGATTAAACCAAATTCAACGTTGAGTCAAGATAAGGCAGACCCTTTGGATATACTGCTCATTCATCAAGCTGGATCCTTATTCAACATCAACTACACGCAATTGGAATTTTTGAAGTAAAGAACTTACATTTATATAGTGCTTTTTATGACCCCAGAACATCCCAAAGCACTTCATAATCAATTAAATACTTTTGAAGTGCAATAAACACCTATCACTCTAGATGTACAGGAGCTGTCTCACTTGATTAACCCAAGGTTGAGTGACATTTTAAAATGTGGACGGTGGTACACACATTATCTTTCCTGGCGGTTTGTTCCCAGTCTATTTTCCCTATGGATTCAAGTAAACACTCGACCCTCCTTGTCCCTGAAAAACTTTGCACTTGTTGTCCAAGTTTCAGATTTCCAGCAGTCCGTCCCACTTCTAAGTTTGTCATCATCGTGCCCATTTTATGCCGGGAAAATTAGGTATGGCTTATACACATTTCTAACCTTTAATATATTTTCCTTAGCCCCTTCCTCTTACTCCCCACTTCTGAAAGCCTCTTCAAAACTTATCTCTTTGCTCTGCTAAGCATCTAGAGATTTCCTATTCCATCAAAGGCTTTATGTAAACTGTTATTGTAACTTTTCATCAAGTCCATATACGCGACAAAATGTTTTTGCTGTCTGAGGCATCACCATCAGTCAACTATCGTCAGAGCCCCTGTGACTGCTCTCCACTTGATATGTTTCAAAGGGTTCACAGTCGCTCTTTCAGTACTTTAGCTGTGTCATGACTTGGTGGTTGTGAGCACCTCTGACTGATTCAAGGATCAGCTCATCCTTCTTTTGATCGTGTTTCCTCCCTTGAGGGTCCCACTGATCTTCCTCTTCATCCGCCCAAAGCTGTTGCCACTTCCTGGAGTTGACCAGTCATGGGTAGTAGCACTGTCTGCTGTCATTACGGTCGCAGGTTTGAATGCCTGACTTGAGCAAGCCTTACTCTATCAGTATGGCACTTCCATTTCCTATACCAGCTATCCCTTTAACCCCAGTAAGATGACAATGGTGCCAAATGTACTAAGCAGTGGATGGTTTTGTTCTACAACGGTGTTAAAATTACCTACATCCTATTTAGGCCTCTTACAGCAGTAGGAAGAGAATCTATCTGGGCTGACTTTGAACTGGGGCCCAATGAGGAAAGGACAGTGCTGAGATTCACAATGCAACCAATGCTTAGATTTAATTTGTAATTAATGTTTTGCAGGTGGCTATTGTAACTATACAAAAGTTTAAAAAGGTACAGACTTATTCCTGAAAATTCTCAAGTTCTTATGATGTGAATGTATTTTTAACCATTTTTTTCAGTCTTAAATAACTTACACTTCCTAAAGTTTGTATCAGCATGGAATTTGCTCCTTCATTCAGAATTAAAGCAAACACCAATCACGAGTGAGTAGTTTCAAGCCCACACTTAAACCTATGGAATAGATTAGTCTAGTAAATGACACTGTACAGAGACAGTCATACTTCAAAATTGCTGTTCAGCTTAATGCAGGGCTTAAAATCTATTAGTTGCTTGTGCAATATCACCTTAATAGAACTTAAAAGCTGCTCTCGCACCTGGTAGCTTAACTGGCTTTGCAACCTGTCAATTCTTTTTACAGAATGCATGATTTGTTGGGCTATGGTTTCGCCAAGAGATTCCAAGGGCTGAATTTTCTTTCCAGGGGCCCGATCCCACCGTTGGGAGGAAATGCAGTTCGGGAACCTACACATGTTGGCTCCAGGAACAAGAGGGCGATTTTGAGGAGGATTTTTAATGAATTGGTGCATCCGGGAGTTCCCCCTGTCCAATTTAGGATGGAGGGCAGATTCCCAAGGCAGGACAGCTAACAGGATGCTCTCAGCACTGAAAGATTGGCAGCCCCACCTTCAGAGGTGGGAGCTGCCTAGGTAGGTAGGAGAATGAGAGGGCGCCTCCATCTGTGAAGAAAATTTGAACATTAAGAATGAAATGTGGTCACAGCTGCCAGATTGCCATTGTGGAGGGGGATCCCTGCGGCTACAGCTTTGGCTCTGTGGCTATCATGGTGGCAAGGGCGGGGTTTAAATACTTAAGGCAGCGATGCCCCCCCCCCCCCAGTCTGCTACCAGGTCGCTGCCTCAACCCATCGGCAGGTTTCTGACAATTACCCTTAATGGCCAACCTAATTGGCCAAATTACCTACCAGCCGCTGACAGGTGAATAGCCTGCATCACTGCAGCCTCCATGAAAATCACTCAGAGGCGGGACCATGGCAGCAGACCGCCCGCCAGCCTGTAGTGGGAAATTGCGGGCTCATCTGTCTCCGGTCCCACCTCTGCAGCCCTTCAAAAATACAGCTGCAAGTCACAGGTTCAGAAAGAGTGTGTGAATCTAAGCTTGTACATGCAGCAATTATTCTATGGGCACAGGTTTTAGAGGAATTCTCACTGCAGGGTTACCTCTGAACATAAAGCAAAATGCTACAGATGTTGGAAATTAGAAATAGAAACGGCAAAATTCTGGAAACACTCAACAGGTCAGGTGGCATCTGAGGGGCGAGGAGGGTAGGGTCAAGGTTTCAAGACGAGTGCCTTTCGTCAAAACTCACTTCTGAGTGAAGTTGGCAAATATTACTGAGCGCACAAACTACATTTGTTTAAGTTAAGGTGAGCCTGTTTTAAATCAGCCATGGCTAAATGGTAGCACTCTTGCCTCTGAGTCAGGTAGTTGTGAATTCAAGCGCTACTCCAGATAGTTGCGCACAAAATCTAGCTTGATACTCCAATGCCCTCTTTCAGATGAGACTTTAAACCAAGGTCCCAACTTCCCTCTGACGTAAAAGATCCTATTGCAGTATTCAAGAAGAGCAGGGGAACTGTCTCTGGTGTCCTGGCCAATATTTACCTCTCAACCAACACAATAAAACAAGTTATCTGGTCATTATCATATTGCTGTTTATGGATCCTTGCTCTGCGCAAATCGACTGCCACAGTTCCTACACTACAACAGTCAATAAACTTCAAAAGTACCACATTGGCTGTAAATAGTTGGGACGTCCTGAGGTCATGAAAGATGCTATATGAATGCAAGTTCTTTCTTTCCTATCACGTGGTAAACTTCTGTTTACAGCTGGATTTTAGATAAGGCCAGGTAGGCATATCAATTATGACAGTCGTTTTAGTGCTGTGCTATAATTGTTATTAACAGGAACAATGTAGAACATGGGTCAGGGTTAAGATTTCAACAACTTCCAATAAATTTACAAATATATGAGGCCTTCACTATTTTAAAAGGTATCTCCAGAATAATGTCCCATCTTTCCTACCTTGGCAGAAATGCAGTACAGTAAGTCAAGTGGGATTGCTGTCTCCAGAGGTTCCACAATCCATCTACAGAGGTGATTTCTGAAGGCACTTCCTTATTTTTAAACCAACGGTGATTTGGGCCCGTCACCCTTCCTGCACAGCCTGCTCAAGTAGTTGCTTTCACCATTTGGCCTTCCCTGGTCACTGGAGAAAGGAATGACAGCTGAAGGAGTGACTTACAGCAACTGCAGTGCACAGAGTCTCTCTCTGTAATATACAGGGAGCAGGTTCCACAGCACTGGGGAATGTGAGGCAAATATTTCTGCACCAATGCACTATCGAGAAAGTAATGGCTCTTTAAGAGAGATATTTGAAAGCAGCATTGCAATGTTGACCGACTGAAAACTACAAACCTCCGAGATTTCTGCGCTCCTCCAATTCTGACCTTTTGCATGTACCCAATTTCCATTACCCCACCACTGGCACCCGTGCCTTCAGCTGCCGAGGCCCTAAGCTCAGGAATTCCCACCCTAAACCTCTCTGCCTCTTTACCCTTCTTTATTCCATTAAGACACTCCTCACAACTGAGCTCTTTGAGCAAGCTTTTGATCACCTATCCTAATATCTCTCTATATGGCTCGGTGTCAAATTTTGTCTGATAACGTTCCTCTGAAGTACCTTGCACTGTTTTACTACATTCCTTCCTTTGGCCTCCTTATCTCGAGAGACAATGGGTAAGCGCCTGGAGGTGCTCAGTGGTGTGTGGTGCAGCGCCTGGAGTGGATATAAAGGCCAATTCTAGAGTGACAGGCTCTTCCACAGGTGCTGCAGAAAAATCTGTTTGTCGGGGCTGTTACACAGTTGGCTCTCCCCTTGCGTCTCTGTCTTTTTTCCTGCCAACTACTAAGTCTCTTCGACTTGCCACACTTTAGCCCCGCCTTTATGGCTGCCCGCCAGCTCTGGCGAGCGCTGGCAACTGACTCCCACGACTTGTGATCAATGTCACAGGATTTCATGTCGCATTTGCAGACGTCTTTAAAGCAGAGACATTGATGGCCACTGGGTCTGATACCAGTGGCGAGCGCGCTGTACAATGTGTCTTTGGGAATCCTGCCATCTTCCATGCGGCTCACATGGCCAAGCCATCTCAAGCGCCGCTGACTCAGTAGTGTGTATAAGCTGGGGATGTTGGCTGCCTCGAGGACTTCTGTGTTGGAGATACGGTCCTGCCACCTGATGCCAAGGATTCTCCGGAGGCAGCGAAGATGGAATGAATTGAGACGTCGCTCTTGGCTGACATACGTTGTCCAGGCCTCGCTGCCATAGAGCAAGGTACTGAGGACACAGGCTTGATACACTCGGACTTTTGTGTTTCGTGTCAGTGCGCCATTTTCCCACACTCTCTTGGCCAGTCTGGACATAGCAGTGGAAGCCTTTCCCATGCGCTTATTGATTTCTGCATCGAGAGACAGGTTACTGGTGATAGTTGAGCCTAGGTAGGTGAACTCTTGAACCACTTCCAGAGCGTGGTCGCCAATATTGATGGATGGAGCATTTCTGATGTCCTGCCCCATGATGTTCGTTTTCTTGAGGCTGATGGTTAGGCCAAGTTCATTGCAGGCAGCCGCAAACCTGTCGATGAGATTCTGCAGGCACTCTTCAGTGTGAGATGTTAAAGCAGCATCGTCAGCAAAGAGGAGTTCCCTGATGAGGACTTTCCGTACTTTGGACTTCGCTCTTAGACGGGCAAGGTTGAACAACCTGCCCCCTGATCTTGTGTGGAGGAAAATTCCTTCTTCAGAGGACTTGAACGCATGTGAAAGCAGTAGGGAGAAAAAAATCCCAAAAAGTGTGGGTGCGAGAACACAGCCCTGTTTCACGCCACTCAGGATAGGAAAGGGGTCTGATGAGGAGCCACCATGTTGAATTGTGCCTTTCATATTGTCATGGAATGAGGTGATGATACTTAGTAGCTTTGGTGGGCATCCGATCTTTTCTAGTAGTCTGAAGAGACCACGTCTGCTGCCGAGGTCAAAGGCTTTGGTGGGATCAATGAAAGCAATGTAGAGGGGCATCTGTTGTTCACGGCATTTCTCCTGTATCTGACGAAGGGAGAACAGCATGTCAACGGTCGATCTCTCTGCACGAAAGCCACACTGTGCCTCAGGGTAGACGCGCTCGGCCAGCTTCTGGAGCTTGTTTAGAGCGACTCGAGCAAAGACTTTCCCCACTGTGCTGAGCAGGGAGATTCCACGGTAATTGTTGCAGTCACCGCGGTCACCTTTGTTTTTATAGAGGGTGATGATATTGGCATCGCACATGTTCTGGCTACTGCTCCCTCGTCCCAGCACAGGCAAAGCAGTTCATGTAGTGCTGAGAGTATAGCAGGCTTGGCACTCTTGATTATTTCAGGGGTAATGCTGTCCTTCCCAGGGGCGTTTCCGGTGGCTAGAGAATCAATGGCATCACTGAGTTCCGATTTGGTTGGCTGTATGTCCAGCTCATCCATGACTGGTAGAGGCTGGGCTGCATTGAGGGCAGTCTCAGTGACAGCATTCTCCCTGGAGTACAGTTCTAGGCAGTGCTCAACCCAGCGGTCCATTTGTTTGCGTTGGTCAGTGATTATGTCCCCCGATTTAGATTTGAGGGGGGCTATCTTCTTGATGGTTGGCCCAAGAGGTCTTTTAATGCCATCATACATTCCTCTGATGTTTCCGGTGTCTGAGGCCAGCCTAATATGACTGCATAGGTGTTGCCAGTAGTCGTTACGTTAATGGTGCTATATAAATGCTAAAGTTAACTGCTCCACACAACACCCTCGTGAATCACACTGCATCTGGAGTTATGAGGGCTGCACATCTTCAACAGAAAACAGGCAAACAATCAACATCCTCAAAACCCACAGGGGAACTTCACTGGGCAATGCCCAGTTCGTATATCAGGCCTAGAGACCCAAATATCCTTCAGGCAAGACTTGAATGGCTTGTTTCCTGATTGGATTTTGACAGATTTCTTTCAGAATACTCAGTCTGGTATCAATAGCTGAGTTTACAGAGTCCTTTTTAAAAGGAAAAACAGAACAATAACTTCTGACTGTGAGGGTCATATTTCACTATTTACATTCAACTGAAAGCTTCGCATAACTAAACTTGCTGGGACTTGATGATAGGCCATTTGCAAATGTTCCTAATAAGCCAAACTAATGACCAGTGGAAACATACACAGCCTAAGCGTGACCACATTTGACACCACATGACCCAGAAGTAGGAGCTTCTGTAGTCAACAGCTGGATAAACAAATGACAAAGAAAATGACTTGGTCTCCACTCTTTGAGGACATAAGCTGCCTATCAGTGAAATAATCATTGTGAAGCAGCTGGCAGAAACAAGCTGGACTTTGACTGGTCTTACAGTAGCCCTTCTTAGATTGATAATGAGGTTTTACTGTGCTGTCCCAGGGAGGGTAAACAGCTAGAGTGATGATCACTAATGGTACTATGCAGATTGGCATGTGGTGTAGCACTGTGAATCATAGAATCTCACAGCATAGAAGGAGGCCATTCAGCCCAGGGTGCCTGTGTCGGCTCTTTGAAAAATATACCCAATTAGTCACATGCCCCCGCTCTTTCCCCATAGCCCTGCAAATTCGTGTCACTGTAGCATCATCAGAGCAGTTCATGCCACGGGAGCAATGTTTGCTCCTTTACTGGGTTATATTCTGTGTTAGTGCCACAGCTTCTGGATGCACGGTTCTCGTGCAGTCATCACCTACCCCAGAGTAAACCTGTTCCATTTGCTGAGGGGCAAACATCTGGAAATCAGGGATATTTTTTTCCACTGGCACTGTCATGGGTCTTGAGCAATAGTAACAATAGGTTTTGAAGTTTAACGGCCCTTCTACAGGCAGCATTAGCAACCTGAAATCTGGCAGTAGCACGGTCAAGTAAATAAGAGGCCATCCCATCTCCAAAACAGCAGAGAACTGTCAGTAGGTGACTTCTCTCCTGCTCCTCCAAAGTCAGCAGATATTAACGTGCTTTTACTTTACTGCTTGCCTAAGAAATCGTTACTTATTTAGTGTTAACTGGATGAAAGTAAACAATGGATTGTATGAGCAACTTAAGGCCCATCAATATTCAAAGCAACAGATCTTAGTGAAGCAAAACGTAAGGATAAGAAACTAGTATCATGTATGAAGCCAAACTAGAGTACGAGGAATCTTAACTGGACCAGCCACATAAATACAGTGGCTACTAGAGCAGATTAAAGGCTGGTTATTCTGCAGAGTGTGGCTCACCTCCTGACTCCCTAATGACTCTCCACCACCATCAAAGTGGAAAATTCTTCACTTGCCTGGATGAGTGCAGCTCCAACAACATTCAAGAAGCTTGATACCATCTAGTCAGCTTGATCAGCAGCCCAACCACCACCGTTTAACATCCACTCCCTCCCCAACCAGCACACCATGGCTGCATTATGTACTATCCACAGGATGCACTGCAGCAACTTGCCAAGGCTTGTTTGACAACACTTCCCAAATTCACCATCTAGGAGGGCAAGACCAGCTCATGCAAGGGAACACCTTCAGCACTATGGAGTTCCTTCACCACACAGACTGCAGCGGTTTAAGAAGAGGGCTGACCACCACCTTCCCAAGAGTAACTGGAGATGGGTAATAAATGCCAACCCTTGCTAGTGACACCCACATCCCAGGAATGCATTTTAAAACATTAGTTCCTTGCACTAATGCGAATTAAAGATAGGTCAGTGGCATTAACATTAACACAATACATCTGCAACTCCCACAGCAAACTGGCAAATAAACTAAAGAGTGCAAGCCCAAGCTTGGTGTTAAGGTTTTGGCAAACCAGATGCAGGCTCTATTTTGGGGGAAGGAAGGGGATAATTTGCAAGTGGCTCAGGCAATACACACTGCTTCATTCATTGCTCTCTTGATATGCTCTGCAATAATCACACTCTACTCAGCAAGGAATAGGAGTGGGACAAATATATTTAAGGATGGAGTAGATAATAATAGGGTAGATAGGGAGAAACAGTTTCTGCTGGTAGATGGGTCGGTAGTCAGAAGACACAGATAATTGGCAAAAAGGCCAGGTGGAGACGAGGAGACTTTTTTTAAGGCAATGAATTATTATGATCTGGAATCCACTGCCTGAAAGAGGGTGGAAGCAGATTTACTAGTAGCTTTCAAAAGAGGAATTGGATATATCCTTCAAAAGGAAACATTTGCAAGGCCATGGGGAAAAAGCAGAGGGGTGAGGTGAGTTGGTAGCTCTTTTGAAGAGCCAGCACAGGCACGATGGGCCAAATGGCATCCTTCCGTACTGTATGATTCTATAATACATGAAAGATTCAGCTTGCAAAGGCTTATAATGGGAAATATTTGAAGACTGATATGTAAAAAAGTTCCCATATTTTAGAAAGTAAGAGATAAATATTTGAGTTGTTTAAGTTTGGAGCTTGTACGCATATAAAGAGACTGTGGAAAAATCACTGGAGCACATCCTGGCCCAACACTTAGAGTTCTATGTGTTGTGTGTTGATCTTGTAGTTGTAGCCTTACTAGATCATTATTGATAAAGGCTCGGAGTCTGGATAAGGTCAAGTAATAACTTTTTACACTTTCCACAAGGCTCTCTAGCTAGTGTCCTTCGTGCTGCTACGCTCTTCTTCCAAAGTCCATTACCATGTGACCATTACATCATCATCTCAACAGTGGGAGGGGTTGCTTTCACTGTTTCCAACATTATCCTTTTCAGGTCCTTGTACTAGACTATGCACACCTCTTTGATTCAATCTCAGCCACAAAAAAATAGTCCTGAAAAACCTATCCACAAAGCAAAACCACACTTTTCACATTGTTCAGACGTAGGTAACAAATGATTGCTAAAACCTATCACTGTTCTATTAAGAGACCAACTGTTGCAGTAGGGCTGCTTTATAGCATGGGAGAGGATGAAGATTATGGAGGAGATATCTTGGATGACAAATGTAATCATTGTGTTTTGCTGTATAAAAACATCAGCCAGTGAACTGCATCTCATCCTCATGTTCAAATCCTTCCATGGCCTCAACCCTCTTTATCTCTAAAACCTCCTCCATACCTACAACCTTCTGATAACTCTGCATTGCTCCCAATTTGGCCTCTTGTGCAGCCCCCACCTCCTTTGCTCCACCATTGGTGGCTATGACGTCTAACACTTAAGCTCAGAGATTTCTCTCCCTAAACCTCCTTTCCTCCACTCTCTCCCCCTTTAACTCACTCCTTAAAAGCCTACTTCTTTGACAAAGCTTTTGGTTACCCATCCTCATACCTCCTTATGTGGCTCGGTGTCAGGTTTAGTCTGATTACACTCCTGTGAAGCACCGTGGGATATTTTACTACGTTAAAGGTGCTATCTAAATGCAAGGTATTGTATCGGAGCATCTACAGATGAAGGCCAAGGCGTCAATTTCAAACAGGCCATCATCGTTGGACATTCTTTCCGTGAAGGTGACTGGCATGATTTTAATTTCTCCCCAAAGCTTTCAAACTACCAGTCTCATCTGCCTATTATATATGGCAAAAATCACCTGAGCACTATTCAAGGAGCAGGAGACTTCTCTCAGTACCCTGGCCTACATGGCTCTTTCACCTCGTCCCCTTCCAATGGCACCTTCCCATGCAACCGCAGGAGGTGTAACACCTGCCCTTTTACCTCCTCTCTCATCATTATCCAAGGCTCCAAACACTCCTTTCAGGTGAAGCAGCAATTTACTTGTACTCCTTTTAATTTAGTATACTGTATTCGCTGCTCACAATGCGGTTTCCACTAAATTGGGGAGACCAACCACAGATTGGGTGACCGCTTTGCGGAACACTTCCACTTGGTCCGAAAGCATGACCCTGAGCTTCCGGTTGCTTGCCATTTCAAAACTCCTCCCTGCTCTCATGCCAACATTTCTGTCTTTGGCCTGCTCCAGTGAACATCAACACAAGCTCGAGGAGCAGCACCTGATCTTTCAATTAAGCACTCTACAGCCTTGGCGACTGAACATTGAGTTCAATAACTTGAGAGTATGAATGGCCTTTTTAAAAAAATATTTTATTTTCTAACCATATGCCTGCTTTTCATGTAGTCAGGGCTGCTCATTATTCTGCTATTAACACTCTATCTGAACTAATGTTTTGTCTTTCACCACAAGCATTAACACACTATTTGCCTTTGTCCCAGGACAGCTTTGTTATTTAATCTCCCCGGCCCTCTGCCTTATCAAACACCTTCCCCTTTGTTCTCTCCCCCATGCACCCCCCCCACCCCTTCCTTTCACTTGCTTAAAACCTAATTCTTTTCTAACCGTTGCCAGTTCTGATGAAGGGTCACAGACCTGAAATGTTAACTTTGCTTCTCTATCCACAGATGCTGCCAGACCTGCTGAGTGTTTCCAGCACTTTTTGTTTTTATGTATGGCTCTTCCAGGAATATTTTGTGTTGTTAAGGTTGAACCAACAAGGTGTGTGTAAAGAACTCAAAGTGTTGGACCAGGATATGTCTGAGTGATTTTTCCAACATTTCTCCAATCAATCAACACTACCTAAAGCAGATGAACTGGCCACAAATTGGTTCCATAACGACAGCTGGAGGACCTCAAAGTTTCTCTTGTGTATGTGAAGCACAGTGAGACATTTCCAGGAGATGTAATGATGTGCTATGGAAATGCAAGTTTTTCTTCAGTCGACATGGTTCAGACCAAGCCCACAATGTTGTCAGGACTTTATCCTGCTCTTGGAGATGGGAAATGTGGGGGCCAGGGACAGTGTACACAAAATGGCAAGGGGTTGCATGCCTGACATTGTCCGGGCCCCCTGCCATTTTGTCTGAGGTAGGAAAGGCTGAAGACGGGCTTCCGCCACATGGGGGACGCCACCAGGTAAAACTTGGCAGCTTCCTAGTGGGTTCAGGGTGGGTGGAGGGGGTCCCTCCTTTGGGGTCAATCCATGGCCCCTGGAGGGCCCCCCCCCCCACCTTAGGAAATGACCGCTCCTCCCCCCCACACTGGCAAGAACACCCCACCGCTCCTCACCAACCCGCCGGACCCTACCCACCCCGTCGCCAGGGCCTGCCTAATTGGCCCTGGCAACCCCGACCCCCCTTACCTGCATCCGGGGGTCTCCTCTACCTTCGGCACTGCAGGCCTCCTGCAATACTGGCAGTGGCCAGCACTCCCAGTGGAGCTGCCTTTACTGCAGAGCTGCCTGCCCTCCGGAGGTGAGAGCTCCTCCTTCAAAGAGATGCAATCCTGGACGACGGGTAGTTAATTGGCTGCCCGCCGTTAAAATTACTGTCGCCAGAATAAAACACGGCCCTGTGCATTCGCATAAGTTGCTAAAAATGGAAGGGAACTGTCCATAAATATTCATCACTGTATCTGAAAGTAAACTTCATTAAATCCAACACTGCTTTTTACTAATATATTCAGCATTTAAAAGTTATGTTGATTGATGCGCAGAGCAGAACGCATGAAATATTTGTGTTTATTAATGCGGGATTAAAGATGATAGGCCAGATTTAACTCTGTGCAAGTGAGTGGGTTTTGACAGAGTTAAAATCTCACCCTATATCTCAGATGCAGGTGGTGTTATGAGTCATGGTGCAAGATACTGTAATGATGCTGTACTCACTGCAGTAAGTATTTGGTCCATCACAGCTGGTGAAATAAACAGTGGCTTCTAACAGGAAACAACAGGAGTAGGCCTTTCAGCCCCTCTAACCTGTTCTGCTGTTCAGTTAGATCACAGCTGAACAGTATCTTGACTTGATCTACCTGCCTTGGTTCCATAACCCTTAATTCCCTTACCTAACAATAATCTTTCAATCTCAGTTTTGACATTTTCAATTGACCCCCAGCCTCAACAGCACTTTGGGGCAGAGATTTCCAGATATCCAATACTATATGTGGGAAGATATGTTTCCTGATATCACCCCATAACAGCCTAGCTCTAATTTTAAGGTTATGCCCCCTTGTTCTGGAATCCCTCCACCGGAAGAAATAGTTCGTTTCTATCTAAACAATCAAATAACATGGTAATGGGTTACAATTTTAATTAATTGCACATTAAAATGATGTTTAAAGGTGATATACATTAATTCTATGTTCATTGAATTAAAAATCATTAAAATATTTTTGAAGGTAAGTTTAAAGCAGAAAACAGTCCACTTCAGGGTAACCTGAAATGATTGTTTCATTCATTTAATGTTGATACAGACTCCATTAACTTTTTTCCACTGCCTTTGACATAAAGAACTTACATTATAATGATCTCAGGACACCCCAAAGCACTTTACAGCCAATGAAGTCCTTTGGAAGCATAGTCACTGTTGTCATGTAGGAAATTGTAAGCAACTGCAGTTGATCAGGCCACAGACTGTCAAGTGGACATTAAACCACACTTTGATCGGAAAGATTTTCAGATTTTCTTTGAACAAGTGGCTGCTGGAAAATGTTTGTGGAGAGCCCTCCAGCCGTCCCCTTAAGGCGCCCTCAATGCTCGGAGAAATGTAGCTGGTTTACGCTGTGCCAGCTTCACCTGTTTTTCCTTAAATGCTGCAATTGGGGTCCGACAACTGGCCTAAGACCCCTATTTCCATATGTAAACAACTTGCTGTCTGTGGGAGTTCTGATCACCCATTCAAAGACCTACTGGAAAGTTGATTCAGGCAGACAGGTGGCCACACAAGGTCCCTGACAGACTGTCAGTTGCCTGTTTTCTCAAACATGCACCAGACGGCCAGTAGCCGAAAGTCTCTCTTGCTGAGTGGGACATTATATCACATTACGTAGTAGGCTTAAAACCTCAACGTACTGAGGAGAGAAAAAACACAGCGAGAGATAATTCAAGGTTTCGAGATGTGAGAAAGCACACGGTTTGCACACATTCAACCTACAGTGTGTCAAACAATTATCCTGCACTGTCTTCTGTTGTGTGTGTGGCCCATTGCACAGCCAATGAAAACAGTAATTTCTTTGTCTTCAGTCTTTCCAAAGCCAATTGGGCCTCTCTTAAACTTTGACAATGTTGCATATTTTACAAGTCTTATAGTTGCTGGAAGTGATCTGTCTTGTTCTCCTGATCACTATCCACTCACGTACAGTGTACAAAAGATGTTTTTCTCTCTTTTGAAAACAGTATGCTACTAATCCCACACATGGGTAAATCAAACGTAGTCACATATCAGCCTTACACTTATTTGCTTGTTTGTTTGAATCTTGGGGTGCAACGCCTGTAATTTGGCTCTATGCTAAAATTGTCCCTCTTAACCTGTTCACTCAATTATGCTCAGGTTATAGTTAGCAATTTCTTTTTGAAAGGCATTTTTACATTGCTGTTTATTTAGTTCACAGTCTCCAGGAGATTGCTTCCCACATTTCCACTGCTCAATTCAGCTCTCTGATCCCAATATCTGCAGCGCCTGTGGAAGAGTCTGTCACTCTAGAATTGGCCTTTTTAGCCACTCCAGGCGCTGCTCCACAAACTATTGACCACCTCGAGGCGCTTGCCCATTGTCTCTTGAGACAAGGAGGCCAAAGAAGAAGAAGAAAGAAGATCCCAATGATAGAATTATTTAGTGGTGGGAAAGTGAAAAGCTTTTTTATGGATGTAATCTCCTTGTATATAAATTAAGGAAGCGTTAATGTAAAAAACTCTTTACTAAATGGTAAACTGAGAGTAACTCAGTCTGTGGATCTGCAGAAAATAGGACAATGCAGTAACATTCCTGTGTTGAAGAATTTGGACAGGAGGGAAGGAAGGCTCCAAAGTGATCATTTAAATCAAATCAAGTGTGCTACACCTTTTAGTATGAATCGGAGCTTGTCAGAACACACTGGATTCTACATGGTAAACACTGCAAAAAACAGTTCTGAGAAATCGTGTATGCAGATCAAAATCAGAGGATACAAATCCTGGAGAGTTTGCAGTGTCCGAACTTCCATACAAGGCTACAAACCCTTCAGCATTTATTGGTGCCCGTGACGTCTGTAAAAAGAGATGCCAGGGAACTGTTAATGTTTCATCCAGCATTTGCCATAGTGGCACAGCTGGCACCCCAATATGTTAAATGGGTCAAGAGGTGGTTTCCCTTTTTTTTTGTTCTCAGAACAGTACAGCAATGTAAAGGGTAGTTTACTACCTTCTAGATTTTGCATTGCTGTCCTCTGCAGATCATGTCCAACTAGCTCCTTGTGGCCAGAAATGTAAGGTTCACCACAACTTCACATACACAAGCTTGCATGTGTAGGTAGATTTCTGCTACCACTGGTAAACGGAGTGAATTGGCTGGCACGGGCAGCAAGCACAGGCAGAATTGGATAGTACAAGACAACTCACCAACTGGATACAAATGCAATCCCCAATAAGGCCAAAAAATGCACAACCTTGACTCAAAAGAGGTAATAAAGAGAGGACAAGAGACATGTAGCAGTGCTGACAATGGGGGCAAATAGTGTCCATACCTAGTTGGCCTTGAGAAGATGGTGAAATAGAGTTGAGGTACTGATCAGTCATGACATAACTGAATGGTGGAACAGGCTTGAGGGGCTGAATGGCCTACTCCTGTTCCTATGCAACAGATTCAAGGGACCATATTGCCTCCTCCTGTGCCTAGGTAACAGGCTCAGGGGCTGAATAGTCTCCTCCTGTGCCTATGTAGCAGGTTGGAGGGGCTGAATGGCCTCCGCCTGAGCGTATATAGACCAGCAGCCACATCCCAACTCCTGTTGTCTAAATGTCTAAATCTGGTCCCTTTATCCCAGTGGTAAATGTGAATTTCTACACCCATGAAAACATAATTCAACAATCAGGATAAATAAGATGTATTGCGTTGTGGATGTTAGTATTCCAATGGCCTCCTGGCCAGTATACCTCCTTGCACCCTCCATAAACTTCAACTTATCCAAATCTCCACTGCCCATTTGTTAACTCATGCCAAGTTCCATTCACCCATCACCTCTGTGTTCAGTCACTTTTATTGGCGCCCAGTCCACCATTGGCTCCCAGACCATCAATGCTTCAATTTTAAAATTGTCATCCTTGTGTACAAGTTCCTCCATGGCCTCACCCCTCCCTGTCTCTGTAACCTCCTCCATCCCTACAACCCTCTGATATCTCTGTGCTCCTCCAGTTCTGGTCTATTGTGCATCCCTGACTTCCCTTGCCCCACCATTGACACCCGTGCCGTCAGCTGCCTAAGCCCTAAGCTCTGGAATTCGCTCCTAAACCCATCTCTCTCTCCTCCTTTAAGTCCTTAAACCTACCACATTGACCAGCTTTTTGTCATCTATCCTAATATCTCCCCTTAAGCAGCTCAGTGTCAACTTTTATTTGATAATGCTTTTGTGAAGTGTCTTGGGATGGTTTGCTACATTAAAGGCACTACATAAATGCAAATTGTTTTGTCAGGACAATGCAAACAGTGAGCGGGTCAGCTGTCGATGCCAGTCTCCCAGAATCAAAACTAAAACACGGCCAGTACAAAAGTGGCTACACACAGCAGAGTTTACAGATTGTAGTGGCTGTATTAAATATCTAGAGCCAAGGCGAACCCGCAAGTCAATAATTATGAAGAGCCTGTCATCCTTTCGGTCTTTAAATCAATTCCCACTTAATGACAGCTGTACCCAAACATACTTTTCTTGCTGCGTTGCTCTTCCTGACAGGTGAACTTTAGCTTGGTTTACTTTCAGTTAATTTCAGTGGATGAACCTGGGGAGGAGCTAGTCCTGGGTATTCCGGGACTTCTCAGTTCAACTCCCCGGTCGGCATTCACTTGGGAAAAGCATTTCGCTGCCAAACACAAACACAACCAGACCACTCTTAAAACTGTCTGATTGCTCGCAAACTCACAACTGACTTTAACCCTCACTTCACCGAGTGACTCAATTCTACAGTAAGGCAAGCATCAAGAGAACAAATACCAAAGTCATTAAAAGTATTCCTTCAAAAATTCAAGCAGTGAGTAAAGTGTGACATTGCCCTGAAATGTGCTCTCCCAAGGCAACAAGTAACACTTCTCATTAGCCATTCTACTCATGAGACTGTACTGGAGATATAGTTTATACTGTGAACCAGGAGGTACAAGTGTGAGCTGAGCGATACTTAACCACATCTCCTTGCCTATTTAACAAATTCACTTAGAATAATGTATTTATCTTTGTTCCTTTTGATAAAGGCTGCTCCAACATTAAATAGCGACACTGTGCATTTTTACAAAGCAATAAATACCAAACAAAAGAGAATTAACAACTTAACTCACTTTATCTTCTATTGTTGAGATTAATATCGAGAACACAGGCACTTGTAGTTTCGCTTTTGAGTTTACTTTTGCACCCTTTTATTATATATTATTCCACATACCTTTATGCTCAAATGGTTATCAGTTCTGGTCTTTGGTGCTTGTGATCTGTGAGTCATGTTAAACAGGTTCAGCACCTAATGCCACAAAACAACATAAAATCCACTGCATGCTCTGTTCCAGTATCTTTCTCATTTCCAGTTGTACAAATCTCCTGTCATTTCTCTAGTTTCTCTTGCTGTTTTTAAGTTTTCCACCTACAAGGACATTAACAACCCCTCCCTATTAAAGAAAACACTAAATGACTCTCGAGGTCTACAGCTGCACTGCGTTGGGAGGAAACTGCAAGACTGAGAGTTTGATGAACCAGCTCCGGCACTCCTGGGTTCTCTCATTATGCATACTGATGTAACTTCCTCCCCTTATTCTCAAACTTTTTAAACACTCAATGTAACCTTGCACAGCAGGAAGCCAAAGCTCATCCCTGCCATAAAAAAGGGATCACAGCCTACGTTAGCCGAGCAGGAGGACATGCTTGTAGGGAGATTCGGCTGCATTCCGTCTTACTCTTATTAACAAGATGATAAACAACAACTTGCATTTATATTGCCTCTTTAACATAGTAACACTTCCCAAGGCAATTCACAGGTGCATTATTTTACATAATTTGATACTGACTATCAAAAGGGGTTATTAAGATAGATGACCAAAACTGAACGCAGAGGTAGGGTTTAAGGAGCATCTTAAAAGAGGTTAGAGAGGTGGACAAGTTTAGGAAGGAAATTCCAGAGCTTAGGGCCAAGGAAGCTGAAAGCACAGCCGACAATAGTGGAGTGATTAAAATCAGGGATATGCTTGAGGCCAGAATTAGAGGAGCCCAGAAATCTGTGAGGGTGGTAGGGCTGGAGGAAGTTAGAGACTAAAATGAGAATTTTTAAATTGAGGCATTGCCAGACCAGGAGCTAATGTAAGTCAATGAGCAAAGGGGTGATGAGTGAATGGGAAGTGGTGTGAATTAGGATATAGCAACAGAGTTGTGGTTGAGCTCAAGTTTATGGAGGGTGGAAGATGGGAGGCTGGCCAGGAGAGCATTAGAATAGTCAAGTCTGGAGGTAACAAAGGCACAGCTGGGGGTTTCAGCAACAGATGAGCTGAGGTTGGGTTAACTTGGCAGGAAAGGGACCAAGCTGGAAACCTGGGAAATACCAACTTATCTGATCTGAAGGCCATATCGGGAACCGCACAAATGAGCAATGCAGATCTTGAGGCTGAAGATGAGAGACAGAGGTTACTGGAAGGGAAATAGAGGCAATCCTCCAAAGCTGCATTGTTCAACCTCAAAATAAAGGCAAAGGCGTCCCATCTGCCTCCTCGCTCCATCTTTGGCATTGGCTGTTTCGTCACCTCGTGCACCTGCTATGCAACCACTACTTACATCCGGCAGGTCTTCAGTGGCTTTTAGTCCCAATGTCAAAGTGGACTGAAGGGCACGGGAAACAGAATGAAAGATAAACTGGAACAAAGAGTTCTGAATACAGGGAATGCCAAAATGGTGCTTATGGAAGCTTCATTTAATCAGTACTTAAATTCTCAGCTGGTGATAATGGAGAGGCAGCAAAACACAACCCAAAGGAAAGATTTATTATAGGGAGATGAATATGTAATAATAAGATTCACTAAAACAAACAACTTGTCTTTTCACCACACCTTTTCCATCTTCAAGATATCTCAAAGTGCTCTCTAGTAGGTGAATTACTATTGAAGTATAGTCGCTGCTATCTTTCTGGTAAGTGTGGCAACAAATCTGTGCATAGCAAGATCCCACAATGAGGTAAATGACCAGTTTCTATGTTTCTCGATTTGTTGATTGGCACATAAATGTTGGTTAGGATGCTGGGAGAACTCACCTGTTCTTCAGATTGTGTCAGTAGATATTGTACATGCACCTGAAAGGGGTACAGGCTCTCAGTTTAACAGCTCATCCAAAAGATAGCAACTCCAACAGCACAGCACTCCTTCAGAACTTCACTGGATTGTCAGTCTAATAAGGCGCTCGAGTCTCAGGAGTGGGACATGAACCTTTGATCTTCTGACTCAAGGACAACAGTGCTAACCGGCTGGCAACCATCTTGGTGGTGGCATTGACCAGATCGTACCCGTATGTTCAGAGCTAACTACACTGCTTTGATATAAACATGCCTGTGACTTTAGTGTCACCCTGCACTACTCCGTGTGCCCACAATTCACCAGTTGATGCAAAATGCCCTAATTTTTGCTTTGGAGCAAAAAAGGGGAAAATTTGCCTCTTAAACTAAAACAAAATAATTGCAATACATGAACGAATGCACTGGCTGTATAAAACAGAATATAAAAATATCCCTTGGATTGACTATGTTGATGCACATAAGCCATTTGTGTGGAGTAGAAATGTGGCCTTCAGGTTTCGTTCCCACCAACTTATTTACACAGCTTATCATAGTTTGGTCTTCAAATGAAGCCAGCAACAACCAGAATTGTCACTGAAGAGGCAGAGTGGTGTATATAGAGAGATAAGCACAGAACAGGCCAGTCAGGTGGGTGCGGAGTTGTTCAAACACTTTGTGCTGTTTCTGGTTAGAGTCATTAACCCGATCCCAGCCTGTGTAGCAGTGAGGGGACAATTAGTCTCAGGGACCCTAGGATAGTGAGGGGCCAAAAGTAGGCAGGTGTCCCACTCCTGGCCATTATCCAGTAACCCCGACACATGTTCAAGCATCACGTGAGAAGACGAGCAGCATGGCAATTCTGCCCTCCACAGTGGAGTAGCAACGTTGGTATTTTGCTCAATGCTGAACTGCAGGTCATAGCCCACATGATCAAATCTGCTTGTTTCTACATCCATTACATTACCATCTCCATCCACATCTCAATCTCTCCCCAAGCTACTGAAACACTGACCTCGACTTTTATCACATGCAGTCATGATTACTCCAACACTCTGTTGGCCTTCCTTTGTTCATTCTCCACAAACTCCATCTTGC
This sequence comes from Heterodontus francisci, assembly GCF_036365525.1. Taxonomy (NCBI): domain Eukaryota; kingdom Metazoa; phylum Chordata; class Chondrichthyes; order Heterodontiformes; family Heterodontidae; genus Heterodontus; species Heterodontus francisci. The sequence goes on from NC_090372.1 coordinate 22,874,413, forward strand.
TCAAAATTCAGCTGTCTGCATCCTCTACCACATTATGCCCTGCTCAACCATCACCCCAGTTCTTGCCAACCCCCACTGGCTCCCTTTCCCCCGCAAATATCCAATTTAAAAGCCGTGTTCTTGACATGAAATCCTTCCATTTCCTTGCATCTCTACATATTGCTACAACCACCGCCAGCTATATACCCTTTGAAAACTTTCCATCCACTGACTGTGTGCATTCCATCCCTCAACTGCAGAGTCTGCAGCCGCCTTGGCCCTACTCTCTGGAATTCCCTCTCTCAAACCCTCTTCTTCTCTAACCTCCTTTAGAAACCTTTCCAAAACCCATCTTTTCAACCTGGCCTATAAGTCACCTCCTCTAACCTCTGGATCTGTTTTCTCTCATTTCTCTTCATGATGTCCCTTGGTGGTACACGAGGGCTGGTTGTTCTCATTAAGGGGCTTCACTACATGAGGGTCAAGAGCCAGCACTAATCAGTGCCTTCAGGAGACCAAGTCCAAGGGGAGAAAACTAGGAGCAGAATGGAGGAAGCAAAAGCAAAAAGAATAAAAGGAGCAATAATAGAAATGAAAAACGATTACCTTTTGTTAGGAGAGGAGAACAAGTGTGTTTTCGACAGCATTTCAATTACAACATCATCAGATCATAAGTTCGTCAAGAAATGCAAGAGGGCCTGTCAAATATATTTTCATGAGGACAATGTCCCTTTAATGGAAAATACAATGCCTTTACTGTGTTTCTCAGATCATCACATACTGTTTACTTGTTGCAAATTATTCTAAATATTCAATATTCTTTATAATCAAAACAAAACAGAGCCTGTTGTGCATGTCGTGAAGCACGGTGAACTCCTCCACTCAGATCCTGCCGTCACACACAAAACCTGCGTCTTTTATCAGGCTGTTTGTGAACAGTTTCTACCCTTTGCAGATCAAGCTGCAAGTGTTAATCTTTTGTTTCCCACATGCTGTGCAAAAAGCACCATCCCCTCCACAGAAAAAACTGCATCAAGGTTAAATTACATAGCCGAGTGGCATGTTTGAGCATTTGGTCCAGATTGCGCAATATCCAACTGAAGTGAAGGAAACCAATGGCTGGGGTTATGCTGAATCTTACAGGGCAGATGAGTTCCCAACTCATCCACAATTGGGCCTCCAGCACACCTGCCACACAACCCCCCTGCCCCCCCCCCCCCCCCACCCCCCAACCAGTAGATCTCAGCTCTGAGGAAGGTTCCACACCTGAAACAAGGGTCATTTTAACCTAACTCACTGGAAAGGAATCCCATGGGATTGGGTGAAATGCTGATTTTAAATACCGGCCCAATATTACTCCCCCATTGACTAAAATCAGGCAATCACACCCGATCTCATCAGTTGCCCGAGAAGTGGGTTAGGCTAAAATTTCCCCCACTATTTCCCCTGCTCTCTCCACAGGCACTGACTGACCTGTAGAACGATTTTAGCATTTTCTGTTTTGCATTTCAGATTTCCAGCATGTGCAGTTTTTTGCTTTTTATTCTCCCCCACATTGACACTGTCTCAAAGTCTAGAATCTGAATGCCCAGTTGTAACTGAGTAGCCCCATCATTCTGCTCACATGTACTGATTGTCGCTCTGTATTGGAGTATAGCTGAGGTACTGCACCCCGTACATTGTACCATGAACTGAGGATTATTCTGCAGCCAATAAAAGCCCACCTTTGGTAGACTGCGTGTGGCCAATGCCCAGAGTCTATAGAATCTCTACTGTTATTAGCTTCCCAAGGCATGAACATCTGAGCAGACAGAGATGCCACTTGTTCCTAGTACCATCAGCTCCTCTTTCAAAGATGTGAGAGAGCAGTCTGGTGTTGACCCTCCTTTTGACTGTTCTGCCTCATAGAGGTGTCCCTGACCTCCAAGGTGTTTGAACCTACACCAGACCACATCATGGTACTGTGTGGCACTCTGTGTTGTACCAAACAATGAGCTGAAACAGAAGAAGAGCAGTGGAGTTCTCCTGGTGTCCGAGACAATATCTATCTCTCAACCAACATCACTAAAATAGATTATTTGGTCATCATCACATTGCTATGGATCTCATTGTCCACAAATTGGTTGCTGTGTTTCCTACATTGCAACAGTGACTACACTTCAAAAGCTCTTCATTAGCTGTAAAGCACTTTGGGACATCCTAAGATCATGAAAGGTGCTACATAAATGCAAGTTCTTTCTTTCTTCACATTGTCGTTCTTGGCAATGAGAGCTAAAGGGGTGTTCCTGCCCTGGCTTAGACATTTCTTCCCCGTCAGTCTTCCATTCCCTGTCCACTGCATTTAGATGACAGCAGTGACAGCACAGCAAGCCAAGACACAGCAAGCGACCTCATTTCCCTGCTTTCAGCCATACCACCACTTTCCCAAGAGACCGCCAGTATGGGGGGTCGGGGAAGGGAGTGGAGCCCCAGGTCTAACAACTGCCTGGCCCTCCTTTATCCTCAGGACCCTTCAGTAGTTTCTCACCTCCTCAGATTCTATCAATAATTTCCCCTGGGGGCAAAGGCAGAGTCAGAATTGCTGAATGGAGCCAGCTTTGCATAGTTAATGACCTCTGACCTATAAAACTGGGTTGAGAGGGGCAGCATGGCAGATGGAAAGCCTACCCATGACCTTTGTCCATTTGTGCTGCAGCAGGGCTTCTCCAAGCTCCACAGGGAAAGTTGAGGTCTGTCTTGCCCCTAGGGTTGTCAACTCTGGTTGGGTGTATTCCTGGAGGTTTCATCACATTATCTTTCACCGTGAATCATCATGTGCCCCACTCCCCACACTCCCGCCATTGGTCCATTTTCTGGGTGCATGGTCTTCCCACAGCCAATTGAAAAGGGAAAAAAAACACTTTGGCATGCAATTGGATTACGCTTGAAAAGTCCAACAGGCTGTTGGTCAAACAGCCTTTCCTCCTCCATCACATCATCTTTGTTACTAACAAATGAAAATGATCAAAGGCAATGAAAAATATTAATTTTTTATGTCACTGTGATTTCTCTCCAGGTTTTTTTTACAGCAGTGCCTTGGAAATTAGTCTTTAGTTTCTGGAGACACCAGGCCAATCCTCGATAGTTGGCAACCCTTCCTGCCCTGGGCCCCCCCAACCTTGGTCATCTCCTGAAACCCGCTCCCTGTCAATTACTTGACTGTTACGTATGATATTACTTGTTCCTTTGGAATGTGAACAATTGTAAGACTCACAGGACTACAAGTAATATCCAAGGAAAATGTTGTTTTTTATTATACTATAAACTAGAACATATATATATATATATACTGTTACTATATGAGCCACATCTAAGCACATTTCACTTTGTTGGGCTACACCCACAACTCCCTGGTCATGTGTGACGTGACATCACTTCCCCCAGTGACATTCAAGTACAGCTTCTTAAGGTGGTCTGCTGTTAAGGTTGTCCCACAACACTACGCACTCTTCCTTTGTTGTCCTCCAGTGTCCTCCTGCTGACACCCTTCCTGATTCCCTCCACGAGTTAAACAACAATTTGAATTTATATAGTGCCATTAAAGTAATAAAATGTCACAAGACACTTCATAAGAGCGTTATCAGTTAAACACCGAAACTTGTAAGATATTGGGATAAATGACCAAAAGCTTGGTCAAAGGAGTTGGTTTTAAGCAGTGTCTTAAAAGGTGAGAGGTGGAGAGGTTGGTGAGGGATTTCCAGAGTTTGGAGCTGAGGCAGCTGAAGGCACAGCTCTTAATGGTGGGGCGAAGGAGGTGGGCAATGTGGGAATTGGAGGAATACGATTCTCAGGGGGTTTGCAGGGCTTGGGGAGGTTACAGAGATAGGCCGTGATAAAGCCATGGAGGGATTTGAAAATTAGGATGAGAATTTTAAATAAAATCAGGGGCTGATGTGACCAATTCAGGCCCATAGACATCTCTCAAATCACATCAAACTGCACAAAATATCCTTCCCAATGAAAGCAGCTCAAAAGTCGCTTTAATTGCCATTTTTCCCCAAGATGCTTCACATCTAATGCCTCAGTAATCCCTTTGTAAACTTTCCAGCCATAAATGTGGCTCCACAGCTCTTAGTCCCTTCACATCGACTGACCCATGTTCATAGGTCACTTAACATGTTAGGGTTTAGAATGTTCATTAGGTGGAGGCCATTCTGCAAGAATGAAGAAATAAATTGGGGGAAACAAAAACAACCCAGCATCCATTGGACACATTCCACAGATGGATATAATCTATGGATGCACAGTAATCTGGATATAATTAAAATATTTCAGATATTGGACCAAATTTAGTTATCCACTTAATTCACTTGTGCCCAACTATCTGCAATCTTTTAAGCCACGTATCATGTTTGTGTCCAGATTGTGCATCTCACTGGGTGCAAATGCTCAGGAAATCTGGACGTTACACATTAGAACATACGGTAAATCATCCCTCATGGGCATGCCTCTGTCCTCTCATCACGAGAGCAATGATTCCCACCTACAAAATCCTCCTTAAAACCCACATCTTAGGCAATGGTTCTTGCCACGTCCCTCATACTCCTGCTCAGGTCTGGTCCACAACTAAAAAAGTGGGGCTGGTTTGCCACATTAAAATGTGACATATAGGGCTAGATTTTATCCGGCCCCTGGAGATATATTTGAAGACAGGGTTGCAGACAAAATGGCGTGGGATGGCGTAGAACAGTGTGTCCGATGTTGTCCTGCCCCCAAATACCATTTTGTCCATGGCGGCACCACGGCAGCTGGGAATTCTGCTGGGAGGCCAATTAAGCCACTTAAGACTTAGGGCTCTTTAAGGGCGGCCTCCCACCTTCTCTGGCAGAGCCAACATCAGAGATGCCCGCCACCTGGCAGCCTCCTGGTGGGCTGGGGTGGGAGTCCCTCCTCTAGGGGCAATCCATGGCCCACAGCGAGCCACCCTGGAGGCGATACCTATCTCTGCAGCAAGCCTCCCTCTGTCCTCACTAACCACCCTCTCCCCTCTGTTCCCACTCCCCCACCCACCACTTACCATGACCTTAGATTGGCCCCGGCAACCCTGACCTCACTTACCTTCGCCCCAGGTCTCCTCCGTCTTCGCTGCTCCAGGCCTCCTGCAGTCCCAGCAGCAACCACCACTCCCGGTGGTGCTGCTGGGACTGCTGAACTACTGCCACTCTGATTGGGCAGCAGCTCTTGGGGTGGTATCTTGTCCCTTAAGGGGGATGGCATCCCTGACAGTGGACAGTTAATTGCCTGCCTGCCATTGAATTAGGCCCGGGGTCCAATAAAGGGCTGAGGCGGGGTCACCCCCCCCACCGCCCCCCCCACCACTTACCAGACCGTTGCTGGGACTACCATCATTGAAATAAAATCCAGCCCTCAGGTTTGAGTTTTTTTCATTCACTACTGACGTACAGTGGCTGAAGTGAAAAGAGAAAACGGCTTGCATTTATATAGCACCTTTCATGACCTCAGAATGCCCCGAAGTACTTTTTGAGCAATGAGGTACTTTATTGAAGTGTAGTCACTGTCATAATGTTGGAAATGCAGCAGGATATTTGTGCACAGCAAGCTCCCATCTGAAAGATGGCACCTCAAACAGTGTAGGACCCGCTCTATATTGCACTGGAGTGTCAGCCTGGAATACTTCCTCAATTCTATGGAATGCGAGTGTTGCCACTGAGCCACAGTTGACACCATGTGTACTATGTAGAAGATGCACTGCAACAAGTCCCCAAAGATTCTTTGACAGTGCTTCCCAAACCCACGACCTCCACCACCTAGCAGGAGAAGAGCAGCAGATGCAATGGAACACCATCATCTCCAAGTTCCCTTCCAAGTCACACACCATTCTTGCTTGGGCATATATGGTCCATTACTTTATCATCACTGGGTCAAAATCCTGGAACTCCCTAGTAACAGCATTGAGGGAGAGTACAGCCTTTAACATGTTCGTAATGAGCATCTTGTCCATTTTTTCATTATCGCCTTACAATGGGAAGAAAGTCATGTGAGAAATAGGGGAGAGAATCTTCCTCCTTCTTGCTCCTAGGAAAAGGCTAGTTACACCAGATCCAATTTAACCCACTCTACCCAGCATTAAAGTGGGTGTTTGTGGCCCAAAAATGTCTCCGGATCACTTACCATCTCGTTTACCAAGGTTAGCCGGATTTGGTGTAGCATTAGGACTCACAGTTAGCTTCAGTATATCTTCCACAGTGTTTAAACTGAGACTTCACAGCAAGTGGCAGCTGCCTGATTAGCCCACTCGCCTGCCCCATTATTTAACGAGCTAAAGGAATGCTAATCTTATACCCTTACCCACACAAAATATATTAAAAAATAGCGACAGCAAAATTCCTTTGGGTCACTCCAAGGAATTTTGCGACATTTTTATTTGTAAAGAGGGAAGGATAAGTAGAGCATGTTTACTCAGTGTGTAAATAATGTACAGATCTAATAGATACATCAGCTGACTGCTCTGTGCAAAATCTTGGAGTGGACCCAAATCTGGGAGAGATGAAAGTCCATTTGGTTCTGAGATAAAGGCTCAGATTGTACTCTTTGATCTGCCGTTCTGTTGGCCTATTCTTTTGGGAAACCCATTCAGACAAGCTGCACAGATTCAGAAATTCCTCCCCCTAATTCAACATAGTTTATTCTATTACTTCTGCTTTTTGATTAGCATTGTCATTCTGACAAGAATCTGAAGGCATCAAAGATTCATTTAGACCCAGAACCAGATAAAAATGTTTTGAAATCATGCTGAACGATTGCAATCTTGTACTGATTAGTTTATGGAATAAGCTGGAATTTGGGAATTTTCTTAATTGACAGCTAATTTAGATGCAACTATTATTCTTGATTAATTAAAATAAACTCCACTGCTCATTAGATGCTACTTCAGGCCTCATCAGAACAAAAATGCATTTCACATTTGTTTTGTCTCATTTTATTTAATAGTTGGAAAAAATGGCATTTCATGGATTAGTGCAGTCATAGAATCTTACATCACAGAAGGAGGCTCCTTGGCCCATCACTTCTGTGCTAGCTCTTTTAAAGAGCTATCCAATTCGTCCTACTCCTCTGCAAATTTTTCTCTTTTCAATTATTTACACAAGTCTCCTTTGAAAGTTACTATTGAATCTGCTTCCTCACACTGTCAGGCAGATTCTCACTGTATTCTCACTCTCACCTCTCACTGTAGATGGAAATATTGCCACATATAAAAGTATTCTTACTGTTACAACCAAGGCATGAGGAGTGCACTGTTTATTCTAGTTCCACCTCTCCATGGGTCACAACATATATTTAAATTTTTACCCACTCACCGATATGGTCAATCATAGACTCTATTTTTTATCTCAGAATAAAACACATCAACCAGGTTTCTTTAATAAACAACAAAATGATCTCTTTATTATAAAACAAGTCTTAACCAGTAATGAAGTAAAGCATAAACACACAGATTGAAATATTAAAATTCCCTTTTTACCTTAGTCCCTCACACTCACACACACACAGACACTGGTTAACCAGAAAAATAAAGGGATTTTTGTTTTTAGAGCTCTATTACAGACAAAAAAAAACACTTGGGCTGAATACTTGCTCATTCTTGAAGAAACAGCAGATGAGATATGTTGTGTTCCAAAACTGGCATAGAGTCTGGCCTCCGAGTACATGTAGGCTGGTCACTGGGATCTTTTAGAACAGTTCTTTTCAGGCGGCATTGAGAATTAATTTAGCAGGCTTTTCTTCAAAGACAGGAGTGAGATGAGTGGACACAGTGGACTTCACAGGGTCTTTTAGAGAGGTGCTGGAAAGCTGAGCTGGGTTGTGGTCTTCTCTCCTCCCTCGGGAATTCTCTTCTCTCCTTGGAAGTTCTCCCCCTTTTTATACCGTTCAACCCCAACTCAAAACAATTCAAAAGCGAAACTGACAATAGGAGGTCAACATTCTGACCTCCATCAATCTTGACCCATCACTTCTTAGCAAACAACTTCTCCAGGTGTCCAAAGTTCTCTGTTGTTCATTGAGCTGGAAGTCAGGTGGTTTCCCGGAAAGGCTTCTTGTTGTTGCTGGAAATGAAGTGGTTTCCCAGAAAGGCTTGTTTTCCTTACAAGACCTCTCAGTGCTCCTTTAAAAAACATTTCCAGGGATTGTTTTTCAAAGTCAACTGGCCTTTACATGACCCCCTTTGGAAACCACAAAGTTTAACATTTCTTCAATCTTTCAAAAATGAATTCTCATAAAATATATTTAACAAAACACAAAGGCACTTTCGTAACATTACACAATATTCAAATTTATATCTACAGAATTTTTTATTCTTCAACATGCCCTATTCTCTTTTCTCTGGTGGCTGTCAGTTCACAGATACAGCTATGTTTAGGGAATGTAGGCAAATTAATGCAAAATTCTCTGGTCCATGAAATGAATTGGGACATAATTAATAATTTTAATACAGGAAGGCATTTTAAAACCATTTGCTTAGCAAGGGATTTCTTTAGCCCCTAGTAATTACCAAAAACAATCCATAAAGTCCTCCAAACTTTAGATAAGTGTTGGTAAATTCAGTTATAGCAAAACACAGGTAAATGTTCTGAATAATTGAGAAATGCTAAAGTCCAATACATAACTATTTTTTATTTATATCACCTAAACTGAAGTAATTTTTCAAATGAATTATTCAGTTGGTCAATCAAATAATAGAACTACATCTTTGGAACAGGTAGCAACCAATCGTGCAGGTTGAAGCTATGCAGGACAAACAGAGTGCTAACAGCAACTTCGAAGTTATCTGAATGTCTGTGCACATAAGACTCCAGTGAAATGTTTGGATGTCTGAGAAACAAGAAAATGGATGCTCTGAGAGAAGAAGAGGAGGGGAGGAAATTGACAGGAAAAAAATGACTTACTCAAAGATGCAATTAATTGTGGTGTTGGGAACTGAGGGAAATGGCTTAATTGTGCTATGGTATGGTAGATCGCACAAACATAATTGAACATTAGACATGTAGGATCTAAAGAACATGCTATCCTTCTTTTTCTTCTTTGGGCTCCTTGTCTCGAGAGACAATGGGTAAGCGCCTGGAGGTGGTCAGTGGTTTGTGAAGCAACGCCTGGAGTGACTATAAAGGCCAATTCTAGAATGACAGACTCTTCCACAGGCGCTGCAGATAAAATTTGTTGTCGGGGCTGTTACACAGTTGGCTCTCCCCTTGCGCTTCTGTCTTTTTTCCTGCCAACTGCTAAGTCTCTTCGACTCGCCACTCTTTAGCCCTGCCTTTATGGCTGCCCGCCAGCTCTGGCGATCACTGGCAACTGACTCCCACGACTTGTGATCAATGTCACAGGACTTCATGTCGCGTTTGCAGACGTCTTTGAAGCGGAGACATGGACAGCCGGTGGGTCTGATACCAGTGACGAGCTCGCTGTACAATGTGTCCTTGGAGATCCTTCCACCTTCCATGCAGCTCACATGGTCAATCCATCTCAAGCACCGCTGGCTCAGTAGGGTGTATATGCTGTGGGTGTTGGCCACCTCGAGGACCTCTGCGTTGGAGATACAGTCCTGCCCCCTGATGCCAAGGATTCTCCGGAGGCAGCCAAGATGGAATGAATTGAGACGTCACTCTTGGCTGACATACGTTGTCCAGGCCTCGCTACCTAAGGTACAGTGTGGCTTTCGCACCGAGAGATCGACCATTGACATGCTGTTCTCCCTTCGCCAGCTACAGGAGAAATGCCGTGAACAACAGATGCCCCGCTACGTTGCTTTCATTGATCTCACCAAAGCCTTTGACCTCGTCAGCAGACGTGTTCTCTTCAGACTACTAGCAAAGATCAGATGTCCACCAAAGCTACTAAGTATCATCACCTCATTCCCTGACAATACGAAAGGCACAATTCAGCAAAGCGGTGCCTCATCAGACCCCTTTCCTACTCTGAGTGGTGTGAAACAGGGCTGTGTTCTCGCACCTACACTGTCTGGGATCATCTTCTCCCTGCTGCTCTCACATGCATTCAAATCTTCAGAAGAAGGAATTTTCCTCCACACAAGATCAGATGGCAGGTTGTTCAACCTTGCCCATCTAAGAGCGAAGACCAAAATACAGAAGGTCCTCATCAGGGAACTCCTCTTTGCTGACGATGCTGCATTAACATCCCCCACAGAAGAGTGTCTGCAGAGTCTCATCGACAGGTTTGCGGCTGCCTGCAACAAAATTGGCCTAACCATCAGCCTCAAGAAAACGAACATCATGGGATAGGAAGTCAGAAATGCTCCATCCATCAATATCGGTGACCACGCTCTGGAAGTGGTTCAAGAGTTCACCTACCTAGGCTCAACTATCACCAGTAACCCGTCTCTCGATGCAGAAATCAACAAGTGCATGGAAAAGGCGTCTGCTGCTATGTCCAGACTGGCCAAGAGAGTGTGGAAAAATGGCGCACTGACATGGAACACAAAAGTCCGAGTGTCTCAAGCCTGTGTCCTCAATACCTTGCTCTATGGCAGCGAGGATGCTATCCATCGTGTAATTAAACAATACATCATACCAGTTCCAAAAGTATCTTTTTGGTTAACGAATAAATATTGGGTGACTTGGGCCACTCCAAATTTTTATCGGTGTGGAGCCAAAGCCACAAATGCAAAGGGAGTTTGTGCTTTAAAGGTTCCCTTTAACATAGACCAACATACTACGAAGCAGCTTCTCAGTCACGGACTGCAGCCAAAAGCTTACTCACTAAATTTGGAAAGTCACTTTGCACTGGTTTTGTACAATTGCATAACTTTTCGATCTGTGTTTGCACTTGGCAATTTCACCTTTTAATGCAATAATGAAAATGTGCATCGAGTTAATTATCATAATTATCATTTAAGAAAAGTATCTGGCTTCCAGAGTCCTGGTGTGCCAAGGAACTTTAAACATGCCGAGTCTCTCAGTACAATCCTCACCATAGAAAAGAGTTGCAGGCAATTACCATAAAACAGCTCTCCACCAATCACCGCTCCCCCCCCCCACCCCCACCTGCCCACCCCACCAGGTGATTTTATTACTTTGATGGAATTATTCATTTTCTTCATAGTCCACAGCAGGTTTTTTTCTCAAGGTGTGAATCTCATTCCCTTTTTTTAATCGCAGTCTCGGACAATAAGGCAACCATCTTTGAGTCGGGCAGAGGGTGAGCTGAAGTGCCAATTTTCCTGAACCAGCCCTACAACGTGTTGCAAAAAGTGTAAGAAAATGAAACCTTCCGATCGCTTTCTAACAAGCTCTTAACCCAACAAAACCTCTGTGAATGGGGAGTCAACCTACATTCAACTCATTTGCTTCCAGGAGCAAAACTGAGGACCGTGAGTGAAACTTGGTGCCCGCTCTATTAACACAAACGCGCAAAGTCCTTCACCTTAGCTCACAACAGGTGCGGGCACCAGCTCTATCACTCAGGACAAAATCAATCCCTTCACCGTCGTTTTACATGAGGAATTGGGCAAGGGAAGAACATAGTGAATGTGGAGATAGCTCCCTTTTATCACTACCAGCAGATTAAAAAATCAAGTTGGGGTCAGCTCTATATGTGCCAACAGGCCTGAAGCATCCAATCTTCAGATGGATCACCAGGCTTTTCCACTGTGGTGGGCATTGATTTGTCTGGTACTTGCATATTGTTAACTGACCACTAGATGGTCCCCTTATGGAAGTAAGCACATTGTATCAATTGCACTCCAATATCGCCTCTTGCAAAACTTTTGTTATTATTTGACTGAGTTTTCTAAACGGCCTGGAAAAAAAATCAATATGTGGGTTAACCTTAATGTCCAAAACTGATCCTAACATCAGCTGACATTCAGAGTCACACTTTTCATCAGGATGCCACAGAACACATCAGGACACTTCATGTGTCTTGGGGGACCATGTGTGTAGGAGGTGTCTCCAGCTGCTTCAGGTCAAGATCAAGATTTCTGAGGTTGAGGGTCAGCTGCACTTGCAGCGAAGCATCAGGGAACAGGAGAGTTTCCTGGAACATATGTTTCAGGAGGTGGGCACCCCACAGGCCATGAGAGTTCAGGATAGTAGATGGGTGGTCATCCGGAAGACCAGAAAGAGGCAGGAGGTATAGGAGTCTTCGGGAGATTGTTGGGAGTGACGACACCTTGAAGAAATGCAGACCAGACCATATCACCAATGGGCAAGGGACTGCACATGAGGAAACAGCAAAGAGTAGAAATGGAGTAGTTGTAGGAGATTCCACAGTTAGAGGGACAGGCAGGCGTTTCTGTAACCGTCATCGTGAATCCAACATGGTGTGTTGCCTGCCTGGTGCCCGGGTAAAGGACATCACAGAGAGGATGCAGTATATTCTGCAGGGGGAACAGAGTGAACCAGAAGTTGTGGTACACGTCAGTACCAACATAGAGACAGCAGGTATTGAGGTCCTATGTGTTAATCTGTTAATTGTATATCAATGGTTTGATTATATGCAGGTGAAGGGTGTTAATTGGGGTCTTAGTTGAGCACTTATAAGCAGACATTCACTGAGACTGGTGTAGGGTTTTGAGTGAGGAGCTACATGTTTGTAATCCTTTTACGCTGCACAATAAATGTAAAACTGAGTAAATATAGGCTCCAGCATTATCCTTCCATAACCAGCTTTCTGAAGTTCAACATTACGGTCATATTTTCAGGAGCTAGGGAGGAAGTTAAAAAGTAGGACCTTGAAGGTAGTAATTTCTGAGTTACTCCCAGTGCCGTGCACTAGCCAAAATAGAAACAGGACAATAGGGAGGATCAATATGTGGCTTGAGGCATGGTGCAGGTGGAGGGCTTCAGACTCTTGAGCATTGGGACTAATTCTGGGGCAGGAGGCACCTATTCAAAAGGGATGGGTTACACCTCAATAGTACTGGGACCAATGTCCTCGCAGGGAGGTTCACCAGTGTGGTTGGGGAGGATTTAAACTAAATTGGCAGAGGGATGGCCACCAGCATATAGGAGTAGAAAAGAGGAATAAGGTGCACAAAGTGAGAGTATTGGATAGTACTAGAGAAAGTAATAGTACTATCTCATATATGACCAGACTAAAAGGACTTCTAGGAATTCAAAGAGAAGTTTACAGTGCATGTTTGTAAATGCACAAGGTGTTGGTGGATAAGGTTGGTGACCTACAAGCACAAATAGCCATGTGGGAATATGATGTAATGGCAATAACGGAAACATTGCTTAAAAATGGTGAGGACTGGGCACTAAATATTCAAGGATATGAAGTGTTCAGAAAAGATAGGGAATGAAAACTTGGGAGGTGGGGTGGCAGTAGTGATCAGGGAAGACACTGTAGTGTTAGAAAGAGTGGATGTGCTTGAGGCGCAAGGACAGAATCCATTTGGTTAGAGCTGAGGAGCAACAAAGGGATGATCACATTTCTGGGGGTATTCTAATTGCCTCCAAAAAGTGAGCGGGAGATAGAGGAGCAAATTTGCATGGAAATCACAGAGATGTACAAGAACTATAGAATGATGCTAATGGGGGACTTTAATTACCTAAGTATCGATTGGGATAGTGTTAGAGTAAAAAAAAAGAGGCAGAGGAATTTCTGAAATGTGTTCAAGAGAATTTCCTTGACCAGTGTGCTTTCGGTCCAACAAGGAAGAAGGTATTGATGAATCTGGTGCTGGGGAATGAGGTGGGTCAAGTGGATTAAGTGTCTGTGGGGAATACTTGGTAAAAGTAATCATTGCGTCATGAGGTTTAGACTAATAATGGAGACGAGTAAGGAACAATCTGAGGTAGAACGTCTAAATTGGAAGAGGGTTAACTTCAAAGGGATGCATAGGGATCTAGCCAGGGTAAAATGGAACCAAAGACTGACAGGAAAAACTGGAACAGAACAATGGGTTATCTTTAAGGGAGAGATGCTTCAGCTACAGACTAGGTATATTACAACAAGGGCAAAAGGTAAAGAGACCAAAGCCAGGGCTCCTTGGATGACAAGGGAGATAGAGAACATGATGAAATGAGAAAAGATGCATGTCAGGTGAATTCTTCAAGTGAGAAGCAGGCCATATACAATAAGTTGAGAGGGGAGGTGAAGAGGAAAATAAGACTGGCAAAGAGAGAATATGGGAATAGAATGGAAGTCAACATAAAATGTGAAGTTGTTCATTTTGGCAGGAATAATAAAAAAAATATTATCTAAATGATGAGAGATTGAAGAGCTCTGAGATGCAGAGGGATCTGTGTGTCCTAGTGCATGAATCACAAAAGGTTAGTATGCAGGTTCAGCAAGCAATTAGAAAAGCTAATAGAATGTTATCGTTTATTGCGAGGGGATTTGAATTAAGAAGTGTGAGATGATGCATTTTGGGAGGACTAACAAGGCAAGGGAATATACAATGGATGGTAGGACAATAGGAAGTACAGAGAGTCAGAGGGACCTTGGTGTACTTGTCCATAGATCACTGAAGGCAGCAGCACAGGTAGATAAGGTGGTTAGGAAGGCATATGGGATACTTGCCTTTATTAGCCCAGGCATTGAATACAATAGCAGGAAGGTTATGATGGAGCTATATAAATCTCTAGTTAGGCCACAGCTGGAGTACTGTGTACAGTTCTGTGTGCCACACTATAGGAAGGATCTAATTGCACTGGAGAGAGTGCAGAGGAAATTCACCAGGATGTTGCCTGGGCTGGAGCATTTCAGCTATGAAGAGAGACTGGATAGGCTAGGGTTGTTTTCCTTAGAGCAGAGAAGGCTGAGGGGGCACCTGATAGAGGTATACAAAATTATGAGGGGTATAGATAGGGTAGATAGGAAGAAACTTTTTCCCTTGGCGGAGGTGTCAATAACCAGGGGGCATAGATTTAAGCTAAGGGTCAGGAGGTTTAGAGGGGATTTGAGGAAAAAAATGTTCACCCAGAGGGTGGTTGGAATCTGGAACACACTGCCTGAAGGGATGGTAGAGGCAAGAACCCTCACAACATTTAAGAAATATTTAGATGAGCACTTGAAACACCATAGCATACAAGATTACGGGCCAAGTGCTGGAAAATGGGATCAGAATAGATAGCTGATTGATGGCCGGCACGGACAAGATGGGCCGAAGGGCTTATTTCTGTGCTCTATAACTCTAAAAAGTAGGGAGGTTATACTTCAGTTATACAGGGCATTGGTGAGACCACATCTGGAATACTGTGTACAATATTGGTTTCCTTATTTAAGGAAGAGTGTAAATGCATTGGAAGCAGTACAGAGAAGATTTACTAGACTAATACCATGAACGGACGGGTTGTCTTATGAGGAAAGGTTGGACAGGCTAGGCTTGTATCCGCTGGAGTTTAGGGGAGTAAGAGGCAACTTGCTTGAAACATATAAGGGGTCTTGACAGGGTGGATGTGGAAAGGATGTTCCCCTTGCAAAATAATATAGAATTAGGGGTCACTATTTAAAAATAAGGGGATTTAAGATGGAGATGAGGAGAATTTTTTTCTCTGAGGGTCGTTAGTCTTTGGAA